>NC_086285.1:52257586-52580596 GCF_963924245.1 Chroicocephalus ridibundus | reverse complement strand
ATCAGTACTGAGAGGTGACTTCAAAGGAAAATTAACTCCATAACAAAACCATTAGAGCTCTGTATGTATATATATTAAAAAACGAAATAGTATATTAAGAAAATACTTAAGAGTGTAGCTGCCTGAGCAGAGAAGTATTCAGGCTGCAAACACAACCAGCAAATACAGTGATTTAACAGGGCTACTGCTGCAGGAGTCAACATCACACCACAGTCCCACCTATACTCGACAAGTATAGTATAAGTGTGTGTATATATATATACACACACATATATGTAAAAGTGTATATATATAGGAAGACTGCTTAGAAATACATTAGCATACAATGCCCCATACGTGCAGAATTGTCCCATTCAGAAGGCAGATACCAAACTGATAAAAAATTTAAGAATTCCCTAGTGCGCCAGAAAACACCAAGTGGTTCTTTATGGGAAACAGACCCAGGTCACCGAACACAGCAGAGTACACGTGAGGAAAGTCATCAAGTAGGAGATGGATACAGCAACTGATATTCTACAGTTCCAGAGAATAAAATAAACCTGTCTGCCAAAAGGCACTGGAGCATTTTACGATAGTAAATGAACACCTAAGAACATTGTCCATATGCCTATACCAAATTTCTTATGAATACAAGCAGTGTAAAAATACGCCTTCTGAAACAAATTCTGGGGTTTTTTGTACGCATCATTGAAATTATGACAGTGAATGAGAAAGAGCGAGGGGTTTTTTGGTTGTTGTTTGGTTTGTTTTACGCTGCCTAGTATCTCGTAACAGAGAAAGAGCGCTTTCCCTTGTTCCCTTGAAGATGTAATCTACTCTACAGTCAAAGGCAAAATTCCTCTGATTTTCCATGATAGCAGATGCAAGTCTTTTATATCATATTCATTAACTTCACTCTGAGCTATATTTCACACTTTTTTTTGTGCAACTGGTGACAAATTGTGCTCAACTTTATATCAAGATGGAATTATCTGTAGAACCAAAAAATACAGAGGTTCATTTTGCAAGACAGAAAGCCCTGTGTGGCTTGCTCAGCTGTCATCGGCTCCAAACCTTAACACAGGGGGCTTGCTATAAATTCCTCAGACAACCCCTCATCTGCACAATAAAGTTCGCATTCTCCACAGGAAGAAAATGCTTGAGGTATTATTCTTTTATTCAGTGTTATTTTTTCATGAAGAAACTACAATTTATTTGACTGGGAAAATATCCTTTCTGATAATCAGTTTTGAACCCATTCAACAACCAAACCTTTATCTTGTATACTACAGGCTTTAAAACATACCAAAATACAAGTGCAATTAAAATATATTAAGATAAAACCTACGAACGCCAAAACTGGAGTCACTTTTTCCCCTCTGCTATTATATATAAATATAAATCATATACTTACAGTTAAGATGATGGATCGAAGCTGCTTTTGTGCCAAAATGTTCGCCATTTCCTGATTTAGTTTAAAAAAATAAATAAATTAAAAATTAGCCAGAAGCAGATATTTTAGTGCCATACCTAGAAGAACACTGACTTAATAGGTTTTAGTCTTAAGTTTCTGCAACGTTACTTAAAAAGGAAAAGCAGCAGCATATCAGCTATATGACTGTATGCATTATTTTGGGGTCACAAACTCAAGATCACTCTACTATGAGAAAAGGGGCAAAGAAAGTTAAAAGCCGAGGACTTTGGTGATCCAGAACCAGCAGTGAAAGACCTCAGAAGAGACCTCTGTGGGTTAAACAGAGTATTTACACGCACTTGTTCAAGCATAACCTTCCCCCTGCAGACAGCACAGAAGGAAGCATGGAATGGAAGCCAGCCAGGATTTTAAAACAAGATGTCAAACAACATGCTTATTTACGTTAATATTTTGTCTGTTTTAAAGTCAAGTGCTCTACCTTTCACTCAAGAAATCAGCCTAGAACTCGGTACAGTTTCATCACAGCAAATAATACTTCTCCCCCGCATTTTGGTAGCAATGTTGACATTGGTCTGCTATTTTGTCTTAAATTAACTTCTCTTTATAGACCCGTCTGAAGTCACTATCAAGGAGAACATGCTTTTACTGTCATTCTTAAGCAGCTGATCCTGGCTGCCCATGCTGCAAACCGTCCTACAATGCACAGGAGGGGATATTTTATACTTATCAATCATGAGAGTCTAATCTGAATCATACCTACAAGTCCATACCTCATTTTTAAGCTCCATGATCTTTTCCATCAATACAGAAATGTGTGTGTGTGTGGATGTGGACATAGGCTAGCATATGCCATTCATAGAACATAGCAATTATCATCATGCAATTATTTTTAAATTCTTGTTTCCAAGATGTACTGTTTAAGGATTTGGATAACATATTGCACACTGCTATTTAGACAGTGTTTATACATACACAAAGGGGTATGTATAAACATAGTAGAATAAAGATTAGTAGATCATTGATTGGAAACAGAGCTCATGTATCACAGCCTTACATAATGCAGCACAACAAACCACATCAACGCTGACACATGCTTAAGGACATTCTTAGGATGCGCTGTGATTCTGTGCAGTCGGCACCGTATCAAAAATATCATTCCCCTTCAGGAGAAATAATTTTTTAAAAATTCCTGCTGATCTTTATGAGAGTTGAAGAGCAATATAGAGGACATACTGGTTACTTTTATACAGCAAACAAGAAACGAGAAAACAGGAAAACTGAGACCACTACATAAAACATACGAAGAATTGTACTGCTGAAACATGGCTGCGGAAATAATGTAAATAAAGCAAGCGTTAAGGGTGAGAACTTGCTTGCAGAGAGAAAACAATTCTAATTGTGAGACAGGAGGCAATCACGGATATTGACTGTTTTCTTTATACCAGATAAAGGGTGCTGCAACAGAACCTGGGAATGATAAGGAAGGAAGAAGGGATCACAGACAAGAGAAATTCTGTTTTAGTTTGTAGGTCTTTTCTGGCTGGCTGAGCAGGTTTCAGTTGCCCATAACAGCAAAGGAATGAATGCTACAGGCGCTTCCATCTCTTTTGGAAATGCACGGCTGAGCTGCAGGGGGAGTGCCAGGCACATGATAGACTTCATGTTACAGGGAACAGGCCGGCTGGTTTTGTCAAAATATGTTCGCTGCCAAAAGATGGACAGGTAAAGAATATGAGGTAATCTTTTCTGCGTTCAAAGCAAAAAAAGGTGAATTCTTTTATTTTAGTTTTAGGAGAGGATTATCAAATTGTCACTTCTTTCTTACACCTGCAATTTAAAAAGCTGTTACTGGGATACTGGTTTTTGTCACTGGAACAAAAACTGATAGGAGCAACAAGCATTCACAAAACCAATTACTGCATCAAAATCAACTTTGTCTCCAAGAAGGCTATATGGCTATTAGCAGCTGCTGAGCCGCCTCTTCTAAAATAAGTATTGTAGTAACAGATGAGAACAAGAATTATTTGACAAAATTTGCTATCGCATTTCTCACAGCAAATTGTCTGCAAAAATGTAGACAATTGCCAAAAAAAGGTGTTTCAAACATTCACAGTATTATTTCAATGCCCAAACTCTCAGCTCTTTTCTGATAAAGACTTACTTTTTTTTTTTTTTTTTTTTTAAATAACCTAGGCTTCTCTAGATGATTTGGTCCTTGACAGTGGCAGAGGAAGCAAAGCAGCCAGGGAGTCCTCATTAAAAAGAAAAACCTTGAACCTCTTGGCTTTTCGCATTACAGAGATAGAAAAAAGAAAGAAAAAAAGGAGGGGAAGGAATTCAGATACCAGCACCAATTTAAATCCTTTCCTTAATTGCAGTGCAGGCATCCACATCAGCAGAGAGGGTGCCAAAGCTCCTAGACTCCTATGGGGTTTGGTGCAGTTTCTCACTCCTAAGCATAGTAGTGGTGAGTACCTTAACTTTTGAGTACCCATCCTCCGATAATTACATGAGACTGCATCACCACAACTTGTTGTCTTAGAAAGACAGAATTCAGTAAACAGTATCAGTATCCCTATCTTGAAGCTAACGGACACCTAGACACCTACCTTCTTTATGTATGGTTTACTAATTAACCACAAGGTAGATACAAGGAGAAACCTAACGAATTCTGACTACTTATTATATGTTATTAAAGGCTGAAAGAAGTTTTCTTGTAAGTGTCAGAGCTATTAGCCTTCAAGACAAATCAGATCATTATATGCTGATGATCATGAACTTCACGACTAACAATTCTGTGTCACAGCAGCAGGTACTAGAGGTGAAGTGAAGTCCGCATGGTCTACTGACAGCCTCACTAGGTGGTTACTCCGTTGGTGAAATACAGTTTTACTTGCTGGAAATACCCTGTGGCACCGTCATATTCAGGAACACACAGCCACTGATTATTGTTAAAATCTTATCTACATCTGACATTGCCTCTCAACTTCAAATATGACCAAAGCATGCTTTTCACAGAAACATAAGCAGTAGCAACTATTTACAAATGTAAAAAGTGAAATCTTTGTTCTTCCTACAAAGACCTATCATAGATTTAGGCCAAAATCGAAAGAAAGCTTTTATTTCTTTTTTTTTTTTTCATTACGTACCCTTTTCCCTTAATAACTGAAGACTGTATTGGAGGAAGAAGGAAAAAAGGAATGGGGAAAAAAGGCTTTTTTTTTTTTTTTAAAAATATTAAACTATGGTTTTACTCCCCATTTGCAATTTTAAAAATAGTTTTGAACCAAAAAAAGACCAATTACCCATTGTGCCTTTGATGTTTGTTTAAACAAACTACAGCATTTAAAAATGTAAATAAATCTAAGGGAAACCTTTGTCAGAACTGATCAGCAGCGCTCAGTGAAGTTGTTCTGGACACTAACAGTATGTCACCACAAGAATTACCATCACTGTTCCTGGTGACAGAAATGTTAAATAAATAAATGACTAAATCTGTTTTAACACAGGCTAATGACTTCATAAACATGGATAAAACTTCCCTATTTCATAACACATCACATTCCATCCTCATTTAACAGCAACTCACAATCTTGAAATATTTCCTTTTAGACTTCTGATCTCTGGCACTAAAGTTAACTTAAAATAGTACACTATAAAAGTCATGAAACACTAACATGGCAAGATATTTCCATTTTCAAAAGGAATGCACTTTTTATTAAAAAATCCGGGGGGGGGAAACAGCTTACCAAAAAATAGCCTGGTTTTACAAGCTGTGTTGGCAAAGAGTTCAGTACAATAAATACTACAGCCAGCCACAGTCAATACAGTTCATGTGAGGTTACAAGGAGCTACAAAAGCACAGAAGAATGCTTAATCCCTAACTACTACCGGTGCAAGATGGAGGCAGCTCTTCCTACAGATATGTAGATATACAAGACCCACCAACTTACCTGCCTCTTGTCATCCGGTGCTTTAAGGAAAAGTGCATTTATTACCGCAATGGTATATGTCTGGATTTCTTGGTCTGTCCTGTTGGGAATAAAATTATAAACACAAGAGAAGAACGTGAATACACACTAGCTGTAAAAATTGATCTTCCAGTTGCATTACTGCAGGCAGAAGCAGAGGGACTGTTTGCACTTAATGTTAACCACATAAAAGTCAGGTAATCAGTCAAAGTTGGTCATGACCAGGTTGTCTCTATTATCAAGAGACAAGATGTTCCAGAGGGAGACTCAGCATTCAAGAAAAGTGGAATGCATCACACCCTTGAAGTGCCATTGACCTTCCACTGATCATAGCAGGAGCCCAGACAATCAGCTTCTGCCAGATGCCCAACAACTACAGGTAGGAAGAGTAACCTTCCTTAAAGGGTTCTGGAGATGATGGTATTAACAGCTTTTCAGGTGAGTGGAAAATGCCCCAGCTGAGAGGCACACAGAACTTGCATTACCCTATGCTACAAGAGGCAGTTTCCATCCATTTAACCACCACAGTTCACTGTTTAAGAAAATGCTTTTCAAATATACCTTCAGCAGAAGTTGACCAATTTTTTTCTTACACACTTCCCAGAGGCTGGCAAGCAAAACAACCCCATCGGTATGCTAATGGCATTAAGCATTTTATTATTACAGGGTGCTTTTCTCTTCATTCCCCACTTCCAATCACACAGGCAGCTTAGTGAAGGAAAAAAAAAAAAAAAAAACAACAAAAAAAAACAACCACAGAAACCAATGATCAAGCAACTCCAGAAAGTCAGTTACTAGTCATCCAACCACTTAAGAGTGGATGCAGGAGTCAGAGGAGGTTGTCTTTATACCATTCGTTCCAAATGATGTGGTCATTGCGGGGGGGAGCGTGTGTGTGAATAATCTACCATATCAGGTGGCAGTTGAAGACACTCACCCCTGCAGATGTGGGATTAGCTGCCCAATTGTGATCTCCTGCGCCACCTTCTGGTACAGGTCATGGCTATTGAGCACCATCGATTCCAGGATTGCTAGTGACCGTTGCAAGATAGAGATGTCCGAGGCAAATTTGTTCACATAGCTTGCTATCTACAAATTCAAAAACGTAGAAAATTTACATCTTGTCACAAAAACAGAGAAAGGGAAGAAAGAAAAACGTGGACGTGGCTTAGAAAGGCATTAGAATAAAAGTAGTCCTGTCCACATGCCAGGTATCAGTAAATAACTGAAAGCAATCATCCAAGCACTGCAGATACCTTCAAAGGACACAGTGGCACAGATTCTTCAGCTATCACAAACCACCATAAAGTTATGTCAGTATTCATATCACCGAAATATATGCTTCAACATTACATTACGAACACGATAAATCAACATTAAAGAATTAGCACGGTTATATTTTTTGAGAGGAAAACCTTGGAGAGGACAAAGAGAATATTTCTCATTCTCTCCAGTAGAAAGCTGTGCAGCCAGTATTATCTAATTGGAAATATTTAGGCTCAAGACAACTGTTGCAAAAGAGGAATTTACATCTATCTCTCTGGCAAAACACACTCTAGCAAAATATGCATATTTTTTTCCCCTTGCTGTTACCAGCAACACTGAAAGCTCTCTCCAGGTTACAAGTTATAACTTTGTTGATGATTGTTTATCAGCACAACTGATTCCATAACTCTGTCCAGAGCCCAGTCTTGCTAAGGGTTCATGCATTAATATCCTTCACGTTTACTGTAAGCTGCCACAAATAAACGGCACGTTAATCAAAACCAGGCCTGACCTCTGCTTTTTTGCAGTGTGGCAATGACATGCTGCACGCTCACATCTGCAGAGCCAACACAGCTGTGCAGTAAGATGTGGCAATGTGCGTTCTTCCATGTGCTACCCAGCCCTCGGACCCAGCTTCCCTGGAAGAAGCTCGCCTTCTGCTGATGCAGGAAGCGAGAACTGCCTGGGTTTTCCTTGACTGCACCGATACCAGCACCAGTCAAGCTGAAAGGTACCCAAGGAAGCAGAGTCAGACAGAAGAAATCTCGTGTGACCACAGTTATTCGCTCTTTACAGCCAAGTAACAGACTACAGTGGCCGTGTCTCAAGTTTGATGCATTCTTTCCAGAAAACTTCAAGTCCACGCGCTTCTTCAGTACTCATGCTACAAGCCACTAATGTGATTATACTGTTTCTGATTCTGGATGCTTGCTTAGACCTTGGCATCGTTTTCCTTCTGGAGGATGAAAGGCATACCCTCCCTGTGCTTGGAAAAGCTGCCTAGCTGCCTGTAAAATGCACAGTTAAATATTGACACATGGACAACGACATTGTTCTGCACTTGTGACATTTTGAGTAGCACTGACAGAGCAAAACACCCTTTCTGCAACTTTGGTTGGAGAGAATAAGGGAAGAGGGACAGATTTTTCTTCTTCTAATTTAGCGCGGCACTGCTGTCTGCTCTGCTGCTTGGTTTGCGTTATCACAATAGGAACATGCTATGCTGAACATAACTCAATTCAGGAAATACAAATTGACTTTACAGAAAATAAAGAACCAACCTATGCACGCATAGAGAATAGAAGGAGAGATGCAACTCAATTTAGCCTTTTCCTACTCTGGACTTTCAATACCTGCTGCCTGCGAGTCCTGAGCCCAAGTAATATTTACATTGGTAAATGATGCGCATTGTGCTGTTTAGAGTAACAAGCTGTATCTCAGAAGCACTGTACTACCCTACCTTACCTCTCTTAATGATAATCCAGTTGTTTTCTGATGCACCGCAGCCAGAGGTACCAGATGTCCAGAAGGGCCACAACACCGACGGTGCGCGCAGAGCAGCTCTGCCGTGCTCACACAATAAACCTGGAGCGCTCCGGATGCCTCACAGTCATCAGGCATCCATGGATCAGCTGCACAGCAGGAAGACGGCATGTCCAGGCTGTGCCCGCCCCCTTGTCAGACTACTGTCACCATGCTCTTTAGGAGCCCTGGCATGTATGAATTATTCTTGGTGCAGCAGCTCCTTCCCATGATATTTCACATGGCAGCGTAAATGTTTCACGGGGACACATTCATACCAGGGGCCTACAGAAACCTTACAGTATAGATAACTGCAACCTCAGTCCAAGACAGGCTGCCTTAAATATATTTATTGTTCTGATTCTGGACCATAACATCTTCTAATCATAAACACAAACCCAAGGTATGAAGCTGGCTTGCGTGTTTAAAAAGCTATGGCGTATTACACTGAACATACATGCGAAACATCTGCTAGGTCAAGCTATGTATATTCATAACCACCTTGCTGAAGCACGAAGGCTGGCCAGAAATAATAGGCTTGTCTACCCTGCTAAATAAGGCATGCCAGTTCCAAAGGGAACAAAATCAGATTAAAAAAATTCTATTACCATACTTGAAAGTTCTGGATGTAGAAAAAAAAGACCCTTCTTGAAAAGAGACAAGAATCAATAGGAGTTAAAATTTGTGTTATTTGCTGTTCTCCGCTTGAGCACCATGTGCAGGGAGGGCTTCCAACATCCAAAGATAATCCTGCACTCACTTATCAAAAATTCTGACAATAAAAATAATGCAAGCTCAGAGAAATAAAACCTCTCCTCCAGAAATAAGCAACCTCATTGCTTTGCACTTTCACCTGGCACGTGGATGTGTCTCATTAAGGATAAAATTTGTTCAGCAAAATACCTATAACCTTAGTATCTGCATAGTCCTATGGGGACATATACAGCCACATACCAAAAAAAGTGGCTGGGTGCTTAACTTCCAATATATTTTAAGGGAAATCAGGAATCACAATACCTTTACACATCCAGCCCCAGTGCTCTGCTGAGACAGGAGCTAAACACGTATAGTGAAGGTAGATAAAAAACCCATAGCAAACTAAACAACATCATCTGAGTTCTCTTGCTATTTCAGCATCATAAGGGACAGGAGAGAATTCAAAAGTGAAAAACCAAAAATTAAAAACAAAGAACCCAAACCCAAACAAAAAAAACCCCAAACACCCAAACAAAATAAATCCTGCCACCAACAAAAACCACACAGGGAAAGAACTGCGAAGGAAACACATCTGATTTTCTGAGCAGCAGTATGTTCATTACTTATTAGCCTGGACCATTTTGATGTCAGAAACGTACAGAAAAATGTGACAAAGTTCTGTTCTCTGTTAAATCCTAATGCATAGCAAAATTTTCAAGCACGTATCTCGTTTTCAAGTAAGAAACTAGAGCTGCACTTGGCTACAGAAAAAACAACTGATAGTTGTGAGACACAGAGGTACTTTCTCTGTTGCCACCCCCTTCTTCCTGCACAGTACATGTTAGAAGGCAGAGTAAACAATTCATCAAGGTTAAGACTCTGCATCACACAGTTATGAAACAACAATTCTATAAATAATTCTAAGAGATATTTTTAACTCTATCTCAACCAATACTACAACATTTATTTCTCCTCTCATAGCAACTAAAAATGGGAGTCCCAAATTTGCATAGTGTATTTTGATATCCAGTTACCATGACATTTTCCAAGAACTGGGCATTCAAATCCTTTAGTAACTATTGAAGCTGGAAATAACCTTTATTGCCGTAAGTAAGAAAAAGGTTTTGAGAGAATCTTGCATATAATGATGAATTTTTTTTCAAATAATGCTATCTTCCCTTAAGATAAGGAAGAAGCTCTCCTTGAAAGTGTCGATTCTTATTTGCAGCAGTTGGAATAGCAGTCTTTATGTATGCAAATGATGGGAGGGAGACCGCATCCAACACCAAGCAGTGAGTCATTAGAAGCAGTCAGAGGTTCCCCTTGAGGTCTCCTCCAGCTTCCACATTTGAAGTTAGAAAACTATTCAAGAAAAAAGTTCAGATTAATTCCTCCCCATTCCAGTTCGGCTCCCATTTAACACGAAAGACAGCTTCAAAGGGCAGAAGCACTTGATTGCAAAGTTCCCCCTCAACTATAGCAGGAACTTATCAGCTTCCTTATCCACCCTGTCAACCACTTGAGCAAGCACATCAGCAACCTCAAAGCAAGTGGCCTGTCAAAAGCCACGGTCGGAAGCAAGTGAGAGCAAAGCTGCTACCAGAGAGACATGGTCCAAAGGTGCTTCTTTAGGTTTGCCCCTTTCCCACAGAGCCCCACTGAGGGCTCTGCTGTTCTGTCTCCCAAATACATGGCAGGTCAGGACACATCTTTGCCTCGTTCCTCTATTTTTGTCATTCTTTGTCCTTCTGTTTCTCTTCTAACTGTCTTATTCTTCTCCTGCGTCCCTTTCTTGTCCACCTGTTTCATTTTTGTTTTTTTACTGGCCAGTTTTGGTTCTCAGTTGCTTTCTGAAACTGCTTTTGTTTATGTCTTTTGTTTTGTTTTTTAAATTGGGTCACTGTCCAAGGAAACCTATGGAAGTGCCAGACAGAAGAGATGAGCGGTTAACAAGGGTGCAAACGACACTTTCTTCTGTAGTTACTATACAACCCACAGGGGAAAAAGATGTTGATAGGATTAGACAAAGACCATCCTTTTGAGTCACTAACAAAGTAGATTGATTTAAACTCATTTTAGCAAGTTTCTTCATAGACTTCTTAGCAGGCTCCACTAGCAAATAAGCGATTCTGGGCTTGACCTCATGAAGTTAGTTAAAAATCAGTTGTACTTTTTTCTCTGCCATGAAAAGATAACAATAACCATCCATCATCATAATCTATCTAGTCTACAAGGCTGGCAAAAAAGAGAGCCCAAAACCCAGACCAATTATACTAATTTTTTCTTACAAATAGCATCCATCATTTTTGATGACCAAAACTGAGCTTTAATGTCTAATGGTTTTTTCATCATTGACTCCTCTTTCACTTTTGGCAACAAAAGTAAATTTGTACTTTCCTTTGGTGGTAGCAATTTTCTAGACAAATTTAAATTAGAAGTCTTTACTCTGACACACTGTTAAAGTGAAGAGATCTTTGCCACAGGTTATATTTGTGCCATTACTGCTTCTGATATCATTTTAGTGAAGTAACTCTGCTATCTTTTGAACCTGTACAAACACACTTTATCTTAAGTTCTGAGTTCAATCTGGTTTGAAAATTCTTTGTAAAAAATGGTGGTTTGTTTTGCTGGGGTTTTTTTCCCAGTAAACGAAAAGAGTTAAATCAGCAACAAAAAATATTTTCAGAAGTCTGTTGAGTCTCTGTACTTAAAGAGTACTCCCATGTTTCCGCTGCTCTTGTGCATCTCCTATATGTAAGAAAAGACAAAAAACATTGCAAATTGTGGAAAGATCTGTTTCAAAACCACAGACCTCAGCTGCAAGATTCAGGAGGACCAGAGTTCAAGTTGATAATCTCAGCAGATATCAGCTTAATTTCAATTTGTAAACTAACTCATTTCTCTTCCTCCCATATACCCAGAGGAAACATTTCAGTGATGTTTTTGTTTCAAGATATATGCTATTACTCATTTTAATTTACATTAAATCAAAATACTAATTTTTGCTTTAACTGCATGGTATCTGCACAAGGAGGTCACACTAATTTAGAAAGCAATTTCTTGTGTAATAAGCCTAATACAGCGTTGATCCCATTTCACTCCCATAGATTTCCATAGAAGTTGGACCAGATCCTGCAACTACAAATATTTAGTTTGAAATACCACTTCAATCTCATTTTCATGTACCTTTTTGACCAACGACCTACATAATGCACCTGGGAAGGAAAAAAAAAAAAAAACCCAAACAAAACCAAAACCCAAACACAACTCACCTCAAAAATTTAAACCAATATAGAACAGGTAGCATTGATTACAAATTTACCTTTTTAATGAATGCCACAGAGAATGTATCCCACGATACAATCCCATGATCCATCAGCTCAACAAATGCAGTCAGTGTAAAGGACAACATATCTCCAAAGCTGCAAGAGACAGGAGTCATGACAACATTTACCAGTGATGCGGCAGGGCAATGACCAGGGGAATAAAGCAGCAGGAAGTTTTCAGAAAGGCAGGAAAATGAAGCCAATTATGGACTAAGAGGTAGCAGAAGAGCAAGAGAGGCCGTGCAACAGATAGTCTCCAAAAATAATTTAGCATGGACATCAAGACCAGTCACCTAGAAGAAAGCAACTTTGTAAGAGAAGAACTAATCCCCAGGAGAACGCTACATGAAATGCTCAAGGAAATCAGATAGTCCTAATTAAGCTTCTCTTATAAATTCAGAGTTTTAGGTCTAATAGAAGAAAAGAAGTGAGCTTTTTCTTGGGAACTTACAGAAATGCTCCCGACTGAATGTCATACAGAAGTGCCACGTTTTGGTACCTCTGTATCAAGCAGATTGGCAGAAGGTCAGCGGTTTGTTCATTCTCTTACAAGGAAGCATATGTATTTTAAAAATGCACCAGAAGAGATTTTCTATTGAGCAGCACTTTCCCCCTAGTTAATGCCTCGATTTCTTTCTTTGAACCTGAAGATGCATCTCCTTTTGTTTATCTATGGGCAACCATGACAAGCGAATTGGAATAGTTCCCATAGTTTATCCAAGTACGCAGCTCAAATTGTTTAGGGTTTGCAGGCCACTACACTGCATTTTACACCCGTAAATTTGAGATTTGAGATTCAATGCGTCTTCGTATGAACTTAACTACATTCAAAACAGGTTTAAACTCGATGTAAAGAATATGCTCCAACCTGACCAGCTGCACAGGATTTTTCCATGTGAAAAACCTGGTTTTATAGATTAGCTTCATTTCTGTATATAGTCAGGGCACCGACCAGTCAGCGGCCGTAATGATTTCAGTGAAGCCGTTCAATGAGGTAACGGCTCAATACAAGCAGCAAGAGCCCAGAGGCCGAAAGGAAGCAGCGTATTACCTTTAAGGGCACGCCACACCGCCTGCAAGGCACTCTGCTACTAAGCCATTAACAAGCATAAGCACACAATCAATCTGAACAGCATGAACAGCCCCACTGATTTTAATGCAACAGCTTACCTGATAAAAAGATCAAATCAGAAAAATTCTGTCAGATACGTTGGAACTACGGTGCTCAGTATGTTAAAAAGCTGACTCTAATACTATAGCCATACTTAAAGAATGTAATTGGTAATCCTTATCCTGTGATTTGCTCTCCTACTGTCCTGCACCAACCCAACACAAATAAGTGAACATCCACTCAGATGGAAGACACTTACAGCAGTACAGAGGAACGAGGCAGAAAACCAGTTTCAATGTGCCAACTCAAATAGCCAGTTTACTGGATTTGATACAATCTGCCATTTAGGGATTTCTGATTGTGAGACGCAGCCTTTAGTGGCTCCTTAATTTAAGAAAGGGGCTCTTGTTCATCAAAACTCCACAAATGCCCTCCACTAAATTTGCCATTCTTGACATTTTGAGAGTAAAACCGAAAAAAACCAAAACACACCTTTTCTCTTCCACAGTGGCTTTGATTACTTATGACAAAATGAAAAACCTACAAACAAGAAACATACAGTGTCTTTAAAAAATCCCCTGTAATACTGCAAGGGATATTGTGTTCAGCAAATACATGATCTGGAAGTTCTTGGTTTTGTTTGGGAGGGGTGGGTTGGTTTTGTTGGATTGTTTTTTAATATTGCAAATCTTTTAAGAATTAAATGAGATTTAAAATGTCATCATTAGCATTCAAAATAACCAAGGATTTCATAACAAGATGACAATAAGACTCTGCAGGAAATTTAATCAGCTCTGGTCCTGTCATTTTCCCTGAATCCATTCCTTTTGCATAAAATGGTTATTTATGAATCCACAAATAAAACAGCACCCCTAGGAATGGCTTCCTTCTAAAAGCTTGTAGCAAATTCTCATGTATCTTCATGACAGAACACTTCCACAAATACATGCAATTCTGGTATTTTAAGAAGCTAGACTAAACTAGATCTAAATAAAAAGAAAAAAAATTACGAAAAGATAGGCCATATAGGTTGAAAAGTAAAAATGTAAGTATAAAAATATCTCTCCCAGCATTAAACTAAACAGATAATTTATCTCCCCTAGTTTTTCCTCATACATTGTTTAAAAATCTAGTCAATTAACTTGTATTTAATACGTAAATACTCTTCTATAAAATAATTGCACATGAAAGCTAATCCCCATTAAAAATGGGTATAGTTTACAGGGATTACTTAAAATGTATTAAACCTGCATATGGATATTCACCTTCAAAAAAGCAGTCGCTGGAATGTAAAGGAATTAAACTAACCTGAATTCAACAAACTCATTTATCCTTCTCACCAAAACTACTGATTAATCCAGCCAATTAATCCACCCTCCTCCACAGCTTTGGAGGGGAAACTGGATTAATGGAGCTGAAAATACCGTTATTAATGTATAAACCTGGTTTTAGTAGATGTGAGAGCAATACAACTGTGTATGATGCAGAAGGTGAAAGTACTTTTCAACTTAAAAATCAGACAGCCCACCAGGTGTCACTCCTGGGACACTGCTTAAAATAAATAATGAGAGTAAAGAGGTGCAACTCTGGGACTAATCAAGCAGAACAAAATACTCCAACTATATTAATGCAGCACCACGCACACATAGCATGTATTTTTTTAAATGTATAGCTATACATATGCACCTGCACACGCATGTACACATTAAGTGCCGCTGCAAAAGTCAAAAGCCAGGCTTAAAGGATAAGCGTTGGGAATAGCACAGTCAGAGATGAAAGCAATCTCCAGGCTAACTAGAGCAAGATAAGGATTAAAGTATATGGAAGGGGAAGGGAGCGGTGTTGATTCATTGTTATGTGTTTAAACAGAAGCAAATAGGTAGAAATAGACTTCCAAGCAATTCATTTTAAAGACACACAACCAGAGACACACTCATACTATTAAAAGCAGCAGACAGAATAAATGCTAGAAATTTCAAGGGAATCAAAGCTTGTTCATAAAAGTGGTAATCTTAGAAAATACATGGTAGGAGCTGTTTAACTTGAAATCTCAATGAATAAGTGGTTTTGTCATACAAAAAGTCCAAAAAATGATAGGGCCTCTTTCTTCATAAAATCTTTTTAGACTAATCCACCGCAAAAGGTACAGCAGTTCTGTAAATATCAAACCCTTGCTGCTCTGGCAAAATGACTTAATGGTTTGACGGTAATTCCTCATGAAGACGCTTTTTATTGCGTGTCATCGCAGCAAGAGGGGAAAAAAGATCAGAAAGATGCACTGTATAATTGCAATTTCATATCTCACTAACACTGACGTTTTAATGATCTATGCTCGGGCAAGCTACTTGTACAATCCCTCCTGAGTGCTGTTCAGGGCTCTGGCTCTCAGGTGGGGACACCTCGCGCTGGGACAGCTGATGAAGTTTCTGCCATACTCCGCTGTCTGACTCCCCTCTTCCAACCACCGCTGTGAGGATGGGCGAGCCGGTCGTGAAGCAGCTCCTTACCCACAGCATCCCCCAGCAAAAGCCTCTTAAGCAGTGGAAAGCTGTGGTCTGTAACACCATCGGCTGCCCCAGTGCAAACTGTTCCGGCATGGACAGATGGCCGTGCTCTGATACACTGCCTGCGCACCTCAACCTCCCCGGCAAACCTGACCGAAGAGTAAGTAAACAGCTGCGTTCCACATTTCTAGGTTTTAGAGAAACATCAGGTCAAATTTTAGAGAAATATGAGGTCACGTTAATCCACGTCCCTAAGAATTTTCTGCATTCTTACCTTAAGATAACTGGGAAGAAAAAAAAAACCTCCATGCATTTTGATATTAGCTTTTCTTTCCTAAAAATAAAGATGACAGGAATGTGCATATGACCCTGACCACCTGCCTTCCTAGTATCATTTCTACATGCTAAATCATCTTTTTATCATGCGTGCTAAGTAATCCTCAGATGTATATAGAGAACTGTGTCTGATATTTTGAAAGATGCCTAAAGCAATTTGGATTTCTTTTAAAAATAAATTAGTGGGACTTAAGAACCCAAACCCCTAGATGTTTTTGAAAAAGAACCCAAAACCTCAATCCATGTTTAACACACATACCAAAATTAATATTTTATTGCTATTGAGGAGGGAAAAACGTTTAACTATTCAATTGATTCTTTAAATCGAGATAATTAAGTCAGGCTCAGCTGTCACCAGGTTAAAAAAAAAAAAGGCACTATAAGCTTTTATAAAGCTAAGTGGATTGTCTCATGTTTGGTATGATAAAAGTTGCATGGGAGAAACTGGAAATTGTTGCTTGTCTGTCACAACCAGGATACAGCCACCAGCCCTTTAGGGCTAGAAGCCAAATATAGTAGTACATCTTTACGCAAAGCATTTTTTGTGAGCAAAACAGGACCATAGCTGATCTCTAATTGCGCAGAGGAAAGGCTGCAAAGAAACAACTTTAACTGGGCAGGAGGCAACACAAGAGCTGCCTGCTACCAAACGCGGGCGTTAAGGAAGCAGTTAACTTCAAGTCCCTTATCACTCAGCAACTGTCCTCACAGCCTAATACTGGGCAGCTGAGCTGAAAGGCCTGACATCACTGAGGTCAACATCAAAGAGCCAGAACTGCTTTTTAAGTTAGAGTTGTCAAGGATAAATGGCCATGAATAAATTTAAACAGGGGAGCGAGCAGAATATATCTAATCACTAGAGGACAAGAGCTCTGGAAAAGCCATGAGGGCAAGAACCTAACCAGGTCTCAAACGAAGACTGATGGTGCAGCAGGGTGCTTTGCCAGCCCAGTGTGAGCAAGTACCTTTTTTTTTTTTTATTGCTATGGCTCCTCTTCATTGCTCCTACACTGCCTTGTTCCTTCAGTTCACCTTTCCAAGGGTGAAGCTAAGCCACCATCAAATCAAACTAGGAGCAATTCACACCTACTTGGTGCTCACTCAGTACAGCTGAAAATGACTGAACAATTTGCAGGGTAGCTGTCCCTGTTTTTCTAGATGATTACAGAAAATGCACTTAACTGCTACACCGCAATTGACACAGATTTTTTTTTTCTTTTTTTTTTTTTATCATGCCAAGCACCACTAAAATATTTCTTTGTGGTACAGTTTCACTGCATTAAGTACAAGGGATCAGCCCTACTGATTTTAAACGACTTGAATCGCAGAAAAACTGAAATAGCTTTGTACCCCTGGTATCAGAGCTTCTTTAAGCTTGAAAATTAATTCTGATTACAAAAAACAACGTGCGCATTTTAAACAGAACTGGAAGTATTCTTGAGTAAATCCAGGTGTAGACACTCTTATTATGGAGTATGACTAAATCCGCTTTGAGGTACATTAAGCATTTGTTTGCACGGGAAACTAGCCCAGAGGAACTATTACACACTGGTTCTTCATGAAGATGTGATTAGAATTACCTTTACTCTTTATCCCCATCTTTTAAATTCCTGGTTTTGCTCACTTCACGGTCATTTCCTTAAATGGACCAGATTTTCTTAAAAGACCAGGAATAACTAACGACACAGGAAAAAAATATCAGTCAGCATGGTTTGACTACAATTCAGTACTGCAACGCAAAGGTCAATTCATAGAGCTGTTTCATGGGATTTTTTTTTTTTTTAAATCCAAGTATTAATCAACATGGCACAAATAAAATCCCAAAACAAAATGGGAACCCCTAAAACTGAAAAGACAAAGAAGAAACTCACGTTTTAGAAGAGCTGCCTTCAGTAGAGAAAGCTATTAAACAAATCCGCTCTAATCAGGTTTTAATTAAGTCAGACTGGCATGTCCAAGCTACCAGAGATAAAATTAAATATTGGCAACTTTATGAAATACGTCATCCTGTTAATCAAAAGTAACTTCTTTTTTTTAATTAGCATTTGGTTTACGTTTTAGTCAAGAGGACAGCACATGGACGCTGCAAAGTTTTAAAATTTACTTTAGCTCATCATACCAAGCTCTGAGGTGTGTGGGCATTTTTTTTTTTATAGTTCTTGTTTTGTTGGATCTTTTCCCATTAGTACATGGGTGAAAAATAGTCAGGCTGTCCGATAACTACGCTCATGAAGCACTAGTGTATACGCTTTACCTTCAAAATGTGCAAACAGGCCAACTTCCACAACAGTTGTTTTCACGTACTGACCAATGGCTCTGGTACAAGTCCCAAACTCAAGAATTTGTGTTATTTTAATTGTATCATTTCATGTAGTACTGACAGAAATCAAAATATTAAACTGTATGCCCCAGTGTAAACTGAAGATGCTACTGGGAGGATTTAACTTCCAAAGTTAGAATAAGCTTTAGTCACATATACTTTCTTTACTACTGTATCCACTGATGTGCCGTATCTACACTGATGAATAAGAATCTTCTTGAAGTGGGCAATACCTTGTTCCCGTGAGTAAACAAAACTAAGCTGTGTAAAAAAAATTAATTCATATCATCAGTATGATCAGGTCCTAAAACCAGGGTGCAGTGCAACTATAAGTCAGTATTTTAGTACTGTCTTGAGGACAATCATGTAATTTAATGTAGAGAAGCCTACAGGATAATAGAATTTGGAAGCAGAGAGATGCTGAAGGAGTATAACCATTCTTCCACAAAGAATTATTTTTACAGCAGTGAGGAAAAATCCACCATCTAAATGCACAGGAGGAACCTTGTCTCGGCAGGGGTGATGCTGTCAAGAATTCTGAAAGCCTCATGCCATTTTAATCATTTTCCTCAGAATCTACACTCTTCTATTATGAAATAAGTTACTTTGTATTAGGTCCAGAAAGCAAAAGTAGAGGAAGGATTTAAGTTTCCTGCCAAATTTATTCTTACTCTCTAACTTATTTATTAGGCAACGATTTAATAATAAATGTTTCAGAACTTGGTTTACAGCAGATTTGTTAAAGTATGATTTAGCATGGATTCAGATGGGAAGCTGCATTTCCTGCATGATAAATCACATCAAGCTCTCAGAGTGAAAGATGCATGGTTAACTGATTAATTATTCTTTTGCTTCCTTGGGTTTTAGCTATACTTGACACGTCAAACTCGCAAGCCAATCAAGATATCTCTTGGGGCCCCAATTTATCAAAGCCTATAAAGCCTGTGCTTAACTTGAAGCACACAGAAGAGTCCCATGCAAAATCATCAGGGCAATAAGCGTGCTTCTGAACTTTCTATATGTGATCCTTTACTATTTTACAGTTTTCCTTTATGCAATTATCTGCAACAACTAGCATTAACCAGGACCAGCAAATAATAGGAATTCAAACTCTGACTTTCACCTCACCAACATCAACGATTAAAATTGCCTGCTGTCAATCAGACAAATTTAAGAGGGGAATTGGGGAAGGCAGGGAAGGGATTTGTTTGCTTAAATTAAAAAACAAAATAAAAGCCTGATTTAGGAAATAATAGAAGCCCCCGCAGAAGTCACAGAAATGAAGCACCCATTCCACAAGCAAAGCAAGAAAGGCTTCATCAGAAAATTTTAACAGGCATCGAAGAGCAGAAAACAGAGAATGCTGAAGACTGTCTGAATGAATATGCACAGCTGTATTTACAAATAAAGATTAGCGCAAAGGCCTGAACTCAGTCATGCAAAAGAAGAGGAAGTGTGCAAGGTGATGATCTAATCAGGTTCTTACCAGGGCTTCATTATCTTCTGCAATTTCTGATATCGTCTGCAAAATTAAAACTTGCACGTGAGGAGATACACTTTAAAACATCTGTACTCTATTTACCTATGCGCGTACACACCCCCCCACACACCCATACTTGATTCATAAAATTCAACACAGACACAGTAAGAGGCAGTAAATTACCAACAATTCACTGTGAATAGAAACATTCAGTAACTGCTAAAGAACATTCAAAAATTAATTTCAAATATTTTTTCAGGATACTTGTGTCAACTTCTGTTAGGAAAAAAGCAGAAGAAAAAAAGACAGCTGTTAGGGAAAATATATCAAATTTCTCTAAAACCTGTTTCTCTTGACCATTAAAGCATGTGTAGGCATCCTAAATTAATTAAGTATTTGTGTAAAAAAAGTCTTTGGTAAAAAATCATAAAGGTTTACACATTAAGCATTTTCTGTCTCATTGCTATGACATATAGTCCATTACCTGAAAAACTCTTTTATTTACTTCAAGTCTCCATCACTAATACTGATGTCAGAGTTGTCAGTATGGTTGAAAGTTGCTGTGCAGCTAGGACCAACACAGACCAAAATCCTGACCTTCTGAAATCAGGGACAAGTTTTCTGTTGATTTCAAAGGGAGGCAAAGAATTTACCCTGAGCTTTTAACCACAAAGTTGCATTTACTCAACAACTCCAAACCATCTTCCACCAGCTCCATGATACATAAACACAGTGCAGCTGTTTTATTGACTCAGATTACAAGAGACCAACCTTCAGTGTGATGCTCTTGCTTTCATAGTAGCTTCCAAAACACTTGATTTCCTAGTTGCAGCAAGAGGTTTAACATACACCAAGAGTTTTTTTATTTAGGAATTTCCTATTTTTCCCCCAGGATATACACTGTTGTGTCTCATCAGTGAACCAGAAGCTATGGCATCATATTATTATATTCAGGAAACTGGAAGCCAAATATTAGGCCGGGAGGTGGGGGGGGTGGTGAGGTGGACCAAATAGTAAGTGCATTGAAAGCTGTAGCCCACTAATCACAATTTGCAAGTCATCCTCCTGCTAATAACTGTCTTCAGAACTGCTGTTTTTGCTGCTAAGCAAGCTGAAGAAAGAGACTATCAATATTAAAAATAGCATCCAAGAAAAATAGCTTATTTTTAAAACACCACTTAAACCAAAAAAATAAAAACCAAAACCATCTCCTACTTAACCCCTTCTTGTGCCTCCTAAATCTATTTCACAGTTTTATTTCAGAGGGTTGGCTGTAGTTTCCACGCTGGGCAGACTATTGTTCAAAAGGAGAACACAGAGGTCCCTCCGTCCTCCCCAGGTCTTCCTTCCCCTTTGCACTTGCTGCCACGCTGTTCAGCCCACAACAGCTCTAGGACTCCAAGCTCTCCACTGCAGATTCAACTCTCTCCCAGAACTTGGATAGATTTTTTTTTTTTTTCCCCTTTTGGTACAACAGTAACTTCTCCCACCTTGCATTTTCCGTTCTGTTATGCGTAAGTAACATTGTGCTTTCTACAGAGACCACGAAAGTCTATGTATAAACTCTTTTAAAGAAGGATCGGTCTCAGGGAGGGCAGCTTTTGGGCTGGCTCGTGCAACCATGAGGGGAGAAAACACAGAGAGTACGTGACAGGAATAATGATTTGAAATCCCTCATTGCTACCTGTGAGCTGTAATTCATGCCTGAACATAGTGATGCACAGTTTACCATGTATCAAAGCACAGACTGAGCTACACCCTAGCTCAAATTAGAAAACTGACAAGATTTTCCTCTTGGATTCCATGGCTTTGGTTTTGTTGGGGTTTTTTTATGCTACAACAGCTGTCTGTGTAGCCAGTAGTAATGAGCAAACAAAAAGCATCCTGGTGATCAGACAGCCTTACAAAGGGGAGAAAACTACACTCAACTTGCTTTTAGGAGGAGAAAAGTTCCAAGCATTTCCCACAACAGGAGATTCCCAACTTCAGCAGAAGGTCAGAGCTGTGCTTCTGCAAACTGAGTGCTTCCTTGCTGCGGCAGACTATTAAACCCTAACAAGAACAACCACCACCACAAATGGGTTTTGTCATCTCCCAAATGCACATGGATCCAAGCAACCTTCTGCAGCACATGCCAGCAAAACTTCATAGCATCCTTCTGAGCCCAGTTTTCAAAACAGCTGCTTTTCATCCAGGTGGCTAAGCAGCAAGTAAACTTGAAACTGGTACTGTGTCTGTCTGACATCAAAGAGAAACAAGTGTGGTGTTTGCAAACTGCTAGCACTTCAAAGGGCAGACTCAGTTTTGCCAGAGATTTTTTCACAACAGACTATAATCAGGTGCATTTTCTCCATGACTGAGCCCAAGGAATAAAGAACAAACATCTGAGTCCTTGAGCAAAACATTTAGACAGCAACTCACTTAGCATTTACAGAACTCTTATCCATCTTGAGCTAACTGGCAATCAGTTAGCTTGAGGTCAGACGATGTGCAATGTAAGAGAAAATATAAATTTAGAATAATATGGAGAAATAATTCAATCATATAGGATTTTTTTAGTGAAGCAATACAAAGACAGCAGATTTTGACTTGAAAGGAAAGATAATCATCACATTAGACCAAACAATTTCTACTAATCTCTGTTGCTTTGGAAAGTGTGGTAAGAGCAGCAATCAATCTAGGACATCAAATGTTGCAGCAACACGGTACAGGATGATTACAGATAGACTTTTACCACTGAACAGGTGGAGGCTGTTATCTAAAGGAGCACATGCTATTTTCTTCCCATCATCGAACCAAAAACCTAATACAGAAGGACCCGGAGAGAGCAGGAGTTCCTCTCCATATTCACCCACAGACCATGGTAAAGTTACCACTGAAGGAGCAGCCAAGCTAACTCTTCCAGCGAGTCAGCCTGGAAAGGAACAAGTACAGTTTGCCACCTCATCAGCTTTCCTCTTTCTATATATACATAGCTGTTATTTCTTCTAGAGGGCTAACTCTGTGGTAGCAACCAGACAGTTCCACAAAACGCTTCCCGGGTGACTTACCACAGGTATGGTCAAAAATGCCAAAAGCCTTACTGATCTAGACACTGTAATTAGCTCAATACTTCTATATAAGTATTCTTTTTCTTTTTTTTTCCACCCTTTAGAAACTATCCCTCAATTGCACTTGCACAGATGGGAACAAAACCACAGACAAAACACAAACGTTATGAGGGTAAATTAAATAGCGTTTGTGAAAGCTTCAGATACATAGTGGTAAAAGACAAAAAACAGACAGCAATTTTTATACAGGGAGAAATCTCAAAACAAATGCCAACATAATGCAAAATAAACATGAACAACAAGTTACCAGTTTAGACATTTGCCTACCACAATACTTCCCTGTTTGGCCTCAAAGGAACTTTATGATACATTTCCAGCTGAATCCCAAGGCGCGGCAGCTCCCTTTGGACTTCCCCAAGCCATCCAGACTTAATACTTGCTCAAATACTGCAGGTTACACCATGAGCAGCTTCCAGGGGAGACCGGCTTAGCAAAGGACCCGACAGGATCAATTCCTATCTGTTGTTGTGCACAAACTGCTGTACAGGGACCAAAGATGACCCAAATCTAAGCTCCAGCTGGGGTAACACACAGTGCACAGCAAGGGCTTGTCGGCACTGGGGAGAAGTACTAACGTCTTGTCCCACTGTGGAAGCCAGAGTGGACCCACCAGAGTTAGTGATGCCAAGAGCTAAAGTAATCATGCATCACGGCAACCAACATGTCTGAGCCTGCACTGTCTGAAGACATGCAGAGTAGGATAAAAATGAAAGCTTTTCATGCAATATGGCCCCAGAGAGGGCCATTATTAGCAAAGGTGGAATATGTTCAGAAAAACTTCCTCCTCTACAGAAAAACTGACAGGATGATGGATGAACGACCTGCTAACCACATTAAATTGGTATTTGGCTACTGCTTTTCAGGCAAACACGAGGATAGCCCACATTCTGGATAATAAGGCAGTGTTTAGAAATATGACAAGACAAATAGACAGGAGTCAGTTATCACATATAAATCAAATCTGCTATCACATATAAATCAAATCTGGGAAACACTCTGGCCAGAGGTTGAAATAAATTATTTGGATGAAATCTGCAAAATGACTATTAAATTATGCAGCAGCACTCCCACTCCTGAGGGCCACCACAACAGTCCAAGAGACAAAAACATCCTGTAAAGCTGCAGAAGTGGAGATTTTAAGCTCTTCTCTGCATTTTTGCTAGCTCCTCAAATACTACACTTCTGTCTGGAGCTAAAAATATAAATAAATGAGTTTTGTCCAGCTTGGTACTCTAAAGAACATTTAGAAATACAAATCCCCTGCTGGAATTACTCTTTTTATCACATTTTACAAAAGTGGTTGCCAAGTACAACCCAGTAAAACTGTCCCCTCTCCTCTTCCCTGGTCCTGTCAACAAGGTGTTGATATCGCCACTTAGCAGGGGTCATTTAAATGCTAACATTCTTAAGCACAGGCAAAGTAAGAAGAACAACTCTGGAGAAAAGACGTTTAGGATGGGAGCAGTACAAGGAGCAGCAACTCCCCCCTTCTTCTCTCCAAAGGTGTGATCTTTGACGGTTCAATCTTCAGACACGGGTTTTACCTAAAATGTACTGTGTGTGCTATGTATATGACATCGATCAAAAGAATATACAAGAAATTGCGCTCGTGTCTGTGTTGAGAGGAAGGATGGAGTCCAAGCCTGAAGACTGATGGGGAAGCAAACCCAAAAGGGAGAAAAATACACCAAGAAAAAAAAAAATACACCCACAAAGAAAACCTACCCCACTTTCTTCTTTTATGGGAACTGCACTGAAAGACTGGGCTGCAGCCCTTTCTCAGTCTCCTGCCATTACCATCTCCACAGAGATGTAACCGGGTGACCCGATTTTATATATTCTTTTGGATTTTTGCCTCATAGACAATAGCCACCTTCTCCCGACATTACGGAAGCACTAAGAAATGAAGACTGTGTAAAGCTCCTGTTGGACAAGAATCGATTTTGGCAGCAATGTCAGATTAAGTAATCTATGCTTCCAGGTGAAGTTTCGCAGGAATGGCTGAGCCTGTCTAACAGCCCGGTGCTGTCAAAAATACAAATTATTTTCCTCCCTCCATCAACTGGCTTATTTTCTGCTGGATTAGCAAATTGAATTGGATCACTGAGGAGTCAGATGAGCACTGGAGCTGAGCAAGAGAATGAGCAGGTACTACATAGCCAGTGGCTGGGAAGGGTGGGAAAGGACTACTTTATTTAGTGGCAAAGACTTACTAGCTTAGCATTGTTCATTTCTTCTGGAAATTTACGTTCCATTTGCCCAGTGAGCTGTGCTTGCACAACCGTTTTCTGGGGCAACAGTGTGAGCTCAATCAGGGAACTGAACTGGGTTAAGGAATGTTTTATTAAAAGTGACAATAAAGGCCACTTTTAATACTTTACAACAGTTTTCCAGTCCAGCTTGCTACGAACAGTACTGGCATAACTCTTCAGAAGAAGCAGGACAGGAACAAGTGGCTGTGAGGAAGGGCTGCTTAAGTGTTTTGACAGCACTACTGAAATACTCATTAGACTGGGATGGAAAAAACCATTAGCAGGTATGTGAGCAACTGTCCCAAAACGTGTGTTAAAGTCAGAATAACTCCAAACCAATTTGTCTTCAGTTTTCCACTGGGCTGGTATACAGTATTATCTCTGCAAGACAAGCCAAGAGCTAGAATTTCACTGAACAATACAATTTGTCATTAAAGCATGCACAATTGCTGCCTCAGAGACTTCCAGCTGTACAGCAGCCAACTCTGCAACTGCATGTGTTCAATAGAAGACTCCTCTTAATCGAGTCAAAACCCATACAAATACATATTTATTTAGAAGCTTCTATGAACCTGATCTAGCTGCTTTTATTATTTCCAATAGGAAGATGACAAAAGTTAACAACCATGCCAATTTAAAGGAAGTTTTTATCTCCAATCTGTGTACTAAGCAGTTACAGCTACCTTAAAATCATTACCAGGCTATCTGCAACCACGTCTGAGCAGCATCGACTAGCATGCTCCTGTGCCATGGGCTGTACGACAATATAAAGCCACTCAGCACAGCCACGTCGATGAAGCAGAGCTCTCAAGAACAAGCTTCTCAACAGCACCAGAAACAATCCTGGTTACTGTCAAGACGGCTAGGCTTAGCATAGTCTCATTTTTTTGGCAAAACCTGTGTGTTATTTTAGCCAAATGACAAGTGACAGAGACTATAATAGTGCCAATAAAAAGAATACTGAAAATTCTGAATATGCCTTCCTCCTTTTCCTCCCAGTCATGAGATTATTATTATTACTGATAATGACAAAAATAAATTTAGAATCCTTTTATTAACTCTTTGGCCTTTCAATATTTATGGCTTGTAACTTACATTTTCATTTTCTTACTTTATAAGGGACTATGAGGGGTTTTTTTTCCTTTTAAGGAAGGCTGAGACTCTGTCCAAGTCACATGACTCTTCTGATACATCAAGGAAAAAAGCACCACATCTTCACCAGTCTTCTGCTACATCAGAAAGACTATCTATACAGCCATGATTTTCTGAAATACTAATTCTGGGCTAGACTATGGAATACGGCTCTGAATGAGCGAAGTACGTTATCTCAGGTGAGGTTGCAAGGAGACATGATTGTTTCCTCAAGTTGGGTTCCTGAACATATTTGTCATCAGTCATCATAGTAACTATGACCTTCTAACTTTCTGCCTCATTTTAGGGCATTGCATTCTGGCCGAAGGGAGCAGAAGCAGTGCACCTGCACCCTCACACATCCCTTTTACATTGTACATCCAACCAGACAGACTGCATATTCGACTCCCCTTAACAAGGGAAGAACTGGCCTTCAGACGAAAAATTAGCATTAGAAGTGCTATGAAAATCTCTTTCTGAAAAGTCTCTGAAAAGGAAAATAACTGCGTTTGCACACCCACACCCCTCTTTGGTGATACAGATGCAGAGTGTGAGAAACGATAGGACATCATGGATAGTTATAAGATAGAATCAGGATTAACTTGTTCTTCATGACCTAACTTGTCTTACAGTCTCCGCTATAATTTATAGGTCACCCAAACCATAAAAATAAACATAGAACAAGCTTCTTTTTTAATTTTTTTTTTCAAATAGTAAGAGACTCATAGCATGCTCTGAAAGCAAGAATGAGCCTGAAGGAAAAACAAAGATGAGCCATCTCAATCAACAGGATTGAGATACATGTGGACAGTTTCTAAGACATGTTGCATCTCTGCTGATATAAATATATTCATATTGACAAGACGCACTCTCAGCTTCACTGGGGCCCTGTGCACCCTACAGTCTGCCTACCACCGACCCCTATGGCTTTGTCCCCACGCACATCATATCTACAGTTCATTTGCTCTAAGCAGCAGGCACTCAAGGAGATCTGGCACAAATTATGGTAACTACACACAGTATTAAAACCACTTTTGAAAACGTACCCCAGAAAAAAAAAAAACCCTCTCTCAATTTTTTATTTTTTAAGCTATATTGACAGCCAGAGACTGGAAAGGCTATCCTCTAATGCATTCTGATTTTCTTCAATATTCAGGAATATAACATATGGAAGATTAACTAGGAAACACTGCTAGTTCTTGTCAACTTTTTATATTACTACTTCTTTTCATCACCAAGAAAATGAAGCAGAGGTAACTAGAAACCCAGGGATTTACATTCTTTTACTCTGGTCACTGTACTTTTATAGTCATCTGCTTCACTGAAATAATAAGTAAGTAGCGCAATAAATAAAGCCAACTATAAATAAAGCACAGGCCTCTTCCTCGGTGAAAGTTATATAAAAAGCTGGAGTCTTGCTTTCCAGAGGCTGCCCACTAAAACTTAATTACACACTCAAATTATAACTTAAGAGCTGCCCCCTAACATGAGTTCCACGTGCAAAGAAAACCTCAGAGCAACCTTACACTGAGCATGACGGTACTTTTAATGAGCACTGTCTGCCCCTCAGGGAAAATAGAGAATAAAGCTTGAATTAACAAAATTCATCAATTTCTAGCACAGCTGCACCGCACCGTGAACAGAGGCGCCACTCAGCCTGGGCTTACTGATGCAGGGCTGTCCTCAGCTGCATTAACCCACGGGCAGCCGGGAAAGCACACAGAGGGGCTCCTTGCAGAGCAGCAGCAGCCACCCCATGGGTACGTCCCATCCCCTCTGACCCCCTCACAGTCTTAGTGCCAGTCTCCGTGTTGCAATACAAGAGCAGAGACAGCCACTCTCATGCTATTTCACAACATGACTGCACTCAGGTTGTGGCTCAATGATGCACCTAGGACAATCTAATGGCCTGCTGCCACAAAAAAGGGGCCTTTTCTGCATCCACTCATGCCCACTTCCTCTCTTGCTTCTCCAAGTCCCAAACTGAACAGAAAACTAACTCTGCAAAACAGAAGTGGGTACCTTGCAACCAAGTTAACAAGCTGGATTGACTTGGTGAAGCATACAGAGACCGGAACCAGCTCCAGGAAGGAAGCGGAACTGGGTTGGAGAGCAGGGGTGAACACACAATGACCAGGAGAAGAGGGCAAGGAGCTGGACCATCTCCTAGCAGCCATGAGGGGTCTCTCAGCTGTATGGTTGAGTCACAGCCTCATTCAAGCAAGGCTGGCTGAACAACAGTAATCCAAAGATGGGTAAAATAACTCCACAGTGACGATGGATCTTAAAGGTATCTTTACAAAATATATTGCTTTCTAAAACTGGGCCATCAAAAAAGTTTCTGCCCTTCCCTGAAATTTCTGGCTGCTTATTCCTCCTCTAATCCAAACACCCCTCCCCCCCCCCCTTTATAATGCTAATACAATTGTTTGTGTAGGTCCATCTATAGACACTGAAATGATCAGAGTCAAAAATACCATTGGGGAAAAGAAAGTGGCAGGTACTGGGGCAGGGAAAAGGAGGGAAAAGGGCTTTTTGGTTTGAAGCATCTGGGTGAGCTGGTCAGCAGCACAGCCCACAAGGTCGCCGTGCCGAGGGTGCACAGCCCACAGTGGGAGCTAATGGCCTTTAGCTGGCTTTGCCTGTTCAGTGAGCATCTTGTGGGACCTCTTATTAACGGTATCGCAGAGGGTCCAAGCGAAAACAGGAACAGATAACACAAGAGGACAACTGACTGACTCCAGCTGCTTTTCCTTCACAGCCTAGGGCACTCAAATGGCTGTCTGTCCTTGTCCTACTCCTTCCTCCATACATTATCCTCCTTCACCTCCCACGCACACCTTGTTTGCTCACAGGCCATTTTAGGGAGCTGTTTTATTGTAATAATAAAGTAAAAAAACAAACCTAAACAAAAAAACTGCTTCTTCTCCGGAAGTAGTTTGCCTGTTGGCTTAGTGTGCTGAAACAGCAATGAGTGACAGACCCTGAAGGGGAGGACAGGATCAATAGCTTGAAGTCGGACGAGAAAGGAAAGAAGCAGCACCATGGCAGGCTTAGGCTGATGAGTTTGTGCATATTAGGATTTGCTCCTTTCATTATATATCAAGTTCTGTTAAATACACGCTTGCCAGCCAGTGATGCACAGTGTAAAAGCAGAAGGGAATGTACAGCATAGCACAGACGTCCCTGCTTTACAGCTCCCGTCGCAAAGACAGACTTGGAAAAACCTGACCTGCAGAGTCCCTCAGAAGCTGCAGCAGAACGTCTAGGCTGCTGAACACGAAAAAGACTGAAGCAAATACTGGGAGTTCATCAACACGTGAAGCTGCTGGACACTCTTACAGTCTGAGTCTTTGTTCAGCGCCCAAACTAGACAGCATTTCTCCCCACAGGCAGAAACACTGATAAATAGATTAGACAGGTAGATCAATCAATGAATCTTTGGTGATACATTACACCAGCTAAAAAGAAAATTCTGAAATCCCCCCAAATGCAAGACACTTAAAAAAAAAAAACCGCAATAGGCTCTGCTCGTATGTCCAGTCTGCAAGCCTGCTGTGTGGTTTGAAAACTTATACCCTCAGTAAGGAATTACTCCTAGGGTGTAATTTGTTGAGCAGTTCTTTCAGCAGTGGTGCTGGCTTAAGTAGTTTCCCTCCCAAACAGTTATTTTTAAATCCAGACCAGCGTGCTACAGCTTGGCCCATCCCACAGCTCCAGAACAGTAGTACAGACACATTTGAAGGGTGAGGAAGGCACTTGCTGTAGTCTTGATGCAGCAAAAAGAAATGCTTGTAAAAAAATGTGAATGTTCCCTGTCTGTTTCAATAGAAAGTAAAGTGCTTCAGTTTAAATACCTTCTGCAGTGGAGTAAGTTGAACGATTTAACTTAAGTAAATTCATGACAAAATAAACTACAGAGGCAGTGGCTTTTAGTTTGCTTATGTTCTGATCTTCATAGGCGGGTGCGAGCCTGCCCATTCAGTATATTTTTTAATTAGTACAGTAACTGTGTGCATATGTTTACATCAACTTAAGCCTGTCTTTGGTTTTAAATTTAATTTGGTTCCTAAACAACAAGCGTTATATGAATATAAGACAAGGTGACAAATTTCTTATCTAGAAGCATTTTTTTTTTAATTTTTTTTTTAAAGTGGCATAATATGTGCCACAGACTACGTCACAGCAAAAAAATGAAGGCCATAACCCTAAAATACTGAAGATGAAACCATGAACTATTGGAAATCCAGTATATAGCCAGTTAGGCAATAGGGATTCAAAGTCCAATAAACCACTGAGCAGGGATCAGTGAGAGTGTGCTTTTACATTTCCCAATCCAGGGCCTACTGGATTCTAAAATGTACTTAAACCTTCTGTGGAAAATCCTCAGTATATCTTGCATGGTACCGTCAGAGACAATTTGTGTTCCATTTCAAAGCCCCCTTACTACTTTTGCTTTACCCCCTAACACTACTTACTTTCTTGAATCCAAGGGAACACGAGCACATTTGAGAGGGATTTGGATTGATTTCAGCAATTGATTTCTGAAGTCTGGTCCACAAGACTGAACAACCCCAACGAATAAGAAAGCTACTTTCAGAGCATTTTCTTTCTCTCAGGAAAGTGTGTGGGTATCGTAGATTTCTTCATGTGTAGTAAAGGTTGACACTGACTGCAAAACTCTTACTTGAAAGCAAAAGCTTACTTGAAATAGTAACTGTTAGACCATAATTTAATAACGCAGCAATCCAGTTGATACTTTTCTGTAGTACCCTCCACATTAAGCCAATACGCGCTTACTCAGGACCATTGTCCTGAATTTCACCATTGGTGAAAACTGGTGAGATGTTCTGGTAAAGAATGTTCATTCTTTATTTTCCGAGGTCAGCTTTCAAGTTCATGTCAAAAAAAAAACATTGCCCTTTGAAAAACCCCAGCCAGAATTAAAGAGTAAAAATGGAAACAAAGCAAGCGCTGGGTTTTGCTCCACATGTTCTCAGTAACATGAAATTTAAAACATAGTTTGCAGATGACATCACTTAAATATCAGCCTTTAAAAATACTATAAATGATTTATCTAAATTCCAATGGGTAAAGAAGAAACTAGGACCACAGTCTCCCCAAAACTTTATGGTACCGAGGGTTACTTCCTACTTTGCTCATCCCCAGTCCCCACCAGCCCATTGCTAGGGGAAATTAAAAAATATCCTCATTGATAATATATAACACTATCCTAGCAGCTCAGAACTCTTCAGATGTTTTACTTTATATAATCTTAAAAGTTCTATATTCTATACTTCAGGCACTCAGAGAATGAGCATGAAAGCACCTATACGGGAGGAATGTCACAAGTTTAAGCAGAATACTTACTCTGTGCCGCTTTCAACCATTTGTGTTAGGAGGGAAATGCCATCTAGGTTTATAAATTCTTGGGCAAATGTAATATCCCGTGAGTAGTTGGCTAAGTCTTTCAGTGCTTCTAACTTCGCATCCATACTAGAAGACTGGATCCTCTCATGGAGCTGCTGTGCATTTTGAGCCTAAGAGAGAAACAAAACATACAAAAGAAAAACAACAAAAAAGCTTTAGTTACAATGGCAATAATGAATAAAACATTAGGGCAAGCAGGAACAATGGTCGTGTTTAATATTAATGATACTTAACACTTGTATACTCAGAAATTATTAAGTAGCTCACACACAAATTACTTTTGTAGAAGTATATTATGCATGTATTACTCCATTATTACCTATATAGCTATTTGGATTGTTGCAGAATCATAAGCTGAGCAATGGATAGATATCCCATTGTCTCAAGCAAAATGTAAGCATTACTAAAGACAGCCTTTGGCTTGAACAGCTTGTGTGTCATATCAATAAAAGTAGGAATGAAAATAAAACAAATTGCATCAGACAATCTCAGTATAACGATGTCAGCACTTTTTTTTTTTCCTGCCAACGCTTACTCAGTTTACGCACTTCTCATGACCTTTAACAACAAAGACCATATACAGTCCTAATCAGGTTCTATCAGTGGAGACGAACTTCAGGGCTTCTGCTCCTTCCTCCCCCTCTTCCTTTTGTTCACAATCAATTCAAAACCTCACATACTCTCTTACAAGGAGCATAGGAATAATTACTTCCCACATAATAGTATGATATTATCACTCTACATCTTTATGCAAGTTCAATATCCACATATATTAGGCTATTCTGCCCATTAATGCTTCAAATACAGGATGAGACAGCGAAATCCACAATGAACACTGATGATAAAAAGCTAAAAGGATATTTAAATAATGCATACTAAATTGTTCTCTCTCTTTAGCCATACAAATACTTTTAAAATACATCTCACGTTTTCAATTTGATGCTTTCACTTACCTGAACACAACACGCAAAAGCTCCAGTTAATAGCTAGTTAGCCAATACTCTTCTTAGAAAAATAATCCTCCTCACTATATACAGATACTTGCAAAATTCAATTTCCTACAACTCACTTCTTACATGCACCGAATGAAAGGTGAATGAGAAGCTATGTGTCACTAGGAAACCAAATTAATGGCAAATTTTGCTGAGAGTTATTTTCTCTGAGATTATGCTTATTCTTTCTCAGTCAGAGAAGAAAAATAGAAGAAAAGGCTGTGCCGACAGGCAATTCCTTTTCATTTCAAGTAATGAAAATACTCTTCACAGAGATGGTCATCTCTGCAGATCAGGATTCTGAGACAAGTAGACATTTTTAGTGCAAGTCAACATTTAAACAGGGAACACAGGAAAAAGCACCACCATGTTGTTACAGATAGAGCTTCCTATCTACATAACTCTGATTGCTTCACAAACATTAATAAATTAAATGTCCCAATATCCTCCAAGATCAGCAAGGTTTGTTACTTGCAAATTTTTACAAAGAAAAACTAATGCATGGTCTCCAGTCAGCTTTTGGCCATAACCTACATGGTGAGGAGCACACACAAGGAGGAAATTATCTTCTAGTTATTATGATCGTAGTTAACATCTTCAGTTAAGACAGCATTGAAAAGAAACAGAGTATCTTTAGTCCTGAGCTTTTCTGTGCCTTAAATATTGGGTTGTGCAGCCATAGCAGTTACATTATCTATAAAAAGGCAGAATCCTGTCATCCAAAAGCTCTTTCTGCCACCCTAAGTTACCTGCTTTACCAATAGGTTTGAGTCATAATGGGGAAACAATGGCTTATACAATCTCTCCGTATCAGCAATGCTTGTCCAAACAGTACTAAAACAATATTCTCTCAAACTTAAGCAGCTGGTAGGCTAACCCATTTGCCAACACCCATGGAAGAAATTAAAATAGATCCCACTAACTTCCAACTTCCAGGATAACCCCAGAATACTTCCTCCAACCCTTTCCCTTCTTCAGAGCAGCTGAAGGACGTTTTGCTAAAGTACTCTTGTACAATCAGCTACAAAAATTCAGAGCAACCACTATTACTACCTGAACCAGAAGTTCAACAGCCAACTCCAACCTCACCAAATGACCTCCTTCATTGAGCTGTTTCTACTCTAGACTCCCCACTATAACAACTCAGGAAGACTGAGAGATGCAAAGCATCCTCAAACCATTATTCTTTCTCAGAATACATGCAATGTCTGAATTCCTGCCCACCTCAGAAAAGAAATGCTTCGTAAAAATCTTCAATACTGCCACGGCAGCTCCACGCCCCTGACTTTGGGAATGGTTGCTCAGATTTAACCTCCAACTCATGAAGATCTGTGCACATGCCTTCTTCCATCTGCCATGGTTCTGGGAAGTCACCACCCCCATCTGCCTACTGAAAGATAGAGTTCTTCCAGCTTTCCATGGCAAGCAGGTCTTCTGAAAGCTCCTGGAGACTTAGTGAAAATTAAACAAATAGGAAAAATGAACAAAACACCTGTTTCACTGTGAGTGAGAAGCTCCCCTGAGCTGCTCAACCAGTAAGTCTACGTGAGCAGAAGTTGGGCAGCAGAGCTGTGGCCAAACAGATGGGGACTGTAATGACCCGTGTAGCACAGCAGCAAGCAGGAAAAAACAAGTAGAGCCAGGAGAACATCCTCTTCCAAACCCCTTCAGATCACACCTACAGCTGCTGTGTAAACAACGCCTCATCTTCGTACATATTAACAACAGACTACTAATGGTCAAGTTCACCCTTACTTTTGAGGACAGATTCCTGCCAGCAGCATAAACATCTGGGGCTGGTGAAATGCTGCTGCCATCCTAGCATGAATCAATACCAAGCATGGAAAGAGCTAACCATACCTCTCACCAAAACTGAGAACACCAGTACAGGGACGTGCATTAACAGCTCCCCTCCACTGCAGAACAGCAGCACGAGCGGGACCAACCGATCGACAGAGATATGTTAATCCTGTTTCCTCTCAAGTCAGTGAGAGCTTTGAAATTCAGCACACTAAAACGAAAATATAATCTTAGATCAGAGACAGCTTAGTCCCCTCTACAGAGCACAAAAATCTATAAAGCAGTGTCTCTCGGATACAAAAGTGGTTCAGCTGTGTTTTAAAACATAAAAGTGAGCTTACTTACATCATAGGCTTTATCTGACTATGCCAATGCGAATGCCCCATCAGCAAAGTTTCTACACAGCTGTACTTTTCCTACATTAAACAAGTTTTGCGAGACACTGCATCCAATAAACCTTGCTCCTTCTACTATCGGAAGAGAAAAGAATTGATAGTGGCACAGCAGACCTTGATTAAAGGGGTAAACAAATATTTGTTTCAGCAAGAGTGCTGGTACATGTCTCACTGGAAACATGGCCAAAAGTAACGTTGGCTGTTGCCATCACAAGTGCCTGATGGGTGAAAATCCTGCTTCAGTGAATACCGTGCAGTTCTCACAAGCCTCCTAGTTCTTGTTGCCATAGCACTCATACGTGCTTATGGAATGTACAGCTCACTTATAACTGCATTAAAAAATGAAACCCAGATGAAATATGCTCCAAGTGCTTACCAGGGAGCTATTTTAATGATTTACAATCCACCGGTGGATGGACAGACAGCACAGCTCATTAAAGCAACAGTAGAGCTAGCTGCCACGTCTCTGCTCTTATTGAAATATCATTCAGGTAAGAACAAATAAATATATAAAATCTGCCCAACTGAGAACCGTTATAAGGGAATTAACAGAAACAAGGCTGTTCAACTAAATGAAAGACAGCATTAACTGCTCTCCTGTTTAGAAAGGGCGGAAGACAGGAAGCTTGTAAAACATGTGCTGTTGGAGTCCCAGCATTTCAAAAGGCTGTCAAGAGGCATAAGCTGCATATCTAGTCTTAAATGACTTGCTCCAAGGACAGTAAGAAAGGTTGCCTTTAGGGAGCAGCAGTGCTTAAAAGGAGCCGCTTGATGAGATTGTCAGCTTAAAAAGAAAACTAATGACCTAAATCCAAGATGTGACTTGCTTAGAGACTCAAATAGCCATTTGGAGGTTAGGGATCCCAAGATCATCCTAACAAGGGATGCTACCGATCAAATTATCATTTCTTTGCCAATGAATACTTTGTGCAAACTTTGAAAGCAACTTATTACCCAGACATAGACAGGGTTTCTGTACAGAATACAAAATACAGTGAGCCAGGGCAGGAGGGAGGACACAGATTCCAAATGCAACCACCAACAAACATTAATGTGCTATGGAAGAAATTTGAACCATTGATTTAAACTGCTGTTTTGCCATTATGTAATCAGTTTTCTTCTTTATCCTTTACAGAAAGCAAATAAAATAAAATACAAGTGTTTTGGTCTCCCCTGTAGATAAGTTAGTCACATTATTCAACTTTCTGCTAGAAAAAGGGCATACAGACCATCAGCAACTATGGAATACAGTTCTGTACTAACCATACAGGTGCACTTCTGTGGTTTAATTTGAATCACTCAGTATTGAAACTGCTGCTTTTTCCTGGCTTGTTACTGCCGCTTCACCTACACCTGCATATACGTCAGAAAGCGATGGAGGAGTGGACACATTACATAAGCGTCGTTAAATGCAAACCCGATTCAACAGACCCCGCAAGGCTGAGTAGCCTCTAATGCCAGGCAAGCAATGAGATTACCTTTTAATTAGTAGAGACATTAATTGCTAACATTTTCACATTAACACACAAGCACAATTTCTACATCCAAAGCCCTGTACAAATGTAATACACAGAGCAGTCCTATGCTATCACCATACGCAATTCAGGAGGCAGAAGCAGGAATAGGAAAATGGTCATGTCTAGAGTCGCATGCTCAATCAACTATAAAAGCATTACAGATGCATAGCCATATGTATTATGTAAATATGCTTAAAATAAGTTTATGTTTATCAGTAGCCAGTTATGAATGCTTGAGAAGCAATTTTCCCTCTTGCTGCATTTGAAACAATCCTTTTTGCTTACTATTCAAAATAAGCCTTTGGAAAACTGAAAACATGAGATTAACCTTTTATCTAGAAAAAGACAACAACCAACTCCACTTCCCAAATCTTCCTCTTGTACCATGAGCAGACAAATATAAAAGTGGCTCATTGACTTCCACAGTCAGTGCTCCTGGTATAGGGTTCAATAACAACTAATTCACCATTACATAATAAACATAATCACAATCTTAGGCTGGACCTGCATAAATATTTATGCATTTACTGAATTTCAAGAAATTAAGTCAGTTGAACATATGTTAAAGCAATTGTAGATCAAAGATTATAGACCAGATCCCTAAACTTTTACTCAAAGATAGAGGATTCAGATGCTTAAAGTAGAAATAGGTTAAAAAAACCTCTACACTTCTTTGTCTGTGTAGATCACATATAAATAAAAAACCACATTGCTCACAGCTGTAAAAGCATTCGGGAAAACATTATGATGACTGTTAATGAACGCACCTATTTACATGATTGCTCATGCTAGAAATGCTAATACAGCTGCCTACAAACAACTTAAAGGTTTGAGAACTCAGCCAGTCTCCAACCAGAGGATCAAAGAAAAACCATCCACAAAAGCAAATGATCAGGCACCGTAAATACCACACTAGAAAAGGCTACCCGTTTACTCAACTCCTAAGGCATACAGCTCATGAGCAAGACATGGTTTTTAAGTGCCCAAGAAGCTACTTTCAAATAAAGAGTGAGTGCTCAAATAATCAGTTCTGTTTGAAAATTATTAAATAAAATAAATATATAAATAAATAAATAAAGAGCGAAGTTCCTTCAGTTTAATTTTCCCAACATTTTAGCATCCTTTCAAAATGATTAGCTATTTGAACAAGGCTTTGCAGGATCTGATCAAAGGAGCCTGCAGTTGCGCACACTGAAAGAATGGACCCTGCTTGCTGCGTTGCAGGACACGACTGTCCTTTTGGAACAGTCTCACACTTGAGAGAAATTACAGCTCATTTATACACCTACTCACCATCCACTGGAATACGGGTATCACAAAATAGACAATAGCAATCTGGCATTTCAAATGCCACATATGTTCAAATACAACGGAATGTTGCGTAAGGAACTTTTGATGAGTCCCTTCAGAAATGCAAATGGACAAAGGGGGAAAACAGGTCATGGAAAACTGCAAAAACGCAAACAGCACAAAGAATTGTTGAGAAAGATGATAGGAGAGGTTAAAAATAAGTAAGAAAGATGATATAAGAACAAAGATAATATGAGAGAAATTCAATCTGTACTCAAGTTACCTAGGAAACAGAGTGTCTCTGTGGTGAGTGGTTTATAGAAGAAAAAAAATAGCATTGTTTAGAAAAAACAGCCTGTCAGAGAATGGCACAAACTTAGCAAACAGACCTACAGAAACAAAGAGGCAGTTCAAATTCCCACCAGGCCTAACGACTGGCGTTTGCAAAGTTTTAACTTATAGAAGTTTAAAATAGACACGTTGTAAATCTCTGAAAGGCAAGCATTTATAATGGATTTAGCAGTGCACCATAACTGCAGTTTTGCCCTTGCAATCTTAGCAGTGATTTTCAGAAAAAGATCCCTAGATATGCACACAAAATAATGTAAATCTGAGATTAAAATAGAGTATTTAACATTTAGATTTGTGGAGTTAGATTTAAAAATCCTAATTTTAAAAAGCCAACCCAAAAATGCTCTTTTACTACTTCTAGATAAAACTACCTTTTTTTCCCCTCCCATCTTTTAATCTTTAATAGTCCCTCCTCCAGGTACATGAGAAATACACAATTTGAGGCTGATGACAACAGAACTCAAAAAGATCGCATTTCATCCTTCTCACCCCATTTTTAATGACTCGCAGCACGCAATTGTGAATGGGTATAGCCAGACTACTGGCTGTCATGGTAATAAACTTCATTAAAATTAAGAACTAGAAAATCTTTTTGAGTTCATGCAGCCCTCAGAACTGGTCAAAAAGATTCCTCTCAACTCTTCAAGGAAAAAAGTTTCCTCAAAAGATTTGTGAAGTTCAGGACAGATTTTTTTATTTATTTATTTATTTTTGCCCACAATAGGCAGGAAGTAGGCAGCTCAGGACCCTCTGGACCTACATGGACACATCCCAGACACTGCATAATCTGTACGTGGGTCCTCTTAATTTCTCTCAGTCTTCCTCTCCTGCGTTTCTAATTCCTCCACCTCTTCAAAGAGCATTTTTGGTGTGATTTTCTGAGGGAAAGGGGAAATAGTTTCAGCTTTATACTGATGTAGGATAGATAAAGCAGGGGGGAAAATTTCAGAATCTTAGTATTTTCACAGGATGAGAAAAACATTTCCCACCCAGCTCTAGCAGCTAGGAAAGTATCTTTCCCATTTTGCAGGAGTATATCATGCAGTCTGTTCTTCACATTATCTCCTCCAACTACTGTTGCTCTCATATAGAATATCAGAGGAAAAATGGAAACAGATGGCCTGTTAGCTTTTTAGGGTAAAAGACAAGCGTTGTGTGGGTCACCAGTCTAAAAACCACAGCTTGGAAGCCTTTAATCTATCTATTTTAGGTAACTCTATGATGACCACTTCGACAGTACCTTAAAAGCAAAGATACTATTGTAGGGTGGGAACACGCAGATCTTTATTTTATATGTATTTTAAGAATACAAATACTCTCTAATCTGACAAAAAACAATCCAGTCCTTCAAAACTTCCTTCCTAGCCACCTCCCTGATTCTGGGAAAATGCTAACAAAAACTTCTTAAAAACATCAGAAAATTGGAAAAGAAGCACTGGTTCAGGGATAAATATCAATACTGTAGACTAGAAAGTAGACTGGCTTTCTGTCTTCCAACAGGACGTCTGAGTCATAACTGCAGGTCAGTGCCAGAATGGTCCATAACTTGGTAGGTAACAGGTAATACCTCATTTTCCTAAGGATCCCTGTCTTGGTTGACTGACCCTAAGGCAAATCACCAAAGAAACAGAACAAGCAGAAGAGAGTCTTATGGAAAGCCCCACCTTCCTGCCCATCGGTATTAGCAGAAAGCATTTAAAAAAATCAAAAAATTGTCTTTTGTAGGTCACATTTCTAACTACGCAAGTGATCATGAAGACAGACAGACAGCCATTTCCACAGATCAGTCGCAGCACCGCCTCTCTTCAGTTTTGCACGGTGCAACCGGTTGTGGATTTTGAGACAGGGAAGGATAACGTGAGTCATCTCATGCTGTCACTCCATGCTGTGGTTACACAGAAGAATAATGCAGTGCGTTTGGACCACATTGATTCTTGACAAATCACAGATGTTGTTTTGACTTCATGAGATCCTAAGTCTGGGCAGCAGATAGCCCTTTTGCAGTGGAGTGGATATTTGTCCTTAAGAAGTCTCAAAAGTTAGGAGAAGCTGGTGCTGCCTGTCTCTGAGGAAGTTCCACCAAATAGGGTTTACTTCACCAGCAAGTGGTTTCCCCATGTACAAGGCTGTTCTGGTGACGTATGGCAGGAGACTCGAGAGTCACATAGACTCTGACAGAGCCATGGTCTTAAACTGTTGTTTATTCTTATGACTGCAAAACTCTCTATATAATGACCACTGAAAAAAATGATGGAGGAGAATGGAAATCTCTTGTCTTTGCCCAGCTGGCTGCTGCTTAGAAGTGCTTTCTGTTAAGAAGCTACACTCCTGTAGATTAATATTGCAGTTATTAAAAAACTTGAGGCATGTATATGTTTCCATATCGGCTTCTTCAATTTTCACTTATACACAAACCTGAGTACAAATTCAGTCACCTCCTAAATCCAATATAAGCTATCATCAGGTTAAGCAGGCTGGGGAGGAGTGGAAAAGTACATGATGCCTGGAGAACCTGGGAAGTTAGTAACAACATAACATTTCTCTGTTTCTTTACTTTGAGCCTAGGCTCGACTTGCTGAAAAGCAATCCATCCAAAAACATACCTATAAACTCTTCTAGATAGAAGTCTTCACATTTGATGGCAGTAACTGACTCCACTCTTAACAGCTTCAACAGAAGCCAAAAGTTGAACAACCACAACTTCATCTTGCCTGTTCAAATGAGCTGCAGTACAGGGTGGCAGAGTTTGGCCAGAAGAATGCTTTGAATCTGCAGATGCTAGAACGCCACCATGAAGAGGCAAACCATTTTAATGGCATGCTACATTTGTCAGCAAGGAAATGGGATTGCTGCTGCCTTAGACATACATCTTCTGGGACTAATAGTGGCTTTCAGCATGTGGCAACAGTAGTGCTCAACTCAGCAGGAAAACAGGCCATTACAAGGCAATCAGCAACTCTGCCGTGCTGTCTGAGGAGCTGGCAGGGAGGTGGCGTTGGGAAAAAAAAAAAAAAAATGTTGAGATTTTACTGTTTTCATTACAGTTGCTGCTCACTCAATAGAAACGCAGAGAGCAGGAAAGCTCTGACCTGAGTTGCCCAGCAGAGCTCTCCACGATTCAACTCCCAGCTTCTCCTCTTGGCTCTGAGCTCTGGGGCAGAAAAGGAGCACTTGAGTGAGGCTGCAGTGCCACCATGGACACAGAGGTATCTTGGACATGAACGCTGTTTCCAGTGGGAGAGAAGTGAGAGACAAAAAACACCCAGTTGTGCCAACCCTATCACCAAATGTCACTCAGAGATACCACCCCTGCACCCAAAACTCAAAAAAAAGGGAACAACACATACAGACCTCTTGTGACCACACCATCATCCTCCTTTGCAGGGGGATTGCAGGATACAGTGTGACTACAGCTTAAAAATACATACATCAGTTCACAATGATTTACTAATCAAATCTTCACTTTGAAGGGAGAGAAGAAAAGAACAATAACTCACTGGAGATGTTGTTAATCGAAGGATGGCTCCATTTTTTATTTCATTACGATTCTGAAAGAGAAAAATCCAAAACGTTTTATTTAAGACTCACATAAAAAAATGGAACATGCGTTGATCAGAATGCCACACTAAACCAGCAACAGTACTTTCCCCTGTGCGCATGCAAAAGCTTCCCTCTCTCATACATGAGCTAACATCTATACAGTATTTTCCCCACAAATGCATACTAACATTAGCTTCAAGAAATAGGTGGCTGTTCACATGATATTTGACAAATCTGAACCCTTTCAAGAATGACTTCATGTTTTTCAAAGTTTAGCTTCCACTGGCAACTTCTAAATATTTCTTTGAAATATACTGTCCATGGTGTCTGGCTCTGGGATTGTGCTACATAGTTGAGGAGTTCGTAAGTTTGCTGAAACCTGTCATTAAACATCTGCAGGATTTAAAATTTATCCCACTGGCTCTCCATTTTCTATAACAAGAACATGCTGACTTAAACCACTGGAACCAACCCGCTGAGCTCTGCCACCACGACTTTGCATTCTCCCTCAAAGTGAAAAAAAAAAGAAAAAAAAAAAGGGCATTGCTGTTAGCGGTAAGCAAAGTTCAATCATGCCGTAAGTCATTCTCCTTCCCCGGCTGGCAGAAAGAGGCGGCATTAAGCAGTTTCTTTTGGTTAAGCTCACATAACGTGTCCAATTAAACTAAAGCTATGGGTAGATGAAAAAGCTGCCATGGCGTAAGCTATGCTGTACGCTTACAGTATCCTCACAACTTTGTGGTCAATGCTCATGTGCATGGTCTTCCCCTGCGGTAAGTGTAGGGGAGCCTGCCTCTATTTCAACAAGCTTCCTCCTCTTCACCAGAGGTTAAGAGAATATGGTACCTACCCACAATGAACATACTAACAGGTACTGACTGTACACAGGGCAATGCACAGTCACAACTTCAAGGTTCAATAGCTTGTTCATAGGCCGTTACCCTCATTCATCAATGGAATCAGAGGAATCCTCATCAGTTTGAGAGGTAAGAGATAATTTTGTTCTAAAGACCACACTGCAGGCTTTCTGTAGACTGGTGTTTATCCAAAAAAAATGGAGGTGTACTTCTTCTCAAGCAATTTTTCCCAAATTCATTTAATCCTTCTTGCTTCCATTCTGATACATCTCAAATCCAAAAATGCTAAAAACAGTATAAATCTTCCCTGAAACCAGGTCAAGTAGTCCCAAAATAAAACTCTAGTACATTGTCTCTTTATTGATACCCAAGTCCTCTGCGGGATTGGTTCTAGCTATATGCAAGATCATCCTCCACCCACAAACATTTCTTCACTTTAACTGAAATAATTGAAGTGCCAGACATCACAGGGGGTACAAGGGAGAAGCTTTTTTACAGCATCTTTGCTTACATATGCACATAACTCATCTCAGCCCTTAGCAGTCTTCTCCTGCCAGAACAGCCCCAGGGAGGCAAGCCAGGCTCTACTTAAGAGAGGAGCAAAAAAGGGTGAGCAGCTAAGTACAGGGTGACTTCCCACAGCACTAACAAAGCGCCACAGTTTCTCCTCCCGTAGCAAAACAGCACCAGACCCAGCTGTGTCTCATCACATCTAAACAATCTGTATGAAGTGGGAATAGTGCATTTGTGTGGTTTAATCTAAATCGGCGTTGAAACAAACTCACTTTGCAAACAGTTGTGGTGGCTTAAACTGTTACCACCTCCTGGATCTGTGGAACTGAATAAAAGTAATTGCTTTAGGACAGACAGTCAGCATTAGGTTAAATCTGCCTCCATCGACAGCTTAGGCTAAGGCAAGGAGCTCTGCTGCATCAGGCCAGAGAACACGCATGCACACAGGGCTCCATCAGTTTTACTTGGCATGTAGCAAAACCCAGCATGCAGCAATATTAAAAACAGTTCGGGAATCAGACAACACTTAAACAACTTAAACCGAACCAATCACATTCACAAGTGAAAGTTCACTGATATCAAAATATTGGAGCTAAGTAAATAGACTGTTCTTAAACATAAGAGCACCCACACAGGCGTATTTTTTTTCCAGCAGCATAACTTTAGGCTCAAACTTTCTCACATTTCCTGCTCTAATTAACACGAACTATCAAATCAGATGTACAAATTAGTTCGTGGTTTAACAAGTTAAGTCACTTCATCTGTGCCACCATAAGCATCTCTGTAAACACTCTAGTCTATTGCAAACGTGAGGTACCAGGTTTTGCGTGGGAAGGCTACACCACGGTCTTCAGAAGGTCCAAGGAGTTTGTTGAACGGCGGAGCACTAGCGCACGGTGGGGTGCATCCCTCACCGCCCTCCTGCCTGCGTGCTCCCTCTTCTACTTTGCACCAGCTCTGACACTGGACAGACCTGTTTGAGGGTCTAATCTCACTAACCTGGCTGAAAGCAGCCCGGGCAGGAAAAAGAGGAGTTTTCTGTCAGGTTACTAAACAGACACAAGCTCTGCAAGGGTTGAGCACCAGTGCTAACCCAGGAAAGATGGCAGAATCACATCTTTGGGAGCAGGGAAGGAATAGGGGTAAAGAGACAGGGGAAGCATGAGGAGGAATCATATCTTCCCTTTCTGGGAGCAGCAAGCTGTCAACCACAGCCCAAATTACAGTATTTTGCAGTTGCTTCAGGCTGAAACGATGCTCCCCAGTTTGTTCAACTACGGTAGTATTGTCACAAGCTGAAACCTCAACCCATAAAAAGTTTGGCTTAACCTGGTATACTCTCTACAGTGTCATGCATGCAGGTTAAAAAATAAACCTTTAATTACATAAGGACACATTGCATAGATTGAATCTACAACCAATCTACCAAGTGAAAAATACCTTGTTAAAAATACACTATTTCTCTATAGTCAGAGGAATTTAAAAACAAGTGGAAAACGGAAAGCCGACAACCTGGTTGAAGTTCAGATACCACATATAGATAAACAAAGGAAGTACTATTCTCCAGGGTGACCGTATGTCAGCAGGTTATATATAAAATAGCACAGGAAAAAGAACACACAGAGTACCTGAAAGCATCACTGGAAGTTTCATTTAGGGTCTTTCTGTTTACTTATCAATCCGAGTCTGAAACACCACAGCTTTCAGACTCAAAGTTGTGATGCCTGTCAGAGCCCACAGCGCACGAAGCACAAAGACCTTTCTTTCATCATGCCTGGCTCAGAGCAAAGTGCATACGCCTGCCCTATCCTGTAAATTCAATCACTGCTGTCACAAGAGATAGAGACCTCATCTTCAACTCCTGATGTAGACAAAGGCTTAAGGAAAACTGCCCATGCCTTCTCTCTGAAAATATTCAAAGCATCAAGTCTCTAACGCAGCAGGCTAGCCAAAGCTTGAAAAGGGTTAGCTGTTCCCCAAGCAAAAATCCAATTTTGTTTATCCATTCTAAATAATGACTTAAGTGCCTACCAAGAAGCAGCATGTAAGCATACCATTAAGCCAAGAGGATTTCCTACATTAACTGTGTGATGCAGTAGTTGGCATGCCAGTTAACTTCAATTGCAACATTTACACACAGTTAATCTGCTTAGTATTAGGGACAGCATCCTGTGGATTTCTTTTCCAGGATAACAGAACGTCATTCCAACACAGCAGTCTGGCTTTGGCAATCATACTCATGAGCACCACTGCTATTCACGACAGTGTACGCCACCATCAAAACCCTCTTCCGAGACATTTCTGATTGTTTCTCAAGTGTGCGTCAGGTTTGTAGATATTGTTCGTGCTGTTGATCTGTGTTAGGGAAGCTTATTCCTGGGCAGAGAGGGAAGCAGTGAATCAGCACTATCCAAAATACCCCTACAAAAAACCTCCGTAACAAGAAAATAGAGTTGTTACAAATGTTACCTGGGACTAAGAAAGCAACTATATTATGAATACAAACAGGCCCCATTTACAATATTATATCTAGCAAGAGTCTACGCTCACTAGATTATTTTATTCTAATTGAGTAGGCAGTATTTGTAAGCATCATGCTGCTGCACAACACTTTCCAAGCCAAGTTTTCAATCAGACCAGTACTAACATGAAAACACATAAAGAACAAAACACAGCAGGAAGTAGAGGACACTTGGAGAGTTCGCCTTGTGTTCACGTCTTAGGGCCCTCTGACTTCCAACTCCAACAGCTGGAGCAACCCCAACCTACATTATCTGCCACCAGATTCTGTTCCTTCTCAAAGCTCTGCCTTTAACTTTGCCCAAAACACATGCAGGAGACTTGCATCTAAAAAGCAGGCCTCAAGCATTAACAGAGTCCACCAAACCATGGAGAGGGATGAAGGTACGTGAATTCGCTTTCAAAAAATCCTATCAAAACAGTCAAGCCACTTATTCAGAAGTTTGCTGGAGATACACTTTGGAAAACTTATAAAGCAAAATTAAAGTTTATTTTGCCATGTATTTGTCTTATCATTTTAATAATCTGTTATACCCAGCAAAATGCCTCAAGATCCAGCTCACTGTAACTGGTTGGAATGGAATGTTTTCTTAACATATTTGAGGAAGACCTACAAGCATTGGTTCCCATGGTTATAGCTCGCTCAGCACTATTCTTTAACTTTGACCAAACAGCTTCCTTCAGACTTCTCTAACTGGGCTAAAGAATAACAGCAAAGAAATCTAAAATTCTTCAAGTGTTTATATCATTATGTAATAGATTGTTCCCTGTTTCCGTACTACTATTTTTTTTATTACACCTTTCTCCAAATTGCACAAAACCAAAAAATTATGACTATGAAATATATTTTAACCATTAATCCATAACGTTTTCACAAGGATGAGTTTGGACAAGTAGTAAACAAGCACTAAATGATACATAATGGAGTTCATTTCTAAGTCAACAACTCAGGAAAGAGAAGCAAAGCCCTTGCTGGCAGATCTCCTTTAAAGCACTGATTCAATGTGTTACAGCAGCCAGTAAACATTGGGCGCCATCAGAAGTGGCACTGTGAACTAGACAGAGGGCATCATTTTGCCATGGCACAAGAACTTCAGGGACCCGTATGCAGGGCACTGTGTGCAGTTCTGATCTTCACATAGAATCATTGAACGGTTTGGGTTGGAAGGCACCTTAAAGATCACCTAGTTCCAACCCCCCTGCCATGGGCAGGGACGCCTCCCACTAGACCAGGCTGCTCAAAGCCCCATCCAGCCTGGCCTTGAACACTTCCAGGGATGGGGCAGCCACAGCTTCCCTGGGCAACCTGTTCCAGTGCCTCACCATCCTCACAGGAAAGAATTTCTTCCTAATGTCTAATCTAAATCTACCCTCTGTCAGTTTAAAACCATTACGCCTCATCCTATCACTACACTCCCTCATAAAGAGTCCCTCCCCATCTATTCTGTAGTCCCCTTTAAGTACTGGAAGGCCGCGATAAGGTCTCCCCGGAGCCTTCTCTTCTCCAGACTGAACGATCCCAGCTCTCTCAGCCTGTCTTCATAGGAGAGGTGCTCCAGCCCTGTAATAATCTTCGTGGCCCTCTTCTCTTAAGGCGGACACAGTAGCATCACAGAAAATGCAGAGAAAGGCAAGTGAAATGCTCAATGGGACTGGGCAGCTGCCTCACAAGGCAAGGTCTCCTCAGTCTGGAGGGACGAAGGCCAGATGAGGGGAAAGTGGTGAACAAATTGAATGCAGAACTGTCATTATTAAATCCTGCAGTATGAGAACTAGGAGGTAACTTGATGAAAGCAGTTAGGGATCAGTTTAAAGTAGATGAAGTGTTGTAGCTTGGGCCGGGTTGGCCAATGACAAGATGACAGATGCTCTCCCCTATCTCTCACTCCAAGGAGAGGAAGAAGAGAGATAAAGAGAGTTAGGAGTTTAGAAAAAAAAATAAACTACTTTAATGAAATATTAATAATAACATAAAAAAGGAAATAATGAAATAGATACAATATAAATAAATCTATGCAAAACCAGATCAAGTTCCCAGGAAGATGTCACTGTCAGGCACTGGGGAAGTTCCAGACTGGACTCAGTGACAAATGAGAACTGGAACACACTGACTGGGATCAAAGGGCAGATGAGCTGACGGGGTCCTCCTTAGACATCAGTCATCAAAGAAAGAGAGCCACTGAAGAAGAGCCCTCAGAGAAGAACCCACGGGAGAGGAGCCAACCTGACCCCTCTGCTCCCTCAGCTGTTACACTGAGCGTGGCAGATGGGATGGAACACCCGATCGGTCAGTTGGGGTCCCCTGACCTGCCCACTCCTCCCCACAGGTGCAGCCCCTCCATGGGGTAAACAGCCCAGTCAGGGACCCTGGCTGCCACAGCAACAAGGGTGAGCAAGAGCCTCTCACTGAACAGAAAGTTGGCTCTGCTCCACCCCAAACCAGGACATGAAGAATGTACCTCTTCATTCAGCAAGCAGTGAACTTCTTGAGCTTGCTGTCACAAGAGGCTGTGAAAGCAGGCAGTATCACCAGGTTCAAGAAGAGGTGAAAGAATTTCAAGGCCCTTATATGGATACTAAATGGACTAAGTGTAGAGGTAGCCTCCAACACCCAGAGTACAACAAATGCGAACGCTGAGGAAGCAGGAAGGGAGTGAAAGTCATCATCAAATTATGACCCTGAATGGCATTTGCTACTGTTACAGCTGGAGATAGACTATGAGGACAGATATTCATCTGACTTGGTAGGAAATAATGCTTAAGCTCATTTTTAGTCACCAAAAACTTTAGTAAGATGAGAGTTAAAAGACAGAGGTAATTATCAACATTGTACTACTTCATATGACAGGACTGTATTGTTTTAGAAGAAATACTGAGGCAATTAATCTTGTGATAAAATTCCTTTTCTAGGAAGCTGCTGGAGACAGAATTTCTTTTAGTTTTTCATGTGAGAATTTGATGACAGCATTTTTCTTAAGAAATTAAGTGTTGGTAGTCCAGCCGAAGTTTCTAAAAAGAGGAAGTTTTCTGCATGTTGTTTATGTACCCCTATTCAAGGATATCAGAAGCTGGTAAATAAATCAAGTTACACCAGTGGTGCAGTTTCAGGGTATACCTAATCCACAGCAACTCTACAGCCCACTGGAGGCACAATTCTGCACATATCCTTCCAGCATGCGGGCTCCCAACACTTTCCTTACATTGGATCTACCAACATGCAGCAACACAGTCAACCACCTAACCTTAAAAAAGTTACTTCTTCCTCTTCCCTTCATTCGCAAGAAGTAAGGGGGGGAATAATCCAGTTTTCTTCTATCAGATTGGTGACTTGAACCAACTCACCTTCCAGCAGTACAATCCCTAGGATGTTGGAGAAGTGAAGGGAATGAAGGAAGGAAGGGGAAAAAGAAAGCTCAACGGCCTTTTTTCCCAACAATCAGCTTGAATGCCACTGAAATCACATCCTAGGAAAAAGTCCGTGCTTAGCGTGATTTACTCATCTTCAGGTGGAGTGATCTACACGGACAACACTATCAGGTACCACTTGCTCTGCAGAGAAGCAGTGGTATTACACTGTGCGCAGACATCCTTCTGACACATTACACACAAGTTATTTTTAACCTGGATCAGTTCCCCAATTTAAGCAACCGCACAGACAGTTGTACCAGTAACACGGAAGGGGTGGGCAGATAACAAGCAGCCCCACCGTCCTCTGGTAAGTTGGAACATAAGAGCTGCACCCTGCAAAATAAACATCAGGAAGTGACAGATGTAGCTGGGCTCATACTATTGTTGGTGAGATCATGTGGGGAAATCAGAACAGGGAACTGTTATGGACACCAAAAAAACCCCAAACAAATAAGGATTGTGAAATGGAAGTCAGTTCTTCGATGCAGTTCACCCAACACATTCACCCACAGCACCACTGAGGGGTCGGTGCACGAGCAGTAGCTCTACAAGCAGACGCTGCTACTAAGAAAAATAGCTGAAGACCCCAGCCAAGACCATGGTTCACAGCCACTTTTGCCAAATCAAAGCACAGCTTGCTACCATAAAGTTGAGTCTTGCTTTTCAGTCTCTTGATCATTCCTACTACCATTTTTGTGTGGTATAAACAGCTGTGTAACTACTTGATGAGTCAAACAAGGGAGCTAAACCAGCTGATAATTTTATCATTTTGGGTTTTGCCCAGTTTGTAAGGGAAAAGATAGGAATAAGCACCATAGTATAAGCAGGAAAGAAAGCCAGCTCGTTTTGCAAGCACCATGTTTGGAACCACACAGAGACTTGTTCAAAGGGAAGCTTGGAGGTGCTTGTGCTTCTCTAACATGTACATCCTATGCCTACTCCCTTGCTTGAGCCCTTCCTCTCGGACACAGAGATACTGTAGGTAAACTATCCCTTCTCCATTTGTGACTACAGCCAGAATTTGCCACAAGTTCATTCCAGGTCAGCCTAAGCCAGTTCCACAAGCAACTGAGGGACATAACATCTCACATCTGTTAAAAAAAGCAAAGTTTAATCCTTCTTCTTACCCTTCCTTTAACCTCTTTCTTCTCTGCGGCCCATTCCTGGACATGATTCAAGGGTCCTGCCCTACTCTTACATCAGATCAAGTAGACTTTTTATTCAGCAGATTTAATGAATTAAAGTGGCACAGAATGATCCCCTTTGCCACCATCTCCAAAAATTGTCAAAAAAATGCTGTAGCCAGCAGAAATGAAGTGGCAGGATCTCATGGGGAAGGGGAAAAGAAATCAGAACTGTCCCCTTTCAGAAGTGAGCTGTGATGTCTGTTCACCACACCCTGTAAAACTACCCATCTATCTAAACAGGTTGTTCTTTAAGTATGAAGATGATTTAAAGAGCATTTTTCTGTCAGCCAGATCTTAAATGGCACTGTTTGCTATCAGCTGAACCCAGTCAGTCATACCGTGCCTGTGGGATACCATACCTATCTTCAAGTGCTGTAACAAAGATAGACCTTTTCAGAGCCCTTCCTCTCTAGTGATTACTTGTGAGGCAAAATTACAAATGAAAAATCAAGAAAATACCTATACAGCTTTTTTTGAAAACACTTGATCCATCTCATCAGCCTTGATGTGGAAATAAAGAACTAAATAGAAGATACTGTCATACCAAATATTTAAAAAGGAGGCATGCAGAACAATTAAGCTGTTCGTGCTGGGACCAGAAAGTATAACAGGTTGACAGAACATAATTATTTTCTTTAGAAAATTTTGCATAAACCTCAAGTCCTTCAAAATGAGTCCTAAACACTAGGACTAATTTGTTAAGAGAAGGATGACCACTGTTCTTGAAATCAGCCTGAGGGAAGCACGACTGAAAGGGATTTAGTGTACAGATACTCAAATTTTACTTCTGTTCACTGGAGAAATATATGAGCGTCCGCTAGTTTTTACTGGAGACCACAGGGCAGTGTTAGTAGCATCCATTAAGTTGGCAGGAGCACGACCACTTGACTCCACGTGCTGCCCTTGTTAGGAATTTCTGTAGGGCTGTGCAGATGCCCCAAAACAGTAAGAAATTTGTGAATACGAGGGAAATACCACATGTCCCATTAGTGGGAGAGAAGAGGGAAAGTCAGGCGTAGTTTGGTCCAGGTCAAATCTGGATTGAAATCTGCCATTTATGGAGCATTATTAACAAATGTGTTATCAAGAGTAATGCAAAATGAGAGGAAGAGATCACGTAACACATTTCTCCAGTTCCCAGCCTCCATGCTACTTCCCATTCTCTGCTGCTTATGAGTACCAGGTCCTTCAGTGAATCAGAAACCTTCATTATTGAGAATGTTTACTTCCAACTCACTGAAGTTCAATTAATCAGTGAAGACAGATGAATACTAAAAACGTGTAAGAAAAAAAGAAAAAAACACCTCCAAAATGCCCCAACCCTACAAGTGTCTCATTTCTTGTCCTGTCATTTGCATACAGTCCCACGCAGGGAGCCTGCAACGGCATGGTGGAATTTCACATGAATATACAATTACAGGTTGTATTCAGCACAAAATAGGTCACAAGCAAAGGCACCTTTGAGAAAGAACAAACACCAGGGACTTTACCCAGGTTCCCAGCTCAGGGAAAGCGGGGGGGTAGAAAGACGTCCCATCTGCAAACACAGCAAAGAGCTGAGTAACGACAACGGAAGCACGGTGGGGGCTGCTCCCTTTGCAAAATAGCACAAAAGTCTCTTGAAATTAATGGAGGGAACTCAGTGTCCCTCCACTTCATGCAATAACACGTTAAGAATGAAAGGGAAATGTGGGAGTCGGGAATGAAGGAGAAAAACACAGGGAGCCTTCACAGGCATCAGATGTAAAAAACTGAACACAATGAAATTGTGACTAAATAAAAATGGGCTGCAGTCAATAAACAGATGAATGAAATGTCCTTCTATTTAAAAGATAACAAAAAAAATGGCACCAGTATCATCACTGTGTGCTGGCTGAACACAGCTCGGCGCTGGCTCACAAAGCCCATTAGCAAAAGCGAGCCAGCCTTTTATTCCTGATAGTTGCTCTGGTGCAGGTTTAAGAGCCTTCTGCCCCTAGCAGTGAAGCCAGCTAGAACACTGTTCTTCCACAGCCCCACACTCCTGCAAGGCCCTCGTTGATAAACATTTTGGTTTATCACACCTTCAGATGTGACCAAACAACCATTTTTGAGGCTGCACTGTCATCTGAGCAGCTGCAACGATCCAGTTCCTTCACCATCTTTTTGTTTTTAGAGACCGAGTTTTTAGAGACTGATCCCTCCCAGACCCAGAGCCCACAGTGGGCAGTGCAGATGCACAAATGGATCTAGAGGAGCCAGGCCAAGTCTGCAAGGCCAAGAGTGAGCAACAATAAGGAACCAGGCATTCCCACCAACATGCTGCATCAGCCACTCGGGTGTATGTCCCTGGATTCCTAGTACTGCCAGCAGAGGAACGCAGTGGACAGATACCCAAGCTGCGGTTTTCAGCCCAGGAACACACATAGCACACAAAATTCTACAGCCATTTTCCGTTCTAAACCTGAGCTTGTCTAGGCTATGATGTTCCTGAGTTATTACGCCTGATGTCTGCAAGCATCTATTCAAGTACAACCTGGAAAGACTGAAGGAAAGGTGACTTTTTTATTCTCTGTTACATAGCATCTAGCACAATGAGATCCTGATTCAGAAGTCAGGCCTTTAGATGTTTGACCTACCAAAGAAATGGCCCTCCACGATAAGTAAACTCTTTAAAAAAACCCACACCTATTAATGTAATTAAAAATCAAATACATCCTGATCAAAACACCAGCTAGGCTTGAGCTTAGGCACTATGCCTGTGCTTGGTTTTCTTGTTCACATAACCTCTTATTTTATTTCTCACGTTTTTTAAAAAATTACTAAGATACATAATTAATAATTTCCACTGCGCTTTCAGGGGCACAGATATAGCCAAACCAGAACCCCAGAGGCAGAAATCCAAACTGCATCTGCTGTGATAAGCCCTATCTTTAGTATGAACCCTGGCTTACTCAAGATTTGTTAAAAGATCACCCTTATACTGTCTGAAGGAGTTATTGCTACTCCTGTAAAGGCATTTTTTGCAAAGAAGCAAGAAAAAAAAAAAGTAAGAGACAGAACTGCTTGGGCGTTGTTTTTATTTGTGTATGGTATAATCAGGAAATATAGGTCAGCTACAAAAGATAAAAAGTTCTGCATATGACAACCAAAACACAGATGCGCTGTTTGCCACCCAAAAACAAAAATATAATTGTAAGCCATGTGTTGACAGTCCCACATTTGTAACATTTTCACTTCAAAGTTTCTTGTTACTTTGTACGAGAATTCATTAATTGCTTTTCTTTATGGTAACTTTAAACACGGTGATATTTTAAAAAGGCATCTCTACCTGGAAGGCCATAAATCAGCAGTCACCCAGGCTCTGCAGAAACATGACCTATACATAATGCATACATACAGCCATACAATTCATCTTCGAGAGCACTGAAAAATATTTACTTATTAGAAGATGTCACTGTCACAAAAGAGCTCTGCTCATGCCCTACTAAGAGGCAGCGATGTGGACTTTAACAATTAGTGTTGTAGCTTCATTGAAGAGCGTGTGTTTGTCCTCATGCCTGGTGTTTTTCATGTTTTAATTCAGAAAGCAACAGTATCCTACTGCATTCAAACGAGGGAAAGTATGTAGAAGGGGTGATGGCCTATATAAGCCTCTCTTTATTGTCACTATCCAATAAGCAGTGACAAACAGTGAACAATATCTAATAAAAGTCACAGTCATCTGAGTAATACTAGTGGCATTTAGAGCTCTTCTCTCTTTTTTATGTGACTCAGAGTCAGACACTCTGCATATTTTCAGTAGGGAATAAACAAACTCAAAGTCCTCTCTGCAGTACAATCCAAAATGTTCTAGAAGACCATCATTTTCCACCCTTATTGCAAGTTAAAGCCAGCCAAAAGCCATCAGACTTCCTTTTATGCGGAAGAGAAAACACTTCTCTTCTCCAAAGCTGCAGGATCCTAACCACCAAAGGTGGAGGCAAAGCCCGGAAGATTCCTCCAATTGTATTAGTACAAATTCCTTCAACAAGCTCAAGTATTCACTCAATCCTGGCTTCTTGAAAAAATATTCACTGTACAATCAGAGTTTAAATGCCAGCAAGTTCAATTGTGTCTGGCTTATTGGAAAATGTTGTACTGCAATTCAGGGCAATTAGCAAAACAGTCTCACTATTTAATTTGGGTGGAGGCAAAACACAGCAGCCAATAATTACTTCAACAGTTTTCCTTGTGGTGGTCTTTGAAGTGTACGTCAATTGAAACTTGAAAAGAATGGAGAAAAAACACACAAGCGAAAAAAGGGGGATCCCACAACAAACTGTGACACATTGAAAAGGTTGTCTGGGGTGACAAAACAGTTAAATGAAAAACGGAAACTGGTCTGCTATTAAAAAAAAAGCATCACTATCTTATGAGCAACTGCTCTAGCTGTCTTGCTAAATTTAGTCTTTCTAAATACTCAACTGTGCGCAAGTTGCCTTTATTTCTTGAGTGGGGGTAAGAATTACCGCAAGAGAAAAGTTTGTCTCTCAGCTGCATTTAGCAGATCCTAAACAACTGTAAAATGCAAAACAAAACCAAAAGGCCCTTCTGCTTAAGAGTAAACCAAACTAAACTGATAGCAAGGTAAGCAAGAGCCATCTATGTCCATGCAGCTAAGCTCAGGTCTATTTAGCTCAAAATCCAGTGAGGGTAGGCAATCTGCATGCAGACTTAAGCAGGTTTTGAATAGTGTTCTTTTCCCATTGCTTAGAAATTCTACCTCTGCAGCACTGCTGTGTACACTCTTCCAAAGAATCTTTTTTTTTTTGCGCAATTTCTGTAATTTCAGCAATTCTATCAGTAATACTTGGAATGAACGTACTACTTGGTCTCATTCAGATGAGCATGTCCCATTCATTTAGACCAGACATTCCATTTTTATTACAGCTACAGCCATTCCATTACTCTGTGCTGAAATCATTGCATCACTTGCATGAATCACCTATTGCCACGCTATCTAGGGACCAAAAAAAATGAACTAACGTAACATACAGAACTGGGAAAGGACAAGACGGCAGACGGGAAGGAGTAGCAAATATTACACGGTTACTGAAACTTATTTCTACCTGATCAGCCAAAGAGGGAAGTGGCATGCGCTGAAGGTCTCCTCAGACTTCAAAGAGCCCTTTATGTTTTACATATTTCAATTTCCTGTACACCACTTGTCAGCAGAATACTAAACATGCATAAATACCAAAGCTGAAGGGCTCAGTGCTGAAGTCTCAAATGCAACAGACATGAAGGCCTTGGCACATTCAGACTTTTAGTTGCCTTTCCAAACAGAAGAAATCAGCGCAAAATCATTAAACCAGATCTCCTGGTACCTACCCTCTCATTGTCACCGCATTACGGAAAATACTCTATATTTTCAGATATTTTAATTTAAAATCATTTACTGTGGCAAACATTTTGATAGGCTATGCAAGAATTATGTTGAATGATTTACCTACCTTCTCTGTGATGTAGAAATTAGAACTATCAGCATGCTGCAGTGCAAATTGATCATGATTTGCAAGAGACCACCTTAGAAACATGAAAATAAATTAGTCACAAAATGACACCTTAAATACTCAAAAAGTACTCTTTACATATGATCAAACTCTTTACTATGTACTCTTTACTATGATCAAACCAAGTACCTCTCATTCGCATGTATTTCTCATACTTTTCTGTAGCTTTCACTGATGAGTTCCGAAGTTTAAGATAAAAGCATGCTCACAAAGGGAAAGCTTCAGTACAAATACATCCCATAAATAAGATCTTTTTCCTTTGCATCTCTGAAAAAAGGCCTAAACTTGACCATGGCTGAGAAAGAAGTTACATAACAAATACCTTCCTTCCAAGGGACAGATAAAAAGAAGAGTGGGGGGAGAAAGAAGAGAAACCACTTTGTCACTACAGTGACACTTCAGTGCTCCAGAAAAAGTTGACAATGATCTGAGATTCATTCCAGATCTACAAAAAATAGCAAGCATAGTTTTTGCTTGCAGTAATCAAGATCACTAAATCACTAAAACAGACACCAAAAAAATTTACAGTACCAGGATTTTATGCTAGCTTACACAACACAACCCGAATAGTATCAAGTTGATATATTACATTACACATAAGGTACCACCTTTTCAACTCAGCAGCAATTTGATTAATATAAATGAGTTTCTCCTGTGCGGTAGCACTTGCTTAAAAACAAATATTTGGTTTTGGGGACAAATATTTTTGTCCCCTAATATTAACATAGTAAAACAAAAGCAAGATATTTCTCTTAGCCAATTATTAGTTCATATTGCAGGACTCGTGATTAACATTTCGGTTTCATGTGAGCAGTCACATCAACTGGACCAGCTTACAGTAGCCACTAGAACCAGTGCTCAAAAATCAAAGCCACAGCCAGTGCTTTAGTTCCTTAACCCATGAATTGCAGGGACTGCAAGAGTAAAGTGAGTCGGTAAAACGCATCTCTGCAGAAAGGACACAAACAGCCTAAATGAGAGTCACCCACATGATGGAGCTGCAAGATGAGGTTCCTAACGAAGTAATTGATTCAAAATACAATGCAAATTCGAAGTCTGAAAAAACAACTGTAAGATTTAAGAAACCAATGACTAGTCATACAAGATATCTAAGGTTGTCTTCAGAAAAAATTATCTCCTGGTTGGTTTAATAGCTCAAAACCTATAGTATCTACTATATATTATATGGCAGAACTTACCCATCGCAGACTTCTTTTATTATTGAGGACAGTGGCTTTTTCTGGTTAAGGAAAAAAGACAGACAAAAAAAATATATCACCAAATTGGAATAGCCCTGAGTTCTTAAAATATGATTCCAAAATCACTGACTGCAAAGGACAAAACAAGTTAGTAGTATTTGATTTGTTGTTTAACATCAAGTTTGATAGGATTCAAAAAATTTTCTGCTGTTTTAGTCTGGTAATCTATAAAGACAGCAATTCTACACATACGTATGATGACATTATCAGTCCTTTTTGTCAACATTAGCCCATATGGCATCAACTCGGCTTCTCAACTGAGAAATCAAAGGGTCTTTTGTGTACATTGCATCTCATTACCCAACAGAAACAGAAGATTTAGATATCAACATGAGCGTTTTCCAGGAATGACATCTGAAGCAAGACGACATTCAATATTTTTAAACCTTCTTTTGTCCCTTTCAGCTATGGTCACGTGGTGACAGTAATCCTCTCTCCTAAATACACATATGCAGGTTCCCCTCTGATGAAACACCAGCTGGAAGGTGTTAAGATCCCAGATGCATCAGTTCTGCTTTATTCTCTGCATCTGCAAGCACGAGCATTTGGACTGACTGAAAACAGCTCTGTTGCTTTGGGTCCCAAAATAGAAGGAACAGTCTAGTCTGGTGATGTTGCAACGCTCTGAAAATTGTTAGGAACTCAGGGCGCACATGTAAGTGTTTTTAGAAGATTTCTGGCTGAAAGAAAAACGCATCTTTATAACACAAAACACACTTGAAGTTGCACAGCAAAAAGAAACAGACAAAATTTCACTTTTGGGTGACTACTGAGCCTTTTTTTCCTCCAATACTGGGTGATCACACAATGTGACATAGGTCTGTTGCTTTGTGAAAATTCCCCAAATCACCTAAACAGCACAGGACCCCCTCTCTACTTACTTCCAATAATCACAGTTCACTGAATTCTTAAAAAGCAAACAAAACAAACAAAACCCAAAAAACCCACCCTACAACAACCCATAAACCAACACTGTTGCCAAAGTAAGTAGTGTCCCTTTAGTGTTTACGGAAAAGTGCTTAGGCTAGAAGTGAACTCAGTAGCAGGGTACATGATGGGGAGGGAGAATTATTTTTTGCTTGGATGTTTTCTGAGCTGCATCATTCCATAGACAGAAAACCAGAGACGGGAATCCCTCATCAGGTCAAATTCCGGGAAGGATTTGTTATTTCAACCGCCAAGTCAACTAAGCCAGTTTATAAACAGAGAAAAGTGTAACACTAGATCATTTAAATCAAACATGAATGAAAGCATCTGCTGAAAGGATCCTATCCCCCTTGCCGTACCCTCTCAGTCCTTGGTTTCCATCCTTCCTCTTTGACTGCCATTATTATTTTCACATGAACATCCAGTTGAGCCACATCAAGGAACTTGACCAAATAAAAAAACTGGCCCAGTAAAAAGGAAAGAAATAGTTTTCATCTGGATCGCCTCATCTGACTTGCTATGTGCCTAAACGACTAGCAAATACTGCCACATGGGAGACAAGGCAAGAAGTGTGAAACTGCTCCCTGCTGCAGCAGCCAACACGTCCCTTCTCCACAGCAGCTTCTTTCTCCCTGTTGCGCTGGTTTAGCTGTTTGCGTAGCCATAGCCAGGCTGTGAAGCAGATCAGGCAGATCACACGAGAAAGAAAAAGAGTGTTTTCTTCCCACAATTTTTTAGCCTGATCGGTTCCTCAGTCTGGATTACTGAGTCATTTATGTGCGGCTGCTTTGACCTGCTGTCCTCCTCCCCAAGGGGTTTTGTAGCTTCTGCAATCCTGTGAAAGCAATCCCTGCTTCCAACCGCTCTCTTCCCTCTATCCTTCCCCAAAAAAATAAAGCCCCATTTTTCAGGAGGGACAGAGGGAAGAGGGAGGAGTACAGGTTTGTTTAGAGCGGGATAACACCAGTTTGCCATCCAGCTCACGTGTGCCAGCCTGCGGGCGAGCTGCTGCCCAGCGGAGCGAACAGCCTCCTTTTCTCTCCTCAGGATGCTACTGTGGGTCCCACTCCTGTCTTTCCCTATTTTGACAATTTTTTTTTTATCTGGGATATTAATTCCTTTTACAAACTTAATTGTTATCAGCCAACAGACTGAATACAATGGAGAATAAAAACAGTAACTGCCTCTCCTCCCTATTATTTCCCATAGGAACTATAGCTTCCCTTTGGACACTACGCCAAAGAGACACTTTAACAATCCAGCCCAGTAATATAAACACTGGGAGGGTTGCATACAATTACTTTCCAAGTCATTATTTTGGTACTTCTAAGTCCTCTATGCCACCAGGTTTCATGTCCTTTCTCGATCCTACTCATCTCCCTCCCCCTTTTCCTATTCTATATCACCTTTGTATTATTATATGATATTATTTGAAACGAAAAACTTAAAAACCCCAAACCCCTAAGCAATGAATCAACTAGAACTTCTAAGGGACAGTTAAAGAAAAACAAAATGGATCTTCAATAATAAAAATTATTAATACAGCCAGCCTTTCACAGTACTCTTTTGTCCTCCTGCGGTACTATTGCTACAACGCCGAAGTGACTAAGTACAACTTGGTTACCAGCAACAGGATGAAAAAAAGCAGAACTCTTTAGGGATAGAAAGTTTGGAATTACTAATTTGATAGCACTAGAGTGAGCTTTACAAATGAACAAGTGTAAAATAAATACCACTGCAATCCTAACAAGCTGCTGCTCCTAATCATCCCTTTGGTTGCACTCCCCCTACACATAAGTCTCCAGACAAAATTCTTTCCCCTTCCCTACCAAGGAGATAAATCGTCACCAGGACCCAGCTCGCAGCTGCAAGCGGGATGCGGCTGAATAAGGGCTGCCACGACTCCCCCTCCGCAATCCCTCTGGCCAGCGTGGGCTGTGGAAAGGCTCTGGCAGGCATCACATCCAGCGGGCAGCACTCCGGCCACCCTGCCCGGACACGGCCAGGCATCCGCACAAACAAAACACTTATTTGCTCCGGGAGTGACAGGCGGGCAAGCGACCAGCTCCCGTGGCCCCTTCCCAGCCAGCCCACAGCCCTGTCCAGAATCCCTTCGCGTTCCTGCTACCGCAGGCTGTCAGAGACCTATATATCTATGCTCAGGCAACAGGACACGACCGTTCACTGCATGTATGGGAATGTCGCAGTACCAGAAGATAAACACAAGTGAGCTTTTTTGCTTTTTTTCTTTTTCCGCAGAGTAAATCCACTCAGCAGGCCATTCAGAGATACTTTTTTTTTTTTTTTGCCTGGCTGTAAATATTTGCCTGATGTCAAAGACAATGGACTTGATGTTTTTGTTATTTTAATCTTCATCAAATCATGTTTGTGGAAATTTACATAATATCTTTGCTGCATTTACAGTTCTGAAAAGTTGAATTCACCTTGTTTGTCAATGTACTTTAAAGAATTCCTTATAATCAGACAATCCAAAAATATTTCAAAGTTTTTCCTTCGCTGAAGTTAGTATTTTGTGCTAATGCATTTCAGTTTTTGGTTTTCACCTCTATGTCCTCCCCTACACTAGTAAAATTGAAGTGTGCTTTTACACGTGCTGAGATGCTCATTTAAAGCTCTAAGAAGATCAAGCTGTAGCTTTAATGCATGAAATAACACAGATCAAAGTGAATCTTACACTCCCTATAGCAGATAACCCCTTCAGCTAACATATCGCAGCCATCTGTGCTGAACACATCAGTTAGCATAAAAGTATTTTCCTAGGGTAGGTAGTAAATTGATATCTGAAATTCAGTGGAAAACGGTAACGGGGCATTATTGTGACTTATTGATCCGCACACACAGGGAGAATCCTGCCATTGACACCAAGCATAGCCAGCACTAGAGCTGGCGTGAATTTACACACCCGATGAAGCTTTATCTGCATGGACTAGTTAGTACAGGTGTCTGAGCTGCTGGCTAAGCATAGCCCTAACGACACCCACCATGCAGTAATACCTCGTCACCACTTCTGTGCTCCCCTGCAGGCATCTCTCAGGTCAGGTCTCCAGGTTTTGTGTGCTAAGATGCACAAAGATCCTTATCTTTTGAGTACCTGCCCTTCCTACTTGTGCAATATTTTGTAGCACTTCTGAAGTAACCTGCAGAACACAGACAGATTTCCCACTCCGACTTCCTCCCCAGTTTCACCCTTTCATGCCACTCACACCTTGGGGTCCCCATAGAGGTAACCAGTCACCAGGAAGCACTAAGCACAGGCATGCAAGAGCGTAGGCTGGGTGAGTCCAGACCACTGTTTTGTTCCAGGGAAATTGTGGGATGAGCAAAAGAAAGCCAAGAACATTCAATACACCAGTACTGACCAAGCCCTAGCTCCAGTTCAAGCCACCAGTATGCTAACCTGGGTTTAAAGCACTTCCAAATCAAATAGCGTGTGTGTGTCTGGGAATTGTTAAGAGGACAGAAGCCTAAATCTGGGTAGAAACCTGTGTTATGCGTGCAGTTCAGATATACTTTGATTGTGCTATATCAGGGAATTGTATACAGGTTTCTTTCAGGCCAAGGTTGAGCATCTTTCCTTTTCAAATTTCCTTTTCATTGGTTATTCTTTTTCTGTTTTTTTAGGGGTTTTTTTGTTGTTTGTTGGGTTGGTTTTTGTTGGGTTTTCTTTTTTTTTTTTTTTGACAATCATTGGGATATCACTTTCCCTGGCTGACACCTTTTAATCACAGAAGTAACAAGAAAACCCTTAACCCTTGCTGTCATTAAGCTTATCACAGAAGAACAGCAGATGCAGCACATCTGTTAGTGGAAAACACTCAGCACTAAAAAAAAAAAAAAATAAATAAAAGTTCTGTTGCTGGTCTGTGCATCTGTCAAAAAACAGAATCTCAAGCCAGTAAATACACCATTCTGTCTATAATTAATGATACTAACAAATCTTTTAGTGCAAAAGTCATTTTAGTGGCTATTAAAAAAACCCAGAAAAATACCTCTTTTCACAATCAGTGGAGGCTTCATCTGTTACTGTCATACACCAAGGGCTACAGAAACAGAAGCAGGACTGTCTGGTGGCAAACACCAGATGCTGGGACACCTGGGTCCTTGACTCACTACTTCGCCACTGGTTTCACATGATTTAAGAGGCAAGGTTTTCTGTAAAGGGGAGGTACTGGAGAGGTTTGGGCTTCAGCCTCCTCAACCTGCTCTGAACCATGCTGGGAATCAACTCTCTCCATTGACTACAATAGAGTATCAGTGAGAGCAGACTTGTTAATTAGGCATCGGGCACCTGCAAAAGATGGAGAAGAGGATTTCCCTGGCTCAGGATAGCATCAGAGGGAGTATATGAAGAACAGGGACACTCTGTTAGAGAGACCACAAAACCCAGCCAAGGCCAGATCAACACCACACAGCTCTGCCTGTGCAGCAACACAACCCAAGGCAGGAAACTTTCACGCCCCAGAGCTGACAGGCAAAACCCTCAGCCAGTGCAGCCTGCTGACGACAGAGAGCTTTTATTGGCTCAGTTCACAGCCCTTCGGGTGGCAGTTTTGACGTTGTCAGTAGAAACGCTTTGGTATAAATATAGCAGTCGGGGTTCTGCAGAGCGCACAAGACTTGGGGAAGCCCAGGTGTTCACGTCCTCTGCCCCTTCACTCTCAGCTGCAGCTTCCTCAGTTACTCCCTTCCCTCCTCCAAAGACATCCTCACTCCTAAATCTGCATTTCACTGGATCTAAGCATTGCCCCACAGATCATCTGTTTTGGATGTTAAAGTGACTGCACAACAAGGAAGCAGTGAAACATAACGTTATTTAAAAAAAAAAAATAATCCAGAATTTTACAATTTTACAAAACAAAAAGGAAACTTCTTACTCCACATCTAGTGTCTTAACAAGGCATACCATTCCCTGTTTCCTCAAGTACTTCGCAAACCAGGACGCCAAAAACTCCCACTCAAGAGTACTAAAGAGTTATAAAACACCTAGGGACCTACAGCTGTGGGTTACAGCACGTTTGCGTGCAACATACTCATACCACATATTTAAAATAGTTAAAATACAGCTTAAAATACAAAGCAGGGCTTTAAGATGTGGCTCTTCACACAACCACTTTATTAGGTGAGCATACCTTTGAAAACTGAATGAAGAAACCTCAAACCCACAGCTCAGGACTGACACGCTGCTGGCCTACCAGGGTAGAAAAGTCTCTACGTGAAGGCACAAAAAATTTATACCGTGGGATTTTTAGTATTACTCTCTTTTGTACTACAATCTTGGAGCGCTATAAGGAGTATATAATTGAATCATAAACTGTGCCTGGATACTCCAGCTGGCCAGAATGTGAATGAAGTACCTTGTAATTTATTCACTGGTGTGTAACTCCAGGAATCTCATCATTACACATTTCCTTTAAATACAGCAGAATTAACTTTTAAGGGATGAAAATCCTGCTGTTTCTTCAGATTTTTTTTTCAGATGCAACAATCTTACAATCATGTGCAGCCTTCATCTTGAAAACACCATTAGCTGCAGGCAGCAAAATTCACACGTCAATGGGGAGGTTCTGGCTAGCACTATGGGGCTAACAAAATCAGAGCCAGAAAAAAAAATATGTAAAAAGCCCCCAGAAAACCCAAACCAAAACCAAGGAGAGAATTAACAAAGTGTTTCATCTCTTACTTAAAATACTACTTCCTGAATATCCTTTATGTTGGAGATCAGGAACACTGGGACACTATTTCTGCAGGGCCTCAAGTGTCTCCTGGCTCTATTCCCACTTCTATTAAAAAAATATTTAACTGTCTACTGCTAATGTTTCCTAAAGTAGAAAACAGCACCAAGCAGAAAGCATAACAGCATCCATTAGACTGTAACTCACTAAATATTTCTGTTCTCCCCCATTTCTTTTCCAATTTCTAACCCTTCTTCACAGTTATTTCCTCTTCAATCTAGTAAGCTTTGCCCCTGTCTCTATATTCAACAGTATTAAGACAATTTTTTTATGTATTTCTCAGTGATGAGGGCCCAGCCACGCACCACAGGACGTCATTTCACAGCCTTGAAAGATTCCAACCAACCAGTGGGAATGTGACTTTGGACAAGCCAGACTATTAAAACGTAAATGCGATGATAACATTGCCCTTTTATCCAGGATGGCTGGCTGCCACCACAGCAAAGAACCGGAGCTCTAGTGATGACTACTCCAACCCCGCAGTCCTATAAGAAAACAAATCATATTTTTCAGCACCCATTGTAATTAATAATGATTGGTTCATTACGTTAACAAAGCACTATTAAAAAAAAATTGAGACGTTTCATTAGTGCAACAAAGAAAATGGCACATTAAATTAGTGGATATGATTTCCTTACCAGTTCTATTAATAATCCCTGACGGTAACAAAACTGAACGGATTATAAAAATGTGAAATATTTTCACTATGTTTATACGCTGGTTAGTATCTGCTTTATGAACAGTTTCATCTTTGGTTTTGTGAAGCTGAAAACCTGACAGGTACAGCAAGGAGCAATAAAACTCATGAAACTATTGTTACCATCTGTTTAACACCTGAAAGCCCTACCTTTAGCAAAGCGGCTTAAGCTAGCTGAGTGTTTTCCAATCTTTTTGAAAAGGCAGACACCTTTTGGCTCATCTGTCTTTGGGTACATTTCCCATCAGGAGCAACCAAGGTCCTCCCTTCAGGATGGCTGATACAGGCTGATACACAGCTGCAGTGGCCGTCCTCAAGCACTAACTCCCTTCTCCGACCTGACATAAGGGAGCTGCTGCCAACAACTCCAAGCAGGGAACACTTTTATAAGTCAGTGTAAGATTTATTCCCCACACCCCTCTGCGAGCTGCTTCCTAGTCCTCTAGCTTCAAGGAGCTGAGATCTTGTCAGCTGTTAAAGGCACTGACATTTCCCTGAACCACTTTAAACTCACAATGTGCAGTAACACTGGAAATCTTCACAACGTTCATACCAAAAAGCGCCCGTAGCTCCAGCTACTGCAATACTATTACACTTTTTGGATTAGAGCTCATATAGTTTTGCAGGTTTGTGGGAAGGAGGTTAAGAGCCTCTCTCTCCCTTCATCCCCTCAGCACTAAACCCCTTGATTTTGAGGGAGTCAGAAGTAAGCGCAGGGAGCGACACTTCATGGTACAGCCTCTGGTACCGAGAGACATCAATATCCCTTTCTTCTTCCCCACTTGAACGGTGGTGGTGCTCACTAATACTGCATACGTTTAGACTCCTGATGCTAGGGTTGTATCAGTATACTGCTATTACTAGTGACAGCACTTGCAGAAACTACAGCTATTCTTAGTCCACACACATGGCAGAAGTGATGTGCTACTTTCTTTTCTCTAATTAAGCATTTCACAACCCCTTTTGAACTACATTTCTCCCCACAGTTTGAGAAACACTGCACTAAATCAATTAACAGTCCCCAAGGGTCCAGATTTAGGTCTGAAACCCAAAATGATTTGGAAGTTCCCTTTAAAAAAAAAAAACAACCCAAGATATCTTACTGGTTTCCTTTTAATATGCGGTGAAGTACAATGACTTCTCTGAAGAAAAAAACACACAATTAAAATGACATTTATAACACACACAGGCAGAAGAAACAACTTGAAAGACACTCTTAAAAGATAAATTTGCTGACTAAATCTAAACCTTAGAGAAAGCATTAACGTAAAGCAGCCCATGTGTTGCGCCGCACTGTATTAACATGAAATTGTCATTTGACAGTGCTCCTGTAAATTTTACCCACTGTACCAGATTTTGCTTTGAAAATAAAGCACAGCTTCCCTCCAACCCCCACCCCCCGCATCTGCTATTTAATCTATATTTAATGATCTCATGGATAAAAGTAAAACTGGAGGAAGAGACTGTATGACCAAGTTCAATTACAAACCGTTCCCTTCTTTAGCAACAGCGTTTACCTCCAATGGTGAGAAAGTCCGTCCCCAAGTTTAGAGAAATCTGTTTTTAGTACAACTTGTGTTAACACACAAGAGTGGATTTGAATGGGATAAGCTAAACTAGTTATTGTCTCCAAGTATCCATCTTGTGCCTCTCCTGGAAGCTACTTCCCTTGCAGCAGCAACAGCCAAACCGTAAAGCCAGCGAACAAAAGCACCCTGGTAACCTAAAACCAGCACCAGCTTACCTAAAATAATTTGTGCTGTAAAAAAGACCCAAAAGTTGAGACTGAGTTATACATACCGGGCACAAATTTAAGCAGGCAAATTTCCATCTGAACACAAGAAATAACATCATCTTATGAAATGGTTATTTCTGGGACAAATAAGAAGATAGAATAGAGTAGCCAGCATCCTGGTTCACCTGTACAGAACCCATGCAGCCTTAACTCTTAACACTTGCCAGAAAAATCAGCCAAAAGACTGCAAGAAGAAGATAACAGGCAGGTAGTATCTACCATTCATTTATTTCCCAAATTGCACCCCTAAAAAGTCCACAAAAAGACCCCAATGCGAAGTCAGACACCAAGCCATTTCCATTCCTCCCCCTACATGACAGGAAGACTTAAAAGTGCAAGATCATCCCTATAACTCAGCTCTTAAAGTAATAATCAAGTCTTTTCATTAAAAATTAATTTTGACCACTGTACTAATATTGCCAGTAGGGATTTATGCAGGGAGGAAGAGTCTAGAAGTTATTTTTTTCAAATCTATAATTGAGGAAAGTGATGAAAATGGGAGAAACCCAAATGAAAAAAAAAAACCAAGTATTCTGGAAAAGAGTAACTAAATTCAGCCAAGTCCACCTCTCGAGGAGAAAGCAGAAAAGTACATTAGCCTGCACATGCTTTAAAATCCACTTTAACACTTACAGGCAACAGCCAGTTGCTAGGTTTACTGCAACTTAATTAGTCCCCACCTGGTAAGAGAGAGGGCAGTAAATAATATGCAGTTTTGCCCACCTTTTTAAAAGCAACTTTCCAGGAAAAAAGCAGCTGTAAAACCCTGACATCAAATAGTACATTTCCATGAATGAGAAGAAAAGTTAGGCACAGAGGCTTGTTCTGAAAAACACCTAATTATGTATTAATTGTGCAGGCAAAGAGTCTCTCTAACTCAGTGAGACTAATTTTTGTATGATTAAAGTTAAAAGCATCATTGATGAACCCAGGTCGACAAAACTACAGAAACGTAGTGGGAAGCATCTACTAGAAAAAGCTCTGTTGCTCATGAAGTCCAGGTTGTCAGAAGTAATGCGCCTGAAGGGGAGGTTTTTAATGTAAAGTTTAATAACATTTGGTGGAAAAAATACTCATGAGCTCTTTTCACGCCCAACATCTTCCAGGACACCACTGTCAATCACTGTGGTTTCACAGTGACATTTCCTCATTTTGAAGATATTTTCTCCTCTTCATCGTAAAGCAAAACATGCATATACACAGCAGGTGAATTGGGATACTGTGCAACTGAATATAAATAAACGCTACCAAGCATATACAACAAGCAACCTAAAAAAAAAAAAAATTAAATTAAAAAAATCCAGATTTTCCTCTGATCTCTTATATGATATTTGTACTTCAACATTCAGAATAGCCACAGTACCCTGAAAGACAAAGAACTTGCATCACGCTACAGTTAGGTTTTTTTGTTGTTCTTTTTAAAGTAATAATACAGTGCTGTTCTTATAAATACTGTTTTTCTTGCTGGTAAGGGATCAGAGAGGGAGGAAACTGATAAGGCAAAGTTTTTAGGATATTCTGAATATATGTCAAATGGTGCTTGAATGAGCAGATCCCACTTGGGAGAGAGGCACTGACTGCAACGTCTGGTCAATGGGCAGGTCATTTCTCTTTTCTGCCTTCCTTTTCGCTCCTCCCCTTTATCATCTCTGACAGCCAGCCATCTGAGGTATGAATCATCTCCTCCACTACAGCTCTTCAACTAAATAGATGTTTTAAAGGAAAGAGACTGGGGAAAAGTTAGCATTAAGTGAACCAAAGGCAGAGCTGCGCGTTTAAAAGCATGTTATCACCACGTATGTTTTCAGGGCTCACTCCCACTCCCCATCTTCATTTCTTGTCACCACACCTTTATCTTCCATGTCAGAAAGGTGAGAGATGAAACCCTCAAACTTCATTCCCCCATTTCCCCCTGAATCAGGAGCGGGCTGCTGTTATCCTCTCCCTTTCAACCTTATTTTCCCTCTTCCTCCTCCCCATAAAGTGGCATGAGGAAGACTGCAGACAACTTGGCAGGCTGGGTCGGAAGAGTTCTACCTGACGTCAGTCAGCATTGATCTTTCTTGTCCCCTCTAAATCTTACATAATAAAGGTAAAAACAAGGTTCTGGGACAGCAAGCTAATATTTCAGATAAGGTATGAGGTATTTTTTTGAGAATTACTTTAAGCCGGTTTGTAAATTAAAAAGAATAATTTTGATATTATTTTACTGCTGCTTGGAAAGAGACTGCATAATATTTGTTTGGTTTTGATTCTCACTGTACTTGGTAGCAAAAAAGCTGTTGTTCATCATGACTAACATGCATCTTTCCCCGAACACAGTGTGCACAGTGTCTACCATTTGTTATATAAGAAGAAAAAAGTAAAACATCCTTCACTCCATAAGGCAAGAGATTTGTATCTGTAGATATATGATTACTAAAAAAGTTCAGCAAATGAAAATGGAGAAGCTTGGCAGGTCTGGAAATCAAACTACAAGCCCCTTTCCTCTAAAGGGGCTTTCACAGTGCCTAAAAATCATAGTGCTGTTATTCCACCACCCTCTAGTTCCATGTTTCTCCAAAGTTCACACAGGAATTTCCCAGGCATATGCCACCAAAGGGTTAACTAGAAGTGAAACTGATTGCACTGCATGAAGAAATTAAGATCCCATTTCAGTAAAACACTTTCAGCATGAATTTAAATTTTGTCCTCCCCAATAGAACTTTATGATGTACTTGGTCCCCAGATACACTAGGGTCTAATGCACATTATGAAATGCTTTCCCTCATTCTGAGTACTATTTACAGAAATAATAATTATTCCAAACAGGTAACATGGTGTATGATTTCCAAATGTTATGGGTAAGCTGTTAAATATTAAAGAGGTTGCTTTTAATATTAATACATATGTCACAAAAACAATCTCAGAGAAGTCCAGAACATAAAACACAGCACTTGTATAACTTGATTTGGTTTGTTTTCCCTCCACCTCCTCTCCCCCAAATTTCCTACAAAGAGTCTTTAATTCATGATTTGGAATTTTTTAGCTTCTATATGCTGACTACAACCAGTCTGTGAGGCCATTGCATTAGAAATAGCCAGCTAAACAGGACAACCCCTGAGATTCCTGTATGAAACAGCAAAGATCCTCCTGCTCACTACTCAAGTTCCAAAATCTGCGCTTGCTGCAGTCATTCAGTATGATCCTACTCCAAATGCAAAGCACTGACTAAAAATTTGAACACTTTCCACCCAGAGGTAACATTACCACAATTTTACAGTTGAACAAAGTAAGGCACAAAAGTGTTAAGTGGGTCACACAAGCAGTAAATGCCTTATTTAAGCAGCTGTTTAAAAAGAAAAAGCAAGGAAGAGAAAAAAACAGCTAAACGCATCAACAACATTAAGCAGTAAGAGAGGAAAAGGGTTACACCCCTTATAAAAAAAACCACCTTCTACCACACAGGCACCCACAGAAACATACGTGTGCATCTCAGTAAACATAAACGCAGAGACACACGCATGCAGAGAAGAACTTATTTACGTGCAGAGCCGGCCGAGCCCACATACACAGACACTTACTTGATCTATTTCCATTAACTTGGGGAAGGCACCTGGCCATTCGATCGCCACCTTCACTATATCAGCAGGAGGGGGCATTGCGACGCTGCTGTTCTTCGGAGCCAGTACAACTGGACACTAAATACTGCAGAGAGTCTCTTCTCATTCACACCTGCAGGGAGAAAGAGGAGGGGAAAAAAAAAAATGTATTGAAAAAATCATAATACAGCAGTTCAGACAGAACTCCAGCGCTGCCGTTCTTCCGTCTCCTGCATTTTGCCTGGCTGGGCAGGTGGATGAAAAACGTATGTGTGTATGTATGGGGGAGAGCAGACGCACGGCACATATTACAGAAGCAGACACAGGACACAACGCCACGACACGCTGCACACAGCTCGACAGCCTGCTAGAAAGATGGCTGAAGCACTGAAACGTACGGTGGATAATAGGCATGCATTAGATTTAAAGAGAGAAACTATTTTTAAATATTATTAAATATGCCGGTGGGGAAAAGCCACAAACTAGAGGAAGCTGCTGTTACGGTGTCACTCCTGGAGTCCCCGGGAACCTGACCCAATCGGTTAAAGCTGGCGCTCCAGGAGAAGAGATTGCCCAGGAAGTTATGGCCAGGAAACACTGTTTCTTTTAACTATAGCAATGATCTTCTGGGTGTTCACAAATAGATCACTGCACTATAGCAACCAGGATGTCAGGAAGAAGGCAGAACACACAGCAGTTTCCACATATACATACACACACGCGCGCACATATCCTCACCTAACAGATCCAGAGATGCCCATATATAAATACTTCTTTATGGTAAATCTCAGACACGTGAATACACAAGGATATAGCATACATTGACAGTGACATAATCAGCTACATAAAACGTCACAGTTCTGCAAAAATATGAATGTCAATAGGCTCTCATGTCAAATAGCGCAGGCTGTGAGTTTTTGGGGAAGAACCAAATCCCCAGGGTTTTGCAGAATATAAGTTCTGTCGCTTTTGGCTCAAAGTTTGCAACCTCGCAGTACCAACAGACATTTCTGATGCAGGTGCAGTGCCATCTGAGCTTGCAAACCAGCCTCCTGCAGCAGCCCTCTCCCAGCCGGGCGGTAGCAGGACTCACCACTAAAGTGGCAAAGCTCTGCAGTTCTCAGACACGGCAACCCCTGCACCCTCCTGCGGGCTTGTCAGCTCCTTGGTTTGCTTCGCCAAGTCCTCCGTGCCCACTGTGGCCTTTCCCACCCGCTCTGCCGAAACCCGGCAAAATGCCACCACGTATTGACAAAAATGGAGAGAAGCTGTAGAAATCCCCAGAGGCGCAGTCCCACTTCTTCTTAGCAGAAAAGAGAAGGAAGTGGTGAAAGCATGGACACATGCTTGCAGAGATACCCTTTGAAAGAGCTAAGGCAAGAGATGAGCTGATAGAATATACGAGACATCCAAAAGTGACAAACAGGTACAGGGAAAAAAAAAAGGCTCTGACCACCGTCAGCTGCTGCTTCAACTAACTCAGTGAACCACCCTTCTCCAACTGCAGCAGAAGCACGAACTCAGATCAGCCTGAACAAAATCACAAACCCACTCCTTTATAAAGAAGGTTTTTACCTTCCTCTCAGACTGCTTATAAGTGGGAGTTCTTCCAGCCTTCATGTATATGGTTCTACCTTTCCTTGTTTCTTGTGTGTCCTCTGGTCTACTCTGCCGAGGCTCAGTCCCCCACGTTTGCAAGCCCTGCGACATTCTACATAGCGTTCTCAACACGCGCTATGAAAGCAACTTAGGAACTTTAACACACCAGCAATTTATCTCCAACTCCCGCCGGCAGTTCTGGTGCCGACAGGATCACACATTGCCACAAAGCAAAGCGCAAGGCAGTAAGTAAGACAATGGGCGGTCTATAAATAAGACTGGATTGCAGGAAGCGCCTTGAAAGACTAAACAACGTGATTAAGAAACCCAAGTGACACCATCTATGTTTGGCAGATGTTACAGGGACTGGGGAATAAACACCATTAAAGCATGCTAGTCACTAAGAACAGTCAGACATTAATTTTTGGGTGCTTTTTCCCCTGGTAGAGCCTGGAGCGGATGCAAAGCCCCTGCCGCTTCTCCCCCAACATCACAGGCTGCCGCCATTTGCATCCCCCCTCGCTGCGCCGCACACTGACTCAACCAACCAGCAAAAAACTATTTTCGGTCATCTGGTTTTTACCACATTTGAGTCAAACAGCTTCCCAGAGGTGGCACAACGTGGACTGGGGTGAGGAGAATCGAGACTTGTTGTCAGCAACGAGCTGTTAATCCACCTCAACAGTCAAATGAAACTGAGACCTTTGGCGCCTTTTTGCTGCCGCATTTACGGTGACGGCATTTCCCACCTCCTCAGCAGATCGAGGCTCAGAAGTAGTCTCAGCCTGGTGATGTTTGGGTATTAAACTACCTGCAGTGCTTAAGAGGAGCTGGCTGACCCCCGTGCCTGACTGGCAGGCTTCTCCCGGCATTCCCTGGCACGGCTCCGCATCCCTGGCAGGAGGGATGGATGCTGGAAGCCTCAGCCGGAGCCTGAGTTTACTGGCCGCAACACAAAAAGAACAGCAGCAGCTCCTGCCAGACAAACTTGACTGAGGATAGCTTCAGATGAGTAAGTCCTTATTTTCAATGGTTTTATTTTCCTCCCCACCATGTTTCCTCTACGTTTTTCACAAAAAAAAAAAATAAATCATCATCTGTAGGCCACATATCTATAGAGAGAGAAGGGAGACCTATAAAACCCAAAGGATCCACCTAATGCATGGTGGAAAACACACTTTCTTTTGACTGGGAAGACAGGGAAGCAACTCAAGCACTGTCACCTCTCACCACGAGAGGCAAAGGGAAGGTAACTCAGAGCCCAGCACCTCCCCTGGCAAGTCAACTAACTCCAAAGCTCACGATGAATGTTGGAGAAAAGAAAAACATTAATTCATGACCATTGGCCACAATGATGAAAGCAAAACGGCATCGTGCAGCAAGAAATGTGAAGAAAACTTCCACTCTTACATACAAAATGTAGGCATTTAACCCTCATTTTGCAGGAGCGAGTTGTGGTCCATCTTAACAAGTCACGCAGGAAGAAAGTAAATGGTTTAAGAAAGAAAAGTCAAGGAAAGTTGATGGAAAGTTAATCAAATTCAGCTATGCAAAATAAGCATTTGCATTCCAAAGCAATGTGCAAGAGAAATTCGCCTCAGCATTCAGAAGACAATTTCAATGTGACTAGTTTTTAATGCAGGCTAGCACGGATCTCCTCCTTAATTATAATTATTAATATACGTATGCTTATACAGTCACAAAACACAAAGCAAAGTGACAGATCTTTAACTAATATAAATGGATGTAGTTCCACTTCTCCCACCAGGAGAAGACCAACTCAGAGCCATCAGCGTAGTCTGAATGCAGAAAAGCATATATAAAGTCATCACTATGAATTTCTTTCTGTTTCTCTGCAGATATACTAGTCAAATGTGCTGACGTTTTTTTCCTAGTTCCTAATCTTATGAATCCAACACAGGATCCAATAGATAATTTAGTTTCGTTCTACCTATATGGCAATGACAGAAACAAATATTGGGTTGGTTTTTTTTTTTTCTTTAGGCCAAAATAGATGTTTAGCTGTCATCACAAAATTATGATTGCAAAGAAAATTCTGCAATCTACAGTGCCGTCAATTACAAATTACCTACTATTTATTCCAGCGGTATGCAGTGTGTTAGACACTGCCCAGTAAAATAAGGCAGGCACAATCCCTGGTGTGAAAAGCTTCCAATTTAGTAAGCAATTTTCATGATGTGAATGAAGAACTAGAATCAATTTGAACTGCTTTTTTGTTATGCCAGCACCAGTCACGCAGTGAAAAGGATACGCACATCGCTAAAAGGTCTAGTTATGGAGTCTTCTCAAGTGCAATTCCTCTTTTACTCCCAGTGGGATCCGAGAAGCCCTGACACGTAAGAGCAACTTTGCAACTCATTTTTACAATGTTTATTTTCAAGGCAGAATCTGAAGGCAACAGGATGCATGTGAGGGCACGAGCGTATGAAGTGGAGGAGGGGTCTAAGGAAAAGGAAGGCAACTTCACTTTATTTTTCCTAATGCATGTATGCAGCTGTAACCTGGAGGAGGTTTGAGGAACTTCCGTGCTAAGCAGCAAACTATTTATAATTTAAGGGGAAAAAAGCCACAACCAAAACATGCCTACCACTTGAGTACACTTTCTTACATCAGTAGGGTTTTCAGAACTATGACAGATTAGCCTATTAAAATGCAAATTCTGCAAGTTATTGTTATTACCATATACAGTATATTTCTGCATTTCGACCATGCTATGCAGTACTTCCAGTGATCTACTAAGTCAGAGTAATAAACACTCAAGTTGGAAATCAAAGTATGTTAAATTTAATGCAAAAATGCATCAGAACAGACACGCAAGCTCTCAATTTACCTGCCTGGCTCTGAGGGATTAATTCAGCACGTATGCCAGTAAAACATATTGAATCTTCCCCTTCTACCTATGCATTGCACGTGGAAAACAGGATTTTATTCATGTATGAAATGAGTTCTCAGTAGAACTTTTTTGTTTTGTTTTAAACTTGTTTTGCAATTCCCTGGCACTTTCCATACAAGGATCTCAAAGTACTTTAAATAATTTACAGCTATCAGAGCACATCTCAAGAAACAAACTGTATTCTTACTCTACAGACAAGAGAAAAAGTGTGATTAGCAGTTCTAGTCGCATATGAGAACAGCAGCCTACAACAGCTCATTTTTTTCTTTTATAGAAGAGAGGGATCGTTCAAACAGCAGGCCAGGTCAATTCATGAACAGCTGGAGTAAGGAAGCTAATGATTAAAAGGCGACCAAAGGATCACCACGTGCATTCGAGAATTTAATAAAACAAAGCATGTGTGCCTCCTCCCTGGACAACAGGCAGCGTATATAGGAATCCCGTGGAGCCAGCACATATTCCCATGGCATTTCTTCAAGGTGAAACACGGTGGACAGAGGGGAGGGCCAGGAGAAGGCAGGACAGAGCCGAGCCCTGGCCGGCGGCGCAGGGACTGGTGGCAGGAGGAAAGGGACACGGGTCCCTCCGCTCGGGACCTTACGTAAGTAACCGCTTCTTGTCAAACCTCATCAGCTTCCTCCGCTCGGCTCCCGCCGCCCCAGCAAACAGAAACTAAGCAGCAAGTTCAGCTTGGAAGGTCCCTCGGGGACCAAGTCTGATTAACGATTTTAGAAAGATAATCCAACGCTGGATTAATATCCCCCAAGAGAGTTATTTTTGGAGTTAAACTGCATGACTGAACAGCCGAGTCTAAGGAGCTGTAAACACGCTCTACCATCTCCGCAAGAAATAAAAACAGGGCAGAGAAGCCAGGGGGCTGGATGTACACTTTGTGTACATAAAAAAGGCTTTCATGCTGCCTTTTTCCCTTTTGTTACGCGTTCAGCACTATTCACCCCAGAACTAGACAGGAGTCAAAGGCCCAGCAAACCCATGTCAGCAAAATCCACCGATGCTTTGCCACAAATGGAAGATAAATCTCTACCGGAGCTGTGAGCTATATTCTAGTAAGTGATGGAAAAGAGGGGGTGATCTCAGAGAGCAGACAACCCAGGGGGGCTGCGCTTCCCTCTACAGCAGCAACCAGCACTGCAGGAAGACCTGACCCTACTCAACAGACTTCCATGGTTCAGAGTGGTCCATCAGCTTCCCAAGAGGAATATTTCTTTGACGCTGAACTCGCGGGATCTGATCAATAATGCATCATTAGCCCAGGAATGCACTGGTTCCCAGTGACAGGACAATACAGAATCAATGCATCGGTTCCCAGTGACAGGACGAGGGGCAACGGGCACAAGCTAGAACATAGGAAGTTCCGTTCAAATACACGGAAAAACTTCTTTACGGTGAGAGTGACAGAGCACTGGAACGGGCTGCCCAGGGAGGTTGTGGAGTCCCCTTCTCTGGAGATTTTCAAGACCCGCCTGGATGCAGTCCTGAGGGATGTGCTTTAGGCAATCCTGCTCTAGCAGGGGAGTTGGACTAGATGATCTCTAGAGGTCCCTTCCAACTCTGAAGATTCCGTGATTCTGTGATTCAATATTATGATAAAACTAGCTCTGAACCCTTCAGGTTTAAATACACCACTTTTCCTCTCCAAAATATCTGGAAACCTAGTATTGGAGGAGCTTTTAGGAATATGGGTGTGGAATGCACAGAACAGGACAGTTTTTGTCACTGGCGAAGTCGCCCACGAAAGATGGGGAATATTCACGTGGTTATCACCTGTCTCATTCTCACATACTCATAACCTTTCTTTACAACTTCATTACAAGTATTTTACCTTTCCCACAGTTGTCTTGTTGTTCCTCTCCTTAGGAAGCATTTTGTGTCATTGAGGTTTCACTATCATTGACAGGACTGCTTTCAAAAAAGTACTCTTTAAAGCCTTTTTTCTCTCTAGTTTTGAAGGGTGCTTGAAAAGAAAAGGTGGAAGAAAACACAACAGACTGGATGTACTCAGAATACAACCGAGCAGGCTGTCTGGTCTTGCTTCTAAAGCACATATTGAAGCACACCAGAAAAATTCAGGTACTTATTTAACTTGAACTCCCCCACTTCTTGGAAAATCACGCTCGTTCTAAGGAACTAACTAAGGAACTTTTAGTTACATGTCTATAATTCATAAGAGAGGGGACTAAAACCTTGGTTTTGACTATTCAAGGTATCTGAACCTTTGTGGCAATTTAATTAACACTCATATACCATCCAGTCAGGTAAATATGCTCTGTTTACTAAAGATGACAGTATCTGAGCTCTTCAAACTAGAGATTAGGAAAGTACCAAACTCAAGTATTCAAAAGACTATTCCAAGAAATAAAATAAAAAAATAAATAAATAAACAAAAAACCCCCAAAAAACCCACGCCAAAAAAAAAACAAAAACCAAACCAAAAAACCACAGCCACCACCACACCAACAGTAACCCAGCAGTCAAAGAGGTAAGGTCTATCTAGTTTTACAAAAATGCATGATTTTTCAAAGCGGCCGAGTACCTGCCTAGCAAGTGGAATTTAAAGACCATGGTAGATATCGAGTACAGAAACAAAATCAAACACTGTTCTGAATAAAATGTTAGAATCCACTTAGACTTTTCCAAGTATATCAGGGCTTGCTGCTTCATCTGAGGTCGTTTCTCGTCAGCGGGCTGTACTCCAGATGTTTCCAAACTGAAGCAAGCAGCAAAAAATATCCCTTAAAATCCATCTGAATACAATTTTTTTTTATTCCTGCCTCTCAGTGTAGTCTCACAAAACCTGAGGGCCAGGAGGAAAGTAAAGGGAAAAAGATGAAGCCCCAATTTCAGTCAGTCGTGCTGCTGTTCTTAAAGGTTTGTAAGGATAGAATGAAAAGTTTTCAGCAATAAGAAAGCTGTAGGGGAGAAGAAAGGAAAAAGGAAAGTAGTACTGTGAAATAACAACTAAAATAAAGCAATCCTAAATGTTACAACTCAAAAGGATTGATGCACTTTTTTTTTTTTGGGGGGGGGGGGGGGGGGTAGGGGGGTGGGGTGGGTGGGGAGTGCTTTTTAATGCTTAAGCTAAGCATACTCCAAAGGAGTCCAATGTGCCTGGAAATGGAGTAAGTTTATTAGAGGCTGGTTAAAAATATGCTGAAGAGAAACAGAGGAAGTTCATCAAAAGTGCTGTGACTCAGGAAAGCAATTTTGAGTAAAATACAACTAAGAGTAAAGAAATAATAAAAGGTCACAGTCGTCTTTTCTAGCACTAGCATGATCTGGCTGCAGTACTTGGGACTTACCTGCCATTTCAATAAATCAAGGGCCTAGGAAGGACACACAAAAGAGCATCTTGAGTCAAGATGATAACACTTTATTGCTTTGCTTCAGCAGAGGCCAAATCAAGACAATGATGACTGGCTATACGCCAAAGGAGATAACAGATACAAGAAGATAAGCTCAAGGTTGGGAGAAACCCTAGACTTCCTTCTAGAAGCAAGGTGAAGCAGCAGTATTAAAAAAAACAAAGATTTTTTCTCTCTATCCATGCTTATGACACATACAGAGGAACTAATGGTATAGTCAGGAAGTTAGCAGTCACATGGAGGAAGAGAGGGCAACAGAGGTGCGTGAATGCTAAAGGAAACAACCGAGTTAACTGATAGTACAGACAGGATGTTGAAGGCTGAAACAACCGGAATTATTTTCTAAAGAAATCATTCTGCAAAGAAAAGTACTGTGAAAAAGAGAGAACACGTTGATACTCCACAGTGAATAAGCAGAGCCTAATGCTCATCATGCTTATCAGAAGTAAAAGAAACAGCAAAAGAAAACTGGATACCGTTTATGAGTCTAATGAGGACAGAAAAGTTTTGAAGAAACCAGCCTTTTGCTTCAGGCACTGACATCGCTCTTCAAAGATGACAAAAACCAAGAGAAGGAAAAAGAAACCTACCAGTAATCTTGCAGCAGAAAGCAGCTCCATCTACAGAGGTGTTCCCACCAGCACTGTTTCTCTTACTGAAATCAGTGCATCAAAACATCTAACAGTCAAAACACCCCACGTTTTCCTGACTTCTCAGTACTATACAGTCTCTGAATCCACCTCTATAGACTCCTGGCTCTCTGCCAGTTCACACTATCATAGTCACAAAGAACAACTTGCCCTTAACACTTGTGGACTTCCCAGTGCCTGCTCCCTGAAGGACATTCAGCAAAACAAGACTGCAAATGGGCCACCCAGGAAAAAAAAAAAAAAAGAAAGAAAAAAAAAAAAGGCATGAGACAGTTAATATAGACTTTGTCTATAGCTAAAACTTGTGGAATAACTTGAGCTATTCTGCATTAAAGAGACTGTATCTCCAAACAATATTGGTTGTTGAGACCAATCTGGCATTTAAATGGACATTATTAACCCCACTTTAGAAGCAGGAATACGGAGATGCTAAGGAAACAAATGTGGACACCACCACATCCTAAAAAAAACCCACTGTGCAGGTGCCCATTTGTAACACTGATCCCACCTTGCTTTGCTGGGTACTTCCCAGTCTGTGTACCTGCAGGCCTAGAACTACTGTTCTGGGGATGTCCCAACCAGACATCACCCTCCCTTTCAATGCTGACACATACCTTGGGGCCATGCTTTGTAATTCTAGATCAGGAAGAGCTTGCATACCTGAGCAGTCTTCTCAATTATCCAGACAGGTTAACCATAAGATCACTGTAAAGTAAAATATAAGCCAAAAGATACTGAAGAGCCCAAGAACAGGACAAGCTCCAGGTTCATATAACCAGAACGCATAGGGTATTTTGGAGGGAAGCCAGAAATCTTACAGAAGAAACTTAACTAAAAGATAACAGCAGCGCCAACGCTCTGCTCACCTAGCCCATTTCCAGGGGAGATGTGTCCTGCGTAAAGCTTGGTAAACTGCATGAAATGTGACACTTGACAAAAGGAGATCCGGGTGTTTTAACATGAGACTATCCCTTGCTCGATCTCTGTATTGCAAAACCACAAGTAGCAGATGACTCTGCTTGAGCAGGGGGGGTTGGCCAAAATGACTTCCAGTAGTCCCTTCCAGCCTCAACCATTCTGTGATTCCGAGTACACTGATATAATGACTCTAACCACTCTTGAAGTCCTAGCCTGCCCAACTGTGTTCAAATATTGTGGCTTTTCTGTACTCAACGAGCAAAAAGGGCTGCTTTTGTAGCAGGTTGCCTTCTATGCCATAACAAGAGTCTCTAAGCACACTAAAACCAGCTGTTGGTTACAACTTAAGAACAACAATCTCCGTAACTCTTCCCAGCTGGCATCCAAGAGCGCTCATTCAAAAAAGATCCCAGTCTTCTGTAACTTGAAGATCTTAAAGATCAAGATGAAACTTTACTTCTGATAGGAAAACTACTGTAAATTGCTTCTGTGCTACAGTCTAATACAGCACATGCAAGCACTCGCTACAATCTGTGGTAACCCCACAATTTTACTGCATACTTTTTCAACATTAAAATACACATGGCCCAGGGAAAGAGGAAAGAGTGATGCAAACATCATCCTTCTACTGGTTTGAGTCATAAGCTCTAGAGAATTATGCCGTTTAAGCAGCGGACAACAGCTGAAAAGCTTACTGTCTCTCCCTTTCGGCAGGGACAGCAGGACAGGCAATGTGTTCATTCTGAAATTGCAACCCACATGTGAACTTAAAATGCCACCAAATCTAATTTATGCTTTTATGCTGGGCTATTAAAACAAAAAAAAAAAAAAGGGGGGGGGCCAAAGGTGACAGAGAGCGCCACCAATTCATCCAGTGCAGGTAAAGCTAAAGAGAAGTGTTATGATTGTCTCCTGTTTTACTATCAGAAAAAAGTGGAAATAATTTAACGAAGAAACCTGACTCATGAAAAATACTAGCTAATTTAGTAAACACGTTTAACTCCATTGCTCAGGTAAAAAGTCATTATCAACTAAAAAGTCACCTTTGTAGTATATATCATCTGCTTCTCCAAGTATCTTCTATCTCATCAGTAACTGTAATTACAAAGGTTCTCTAAGACTCCCCAAACGGCTGCAGTTAATACTCACTGTCAAAAGCTGCTGACGGCACAGCTGTGTTTCCCTATCTCCACACTCTGGTTGAAGCTCCTGCTCCAGCCTCTCTGGGAACACACATAGTTATGCCAAGAATGAGCAAAACGCTTGCTGCTTCCAAATTGACTAATCAACAAACCCAGTGCTTAACCTTCCCACAATACATGCACCCAGACAACGCAACCGGCACTGTCTGCACACTGAGGACTGAACCGTGCCAGCCACATTTATTCTGCAAGGCGACTCGTGGCAGTTTCCTTTGCAGGAGCCAGAACATCAATTGTCACCGATCGCTGCTGCAACTCAATCAACTTACACCAAAACATCCATTCAAAATGAACCAGCACTTGCTGTGTGATGCTTTTCTCTATTATCCTAAAAACAAATAGTGCCTCAAATATTTAACACCCTCTTGATTCCACCCAGGAGTTATTGCCAAGGGTTTTACCTGCTAAGAATTTACAAATGCTAACTACAGAACAGGGAGAGGCTGGCAGCAACAGGCAAAAGGACACTATGCCTTTGGTTCACAATAACATGCATGCCTCTAACTTATTATATAGGACAAAAATGGATCCTCATAACTGTTTCAGGTTAAAAATATTGTAATACATCCATCACCCTGAGCCACCATCCTTACGTTCTCTGCTAAAATGAAATCTTTCTACTCCAAAAACCTCAGGCTTCTGCCATTCAAAGTCCAGTTCCAAAGCAAATCTGATGTCTCTCCTTCCCCAATGTCATGGCCTGGCCTCTTCCTCCCCAGTGCCAGCGCTGGCACTTGTCCAGCCGGCCAGTTCAGAGAGATGGACTCTTCAAAAACCAACCCCGCAAAACAAAAACAAAGACACGTTTTCAGCCAGATTAGCCCCTTGAACGTGTTCCCCACTCACTCACCTGAGCATCAGGACCACCACAAGGAATGGGGAGGGGCAAAGAGGAAAGGAGGAATATAACCAGCTCATCTTAAAACATCATGGAAACATGCCCTGAGCCAAAAAAGAGGATTTATTTCACCTGTGCAAAATTCAGGGCACACAGCTGAGATTCAATTCCATGGGGGAGAGCAATGTAAAAATATGCAATTACTAAGTTCATTACAGTATGTTTCATTAACTCAATGAGCTCCTTTATAATTGTAACAGACATTAAAAGATTAAAGTACTTGGATAAAATCCAAGTACATTTTTAGTGCTCTGATGATTGCCAGAGTTCATATCTTCAGAAATATAAAGTAGCATCCCTTCATCAAGTCCCCTGTGAGAGTAACCACTGTTTATCCTTTTTGCTTTCAGACTTCAGTGTTCCCAAATTAAATTTTCCCATTGCACTTGGGGGTGAGGGGTGGCAAATCGCTGTTCAGTTAACTGTCTAGTTCAGTTTGACATAGTTAGAAGTGTTTCCAAATAAAGCTGTCAACTGAAGTTGACCATTTTGAACTTCCTAGAGGGCTAACACCTGGCTGAAAAGCCCTTTGTGTGAAAATGGCAACACTAAAACAAAGCACACCACAGTAACTCCGTGGCACCTTTCATCTGCTTTCAGTAGTAATTTAACGTCAGTAGATCTCTACTGTTCAAGCAGTAAGCGTGATTTAGCTATTAATCTCTTTAAAACAGAATGGAGTCCTCTTTCTGCCCTTCAGTAAAGCTATTCTCCTCTGCTGTGAGGACTAAAACATAGCTTTTACAGGTTTGGCAGCATGGCGACAACAGTAAACACAGAGCCTTACCCACTCTCATTTTACGCTATATTAAGCAATATTCACAGGTTGTACGCTGAAAGTATAAGCATTTCCAAAAAGCCGCAGTGCGCATCTCTACTAAAAGAATACTCCCTTTTCTTTTCTCTCTCCCCCCGCTCCCCCCCGCATCCTACAGCACACTGATGCTTCAGGTTATTGGTTTTGCCGTCTTCATGATGCATTCACAGAACCACAGCCCATCAAGAGTATCGTCAGGAAAGAGATGTCGTCTTTCCAAAGCTGCCAAACATCTTGCCCTGTAACAAGTATGTGGCCACTCAGACCTCTGAAGACCAGGGCTTGAGTCCCATTTCAATTACAGTCCCCTACTCCCAACAGGGGATTCTGTTGTTCTGTCAAGAGCTGGATGTGACTTCCTTCTACCTTGCTTGGAAGGTTACTCCAGTATGTAGGGTTCACAAAGACACGTTCTCTGCAACATGCAGTTCCCAATTGCTTCTTTTGATGTGGGCATGCAAAACTTAAGAGGACAGTATACATGAGGAACGAAGGAAAAGATGGTTTTTCAAGATTTTTTTGAAGTTTCCTTTGCCCATGTGCCATTCTCCAAACTCTGAAGCAGATTCCTACTGGCCACAACACCTTCACAAGCTCTCCTCTTGGGCTGTTAAAGAATTAGATGAATTTCAGCCACTTTTCTTACCTTGCTGGTCTCACCCACTATGCCAACAACTTTGACTGGCGGGGGGGGGAGGTGGGGGATGGTGAAGATGACATTAACTCCACTTAAGGCACTTGAAGGAAATTCTGAAGCAGCAGTGCCAATAGGTAAATATGCTGCATCAGTGCCAAGGACAAAGTCTAATGCTCCCATTTAAACAAGATAGAAAAATGTATTCTTGCATTTGCAAAACAAACCTCTTGAGACACAAAAGCCCCATATTCTTATTTGACCTTGGTTTCTTTGAGAGAATGTAATCATTAGCAGCTAGTGTAAGATACAACAGAGAAAAATAAACTAAAAAAAAACCCCACCTGCAAACAGACCTTATATCTACCAAGCTTTTCCCCCACAGCACTGATTAGAGAGAAGAACTCCCTACCACACGTAGTAATCACACTGTTTAAATTAACAGAAAGTCTGCTTCAAAGACAAGGATGTTAAAGTTGGAACCAAGAACACTTGTGTTTAATTTTCTTTTATTCAAAGGCTTTGTGTGTGGCCACGTACTTGCCCTTTGGCCCTCTGCGCCTCCAACCCCCAACTATAAAATGGGGCACCACACTTCCTCAGAGCAGTTGAGAGGCATTTAGAGGCTACAGGGGGTTGTATCTAAATCAGGCTGACAGATCACCCAGAATGGGTAGCTGCCTTATTTATTCATGTGCTTGGACAGTCTGCTCGCCCAGTTCTTTCTGCATTTTACCGTTCCAGCCCTCAATGTCCTGAAAGCAGAGACAGGCTTACGCATTTCTTGCTACCATCCTCAGTTCAAATACAACACCTGCACTAAAAACCACAGAGGCAGACGCGCAGGACACAGCTTCAGAGTCTGCTGGAAACAGTCTGAGCTCTTTTTAGCATTTCAGAGCACATCGCTGCAGTTACTTGTCAGATGGGGCTTCTCACAAGAATCCCAGGTACGGACTTTGGGATGGGACAGAAAGCAGTAAACCATTTTGTGCCTATATTAATAAATGTCTTCTAATTCTCTTACTCTGCCAAATTAAGTTTCATTACCAGCACGAAACGACAAATACGTTTCTAGGTGGATTACATACCTTAAAACAAATGAGCAAGGGAATCTAATTTCCCAGGCAAAATAAAAGCATCACCATTACGTTCATTTAAGCCAAGACTGAAAGAGCACACAGAACATGCTATAGGGAGCAAGTCTGAAGTCTCATTGCCATTTTTCTTTACATATAAAGCTCTTTTTCCTTATGTTAAGAGTCCCTGAGGTACACATGAATGTCTGCAGAGCCAATCAAAATGCAAATACTCTGAAATAGCCTAGTGAGCAACTACTGCTCGCCTCTTTACCACACTCTTCTTTCTACTCAGGCTTTCATCATTTAATACAGGTGACTTCGCAAAACACTTTGTGCTTTGGTTTTAGAGCCCTGAAAGTTTAAGATGTTCTCAACTTAGAAATAACCTGTCATCTGGCTCCTTGGTTCAGTCATTCCCGGCAACTGCCTTATTTTCAGCACACACGTAACAGGAAGGGACCACTGTCCTGTGACAGTTACCTCTTTCTGGCCCCAAATAATCTCTGTAGTTTTAATACAGTGAAATTAATGCATGGCTGCTGGCTACCCTACCCTCCCGCCTTTGCTGTTAGTCATTTAATTGCTGAAGCAGAAATACAGATGTTAAAAGAGACAGGCACATGACAGAAAACACTTGCCTCTTGCTTTGAAGACACATAACATGTCAGCAAGATGAAAAATCCCACAGCTATGAAGGATCCCAATTTTCTCAGGGTAAGACGCTCAAAGCATCTTGCATGGAACCATTTCATCTCTAACAAAATCAAACTGAACTATTCCTGGTAAATTGAGGAGCTGTCTGTTTTTAACAGTTCCTTTCTTAAATCCATCTCTATTTCTCCTGGTTCATTAACCAACCTTATTTAAGAAAGAAGAATCATATCTTAAAGGGAAGAAGGCAGCAAGGTAGTTTTGCCTGCCACCAGTCAAGTTAACTGCAATATGAATTGCTGCTTTCTGTTATGAGAAAGCTCAACCTTGCCAAAGGTTGGCAGTTTCCTCTAGCAGCTGAGAAGTAATAGGCCTTGTTGAGCACGTTTTCCTTTTGAGCAACTACACGTGTGATGATGTATGCAGCACAGCTATTAGCTTGCGTGGGGGAAGGAAGGGCTACAGGTCTCTGCTGTCAGGCTGTGTCCCTCTAAATTTTCAAGTTTGCAAAAATATATTATATTTTTATATAGATGAAAGAGCTAGCAATGACGCCCATGAGAGCTGCTTTCAAGCATTTTAGATTAAATGTCATCTACAGCATGATTTGACCTGGATTTGCTTTTAGATTTTTTAATTATTGACTTATTATATGTGCTTTAAAAGCCATTGGAGGCAAAAAAGTCATTTGTATTCAAGATACTATTTTTGCTTTTGTATGGCTTTTAAGTGATGACAGCTTTAAGACCCACTAGAGTAAGCAAGGATTAGACTTTAATGTGCTTTCCTTGCTTTTAGTATATAAAAGTTTCACATGAACAACCCTTAGAAAGAATAGCAACTGTCAGAAGTTTTACTGTGTTCTTTTGAACAAGGATGAAGTGGGGAAACGCTCACTTATTTATTTATTTTTAAACAGGACATTCATTCATAGAAGAAATCTAAGCACAATACTCACCTTTAGCCTAGGCAGTACAGCTCATCTCTCTCACCTTTGGGATTTTTTTTCCCCTTTTCTTTTCTGACATCCCCTTACATGACCCATTCTCCACTCCCTCAAAGAGATTACATTCACACACACGCCGACTATTTTTCTCCAGGTGAAGGTTTTGTACCAACTGCTGTGCTTTCATCTCACCCGAAGCACATCCCAGCTGAGATGCAACAGGGACACTTCACCCCTCCCCAGTCCGTCTCTCCACTTTTGAGGCTTTTAAAGCACAGAGAAGCAAGACCTTCACTGGCAATTTGGGAATTTCAGAAGTGCACATTGGTATTTCATTCTTCCTGTATTTTTTTTTAAATGTCAGATTCAAACAACCTATGCTCTGAAGAAGCCAATTACTGTAGCTTTCATGAAGGTTAAAAGTTCAAAAGGAAAGCTGTTTTTTTCATTTAGCAGCCTCTTTCAACAATTCCGATAAAAAGAGGCCAAAGAGCAAAGCGGATGTGTAGGTATGGCAGCAAGGGAGATGAGGGGATGGCTCTCAAAGTTTTTAATTCTCTTATTTATGACTCCCTCTCTTCCACCAGGTTCTGACCTTACCCTCTTCGGGGGACACTGTCCCAAATGCCAAATACCAGCAATGAGAAAAAGCTAGGAGAAACACACATTTCCTGCTGTCTTCCTCCACGCACTCAGAGCAAACAGTCCCCAAAGCACATTTTACCCTGAATCCTTTGGGAAAACGTGTCCCAGACACGCAAGGCATAACCATGAAAATTATACCTCTTTCTCAAGCTTGCAGGCTTACTACGCCTTTTCTCAAAATCCCCTTCCTGCTGACAGATATAAATCAAGCAAGCAAACTTACTCTGTGAAGTCGAAACTTCACATGGCCACAAAAGGCTTGCTTTTCTTTCTTTCTTTAAACGTTAACTTTGCACACGAGCATAAGCACCAAAAGTAACACACTGAGTATTATCTTGCATTGGTTTTTCTAATGAAAATACACTGTAACCACAAAAGGAAATGCTTAGGGATCAGTAATGAAGGGACTGATTCATATGCCCCAGAGAACAAGTGCTGAACAATGTACACTCAGTGAGATTTCAGCTTTATCCCTTATTAAAATAAAACCACGTGCCTGATCTTTAACCCACTTTGATTTATTAATGTTTTTGCTTTTCAAGATTATGAAAGTAAGTATGAACAGACAAGTCAGAAGCAAACAATTCATCATGAAAGCCTTATGCACCAAACACTAGAAGTGCCATCAATCTTACTTCCTCTCTTAAAAACACATATTTAGTTTTGAAGGGAATTCCAGTTTGAAGGTCACAAAAGTAGGCAAAGGTCACAAAAGTAGGCTGATGCAAACAATAAAATACTACATCCCAAATGTAACATAGCCTCTGCTACTGTACACAGACATCAGTTGGTCATCTGTCAATCCACTAAAATGCCAAATGCATTTGAAAGATATTAACATATCAACAAGAAAAAAGGAAGAGTCCTTTGAAAAGGTCAGAGATTTACCGTTTCTGAGTTGCGCATAAATAAATCCTCAAATCCAAAGAACGACCGTGTGCTTTACATCGCAATGTCTTATGTTCCAGACACCTTCCCCACCAGAGTCCTTCGCTGGAACGCAAGCCTGGATTAAAGTCACAATGCAGAAGAAGGTTTTATCCTTTTGTCCGAGTCCTGTCCCAGAAGATATTTGTTCTACATTACAAACTGTGTCACATTTTCCATGGGGCATTCAGGAAACTCCTAGTACAAAAACAATGAACGGGATGTTGCAGGTCAGGATAGAGCGACACTCACTGAATGAGAACATTTGAGGAAGCGGGGGGACCTTACACAGTCTTCTGTTACTTGGTGTCTTCTTGGTTACAGCCCCTATACTTCACAGAGTTCATATTTGTGGGATAAGCAAAGTTTGCATGCAGCCCTTGCTTGGCCAGACCCGTCCCTTGGTTTTATAAGAATTCAGTGCCCCAGCCAACTTTATAGGACCCTGGCAACCATGAGGCAGCTGTGACAGCTTCAGCCAGTTCACCCCAGTTCATGCTGTTGCTCTTGGACTATCTGTGCACCTAACATTGGCATGTCTACCAGTCAACCGAACACAGGACGAGAAGCCTGTCGTTTTGGTTTTTTGAACATTTCTGCTTATAAAACTAGCACTGCTCAAAATCATCCTTGTAAGTTAGATCTTACCTACTACTACATTACTACTGTCCTGTGGCTGGAAATACTTGGAGCATTAATATTCCCACAGCAACAGGGTAGCTCCACAGAATGCGAAAGCAATACCTATATGTTGAAGCTTCCCACACCCACAAGGAGTTCATAAGGTGATGCTTACCTCCTCACTGGATCTTTACTATATAGGAAGGCCTTTGCACAGTACTTCAGTTAGATCAAAACTTATGCACCCTCCTGAAACACCTCCTGGTAAACCCCATGCTCCCACCTCTTGATGGATTCCACCTCAGGGCAGGTGCTATGGGACCATGGGAGGGACCACAACTCTCATCCTCCCCTAAGCCATGCTGGCTGTAAGAGAAAGGAGCCACTGAGAACCCTAATTCTTTAAGGAAACGCTAAGATATAAAAACCAGTGGAAGTACTTGAAGAACAGTAAGCTGCTGAGCACTGCTCTTGCTTCGTAAAGCGGTCACCTTCGTTTTACAACAACAAAGCCCCAACAAGCATTTGCAGCGGCATGCATTTCTAGCTTCCCTCTTTCAGATCTGGTTTTATTCATCAGACTTTCCACAGGGTAATCCTACAAGAGCAATTCTAATGCAAAACTTTCACCATCAAATTGAGAGGCCTAATTTGTGGCCACAGCTGTGGCCTGTTATCTGTACTTCATCACTCCAATTCAGCACAACACAAGCTCCATAATTCTTCAAACTCCCACATGCCTCTACACCATAACAGCAATTAATTTGCCTCTTCCAGCCTACGCCATTAAAATAAAACTGTAACATACCACAATCTGAAAATAAAACAAATTCAGCCCCAGCCCTACCTAACCTCTTCATAATTTGAGGAAAAGACCTGCGACTTCAGCATTTCAGAACTGGGACTTTTGTCAGAAATTATTTTTATTTATATGCCTACTTTTAACAATTACTGATAAATCTGAAGGAGTAACTTCACATTAGCACCTAAACTATACCATTTGCTAAACTTTTTACAGGGGCTTGGAAAAAAATTTTCTGCTATAGTCAAAACAAAAATAAAACTTACTGAAATGTTTTCATATTGACCTGGAAGAAAAAAACAAAAACAAAAAAAAGCCCACCAACTATTGCACTACAAAGAATTTAAGATTAAATGGCAGTTTCAAGGACAATTCAGTCTAAGAACTATCACCCTATAAATCTCTGAATAGGGGTTCATTTGATAGTGTCCTCATTAGGTGAGCTAGGGCCATTAAAGCCTTTCCCCGATAACACAGTAATTGGCTTTTCATATCAAGAAAAAAGGTTCTCTTCCTTTCATTTGCAAAGAAAAGTCAATGGCTTTTACAACTCCACCCAACGGTAAAGTTAATCAGAGGGAATAACACTTCCTCATTACATCATAAAAAGAAACCTCACTTCAAAGTAAAGATTATTTTAGTCTTGAATAAGTTTTTAATCAAAAAGGAAATACACATTAAAGCCACTGTGATTTTATTTGACCTTCTCTTCACTAAGCTTACTCAGCTCCATTCTCTCCTTTTGGAAGCAAGTATAGTTCATAGTAGTTCACTTATATTCCATATGGAGCACAGGACAAAAACACTTTGATATTTCCCTTAGCAATAAGACTAGCAGACCAGGCAGGAGTCTAAGAAGGAACACACCACTTCCAAAATAAAACTGCATTTCCTAAAGTAATTAAACATCCCGTGCGTGTGTCACAGCCGTACCACTCAAGAAGCTCAGTGATTTAAGAGGGAACTCAGAATACAAACCCTGAAATAGGAAAGATCCTAAATATGGCACGTGTCCCCTCATAAGAGGCACACTGCTTTACAAACTATTAAGGCATGCCCTCCAAGTTTGCTGGACCTCCATGAGTTTTCCTGAGGCTTAACCAAATAGTAACTGTAGCCGCAGCAATCTCCAAAATGGTTTTTCTGAGTTTTCCTAGAGAACCTTTTCAACTTAACTGTGCAAAACAGAGAGTGCTTTCCAGACTGTCTTTCCCTTCCCTTTCTGCTCCAGATGCTTTCTAAAGGCACCTAATCCTAAAGTTTGCTACCCCCATTACATAAACAGGAATCAAGAACTACCTTTCTCAGCTGATATTTGTGCTCTTCACTGCTAAGGTGACTATTTAATCTGGCTGCTTTAAAAAAAAAAAAAAAAAAAGATACTGTTTCATTAATTAGTGTTGCACAGCAATTTTAAAAGAACCATTGCTAAATGCACACTGGTAGCACCAGAGCAAACTCACACGGGTAACCAATTAAAACAAATAAAACCTAAAAGAAACAACCATTTCTCACTGGAGATTTAAAAAAATAAAATAATAATAAAAAACACACATACACAAAAAACCCTAGAAAAAACAACCCCCACAAACAAACCACCACCAGCCTTTCAGAAACAAGCCTCAGATCGTAGCTGTAGCGCATAACAAAAGATGAGATTCAGAGACAATGGTTTTATTGCACATTATAAAATGTCTCCATGTTTTACAGACCATATGTTACTTGACTCACTCCTTCCCATAGATGACTGCCTTCTTCCTTCTTTTGCTTTATCATCATGCTCTTTACTCTGCAGATACCAGCTATCCTTTTCTGTCAGATGGATACAGACCTAAGCAAGTTCAAAGCACATGCTCCCTAACTTGAATTTAGTTTTGAAGTCTGCTGCCTGTACTTCATGACAGAAAACAGTTTTTTTGCAACTTAGATTGTTTACCTTCTCCAGCTACACCAATTATACTAATGAGAGTTATTACCCCCATGAACAAACCTTTTTTTAATGCAGTCATTTAGCTTCATGAGCTCAGGCTTTTAGAATAGCATCAAGAGTTGATATTTGCAATAAAACCACAGGAGCTGGTTTCACTGCTAACTTTTAGTGAACCCAAAGCCCTTCATAAGGATGTTCTGGAACTTCCCAGCTCCCATATTATTGGCATATACTATTAGGTATGCAAATATATATCATTACCCAGGTACAAACACATTCTGTGACTTGTCCATGGGCTTGTGCTCACTGCAGCAATTCAAGGACTAACTTGCACAACACACCAGTACTCCCCTCCACTGAAATTACTGAGCCAAGACCGTTCATGATATAAACTGATGCGAGCTGCGCAGCTGGGGAGCAGAGCAGAGGTTCAAGGCACAGACTGTAGCTGAGGTAAAGAAGTCTCTTGGTTTGGTAGCCTATCTGCATTTTGATGAAGCATGAAGGACCTCATGCATCCTCCGGGGTCCTACCACATAGGAGGAGGAATACATAAACTGCCAAACGTACCATTTACTTGTACGCAACTTTGCAACGTGGCAACTGACAATGCGTTCCTGCCCTGTTGATCCAGGCGCAGATCATCTGCATGTCGCAGTCAGAGCTTAAAGTAGAAAATAAAAGTAAATTTCTTTGCTGTTGGTTTCCATGAGGGAAGGATTTCACCACTTAACTCGCAAACTCAAGGCTAGTGCTACAGCCATAAGAGCAGCTTACATACACAGCAAGGAATGCAGGAATAAACGAGACACAAGAGGCAACCAACTAACTACTGAAGTGTGCAAAGTCTTTATTTCTTTAAGATATCGCATAGATTCTGAAGATGACTAAGAATTTTATTCATGAAAAATCAACCCCAAATAACTCAAAGAACATTCAGCGTGGGAGGTTCTTTTGCAAAAATTAAATAGCAATTGTGATGAAATAGTATCTTCTGCCGAGCTACCAAAGAATTTACATTTTGCTCATGCTCTTACCTAACTGTTTATAGCCAGGAACCATACACAAGGGAAACTAGCCAATTTGTTATCTCAGAATGCAGAGTTATTTCAAAAAGAGGGGGGAGGAGGAAGAACAGAAAGCAAAAGGAAGGTTAATTTTAAAAAACAATCTTAGGGCAAAATTCTTATTTCACAGCAATCCAATAGATCTAACCTCCAGTTCACATCAGCTGCAGATCTGCCCAGAGCCAGTTTTAGCAATATTTCAAAAAAATGCTGGCTAAGTACAGAGCACGTTGGATCTGCTTGTATTCAAACTCGTGATCGCCAACTTATCGGTACCCACAGCCGATGCCTCATGATTTAAAACTTTGTGTCTCAAAAGTGCTGCCAGAAGATGACAAGAAAGGCTATTAGCACAAATCAGTAATTGCTAAGTACGCTCTCCTCCCTCACCTGTGCTATATTCATGGGAACGTAATTTTAGTAAGTAAAGCTATGAGCTCCTTCCTTTCAGGCACAGCATCTAGATGCTTCATGAACATCAGCAGGTCAACAGCTACAACTCTTCTCCAATACTGCCATTAGAATATCTGTATTTTAAGGATCTTAGTTTTCAAAGCTGTTGGTAACTTTTAGGGAAGAAAAAAAAAAAACACACCACCAAAGAACCTGAAAGAAAACTTATTACATATACTGCATAGTTAAAATAACGGGTTTTTAAGGGGCTTAACATTTAACCTCAGCCTGAGGGAACACAACTTCTCAGTTGTCATACTGTTGTAAATTCAAAATGAAAAAGAAACCACAGCTATATCCTGGTTTCTCTTTAAAAATGTATAAAATCAATTCTCCTATTTAAAAGGTCTTTTGCTTAGCATTAAAACAATACATTTGTTCAGCTGAAGAGATCAAACACTGTCTAACTCCATCAGTTTAGGACAATGTGCTATTATGCTTCAAAGTCACGTGTAGCACATATCAAATGAAACGTCAGAGAAGCAAGGCATTTAAATGCATATTTGACATACTTTTTGCAACTCAGTATGTTTCACTTCTCAATGGGGCTGTGGGTGGGAGAGGAAAAGGTTGGTTTCTTATGGATTTGAGTGTAAAGGCATCACTTGGCAATTCAAATCATCCGATGTTACAGCTGCCCACTGCTAGATGCTGCCACGTACAGCAAAAATACACGCACCATTCTGCATATTCAGAGGGAGCACTTACAATCGCTGTCTGTCTCTTCATACACCAGCATTACATAGCCCTCACGCTGCAATGCCAACATGAGTAATTTGTCATTAAACTTTCAAGCTGCTCATTCTTATTTGTGCATAACAATATTTACCATTCTCAAGTACCCCATGTCACTGGATTTATATCAAGCCTCAAACAATGAAGAAAAAGCAGTGTCTTTTGAAAGGTCCAAAGTTGCCGCTGGCATTTTGCAAACCAACTTCTACAATGTTACATTCTAGTCAGTCAAAGTAAGGTTTCTCTCACATTTTGTCTCCACTTCTGTAAGGGATAAAAATCCCCATATTTACCACCTGTTGATTAATGCGTGTATATGTCCCTCATCTAATAGTCTGCAAAGGATAGAGCACGTTTTATCTTACACAAATATACTAAGCCAGGTGCAGAAAAAGCAGAGGTAGATGCCTGAACTCTATGACACATTAAAACCATAGTTTGTTTGTGTCTGTTATAATTTTACCCATGAATATAGTTATTTTTCTGTAAAGTTCCTGTAAATCATTCATTTTCTCAACTCCACCCTCACCTCTACACTAATGAACAAAGCCAAAGACAAACTTCAGATTGCCATTTGGATGCCAATCAAATACCACCACACAGCTGGTACTTAGCATTTCTCATATGGAGGGCTCTTAGTCCCTTTGAGAATATCAAAATCTTTACTGACAATTTGCAAATGAGGGATGAGAGAACCAGAAGACTGAGCTGAGTAGCATCAGTAAGTAGAGAGACAGAGTTGGTCAACCTGAGAATGTTAGTGCACAAGAAATAGAAACTATGAGTTTACACTGAACTGTCTAATTTTGTCTACTGCTCATTTGAACATGCCTCCCATTTGCCTACAAGAAAATAATGAAAGTAAATGCAGATGAACTTTACTAAAAGCAGGTTAATAAGATTACATTAAACTTCTACAGGCATTTGAGTAAAATTTAAACGCCTTTAATTTGATTTAATGTACTTAACTGAGGAAGTAAAGAAACTAAAACCAAAGCCACTTAAATTCTGCTTAGAAGTCCTTGTATAGGAGTACTATGTAATTTAATCCACTTCCAAAGCATATCTTAATCCAGATTAATTCTTCCAAATGTTCCTATGTAGACAAACCTTCCACATATGCTAAATGCACAGGCAGCTTTCTCAAAGAAGATAAATTACCTTATACTTAGCATAATAGATTGAGATTACTGATGAGTTGCTGGTGACCTAGAAATTCACCTTATGACACACTAATATCCTACTTACATACCCTTAAGTAATAGAATCCAAATATCCTTAATCTCAGGTTCATTTTTTTATTTATTTTTGAGCTCGTATCAAAATTAAATCTTTATTTTTGAGCTTGTATCAAAAAACAGTTTCAAATACAGTCTCAACCAGACCTCTCAGTTTCATTGTCCCTTAAATCCAAAAGGAAGATTTCACATACGACACCTAATCTTTTATCTACCATCGTCAAGATCAACGGTTCCCTATAGATGGGTTGCTATGGCTTGTTTCATTAAATTTCATGTAGACGTCTTAACTTCAGTCAAATGAAATGCGCCTCCTTCACAATCAGAGTTTTACAGATTTTCTTGATGTCTTGCAGGAGGTTTTTGAAGGGCATGAGACGCAGGCTGACTCTTCTGTGTGCAAAGCTTCCTCATGTATGTAAAACCCTTCACCTAGACGACCCAGTTTTCTCTGTATGAGAGGCGGACACCAGCTTACAAACTTGTTTGTAAGATACAGGAGGACTCCGGACTGTGGTTCTGAACATTTGGCGGTACACAACCGCAGCTGGAGATGCACTTCTTCCTATACTCATCTTCCCACGAGAGCCGCTACCCCACAGCTAAACCACAGAAACTGTTCCGTAGGCCAGGTCTCGCATGCAGCCCATGGGCAACCACCCACCACCTTACTGTGAGGTGGGCCTCGGAAGAAGCCAGCACCAGCAACCACAGGTGAGATGAGCCCTGAAACCAAGCAAAGAAGTTATACCAGGCTTCATCGACGGTCCCCCAAATAGGGGGAGAGAAAGCCACCCTGCCCTATCCAAGGGGGAAAATGGGTCAGCAGCCAAAGTTGGAGGGGAAGGCAAGGAGGCTCAGCAATTAAAGTGGCAGGAACTAATACACAGCAGGTTGGTATTTGAAGTCTTGGTCTTGCTGTGAAAAACCTACATTCCCAATACGGTCAACTAATGAAAGCAAAAGACTTATAAAATTAAAACAAGTTGTGGAAGCTTGTGCAGAAGACTATAAACCGTGTTTTCACTAAGCTTTTTGCTTAAGTTAGTTAATTTAAGAACCCACTTTTTTCATAGTTAATTCAAGGATACAGATGAAACTAGAAATGCATCTCCTCCCACTCCTATCACCAGCCCCCACAGAAAAATATTTAAATAGCAGAGATTTGTAATCCAGAACAGAGAGCAATATTCTATGAAGTATCACCTAATTTAAATAAATCTCTCTCATTAACTTAAAGGCATTCTAAAACACATCATCACTGCCTTATTTACTTGATATTTCACACTAGATCTCCTAAACATTAGGATACACCTTTTATAGACATAAATGTGTAATCATAGATTACAGTATTCAGTCAAATAATATATTTGAAATTGTAAATTTATTCTGAGTACCATTTAAAATATTCTGTAGCTATGCAGTTGCTCTTTTGCTGCAGCTCCATTATCTAAGTATCCTCTACTGTTCACAAGTCACAGAATTCCTGAATATTTTAACTGCATACATGCAAATAATCTTTTTCCTCCTAAATTCGTATGTGGGCCATTATTACAGAACTAAATGCCTCACAACTCTTCATGCATTCCTTCTTTCAGACAGCAAGACTAGACATCATTAGCTACTAAATCAATAAAATACTACTAGGTAATCATGTAAACCAGAAGCATACAAAAAATAGAGAATATAGGAGCAAAATCAGCATTTGAATGGAACCATGATATAAATTTACTCAACTTTAGGAGCAAGAAACAAAACTCAGGATCTTCTCCTGTGACATGAGGCTGAACCTCAGTTGTTCTTATGAGAATAAACTCTGGGTTGGAAAGGTCAGAAAGATACAAAACGTGCAAGCAATATAAATGCGATGTGAAGTGCATTCACCCTGTACCTATTAAACATAACTGGGAACAAAATCTGAGGTGAAATAAGGATAAGCATATGCCATTTTAGTGAATATCTGGAAGGTGATAATCTAGAGAAACTGATTCTTTTTTTCCATCATATGCCTGGAATAACTAATTAAACTGCAGTGAAAGAGAGATGAGTAACGCACACAGCTAATGGGGTATATACAGTATAATGGGTAGCAGATGCAACCAGGACTGTTCACTGCACAGAACACAAAGAATTTGCAAATACTTCTGTCACATCGAGAGGTACAAGAACAACTTTTGAAGCTGACGAATTACGATCCCACTGCAACAACAAACCACTCCCCACTCCCTCTTTCCTGATGCGATGCTTCGAGATTAAACTTAGAGCACATTCACTCTCTGACCAAACAAGATGGCATTTGAAACACAGAGTCCGCCAGAGTGAAAACGGTCTATGTGGTGGGAAACCACAGGAAGTTCAAATGGGATGAAATAGCCATTAGCGCAGGTGGCCTGACAAGGCACAGATGCTTCTTCAAACCTTTGGCTAGATCTTCACCTAAAGATAAATATTGTCTATCTAAGCCCCAGTCATGTTGTGATTTCACCTTCAGTCTGTGAGATACGGCCGTCACCTTCTGTGGCTAAACCACTAGAAGGAAACTCACATGTGGAGGCCAGATCGGGCCATCCCTCCACAGGCTAACCAAGATGTGACCATGATGTACCCTTGCCACACAACTTGGATGTAGTTGTAGCGTCCTAATAAGCTTCTAGTTCAGCGTGGACTGACCTTCCTCCCTGCAGGCTTTTTACAATGAATGCTGCTGACCCAGGCTCCAGCAGAAGGGGAGAGTAGACAGCAACAGCAAATCAATTCCAAAGCAGCAGCACTGCCTGGATTTAGAGCTGTCTGGAAGATAAGGGTCGGGAGATCAGTCAGCTCCCCCAGCAGCAACTATCCTAAAGGGACCAAGTTTATCCACACTCACCAGATGGCTTCATAGTTCTAATGAGCTATGTAGCGTAAGGTATAGCGCCGTCCGAGGAGCACTGGAATGAAACCATATCTTTAAACTCAGTGGAATAGCCAGTCCAAAAAAAGCAAGCATGACCAAAAAAACCCCACATAAAACTATAAGAAAATCTACCTGTAAGTCTGATTCAAAGCATAGTTTTCCGATGCTAGACTGCACTGTGTAAATGCTGCTTTGCGAGGGGGATAAAAAGTAGAGAAAGGCAATATAAAAGACAAGTGTATGTGATTTGTGTAAAAACAGGCTATTACACAGATATAAGTTATTTGATTTGCTATTTATTAAGTACTGTAAAGTGCTCAGTGTTATCCAAGTTACAAAGAAAACTGTCTTCTGCTTTAAGAAACTGACAATCTAAACGACAAAAGGGAATAGACAAAGTGCATCGAGAAGCCAGTGATGAATGAGGAATATTTTGATTGTGTTTTGAATTTGATTGCTTCCTGTCAGCACCTCTGAGCTAGAGTTCTTGCTACAGATCTGCTGACACGTGGGCAAGCATGGCAGAGCAGAGTATTGGTAAGGCATTTCAGACACAGCAGCACAGAGAAAGCCAAAGTCAAGACAAAACAAAAAAGACAAGTTTGGAATCACCATTAGCACAGGGAGAGAAGCACAAAGGATGCCTTAAGAAATCTGAAGGGAGCTTAAGATAAGGAAAGAAAACTGCAGGAACCTGATACTTAGAATATGAACTTAAGGCAGAGCCGCTGTAAGAAACAGCGGCTGAAGCTGATGCAATGGGAGAAAGATAGAGCAGAGCAACCCTGCTTTACAGAAAGAACTGTTAGAAAAATCAACCTGGCTATTCAGGAGACCCACCTGACGAAGGCAGGTGATGAAAGAATTCAGTATCAGCTGTTTAGTGTGATACAAATAGTTATGCAGTCAGGAAAAAAAAAAAAAGGATGAGTAATTTTTATGGCCAACCTCTCAGCCTTAGGAGCACATTCATTACTAGAGGTCCAACGTGTCACATTTCTTTATAAAGTTCGTGACTGAACTAGCCAAGAGTTCCTTTGGCAGTTTAAAAACACTGCTGTCACAGATGGGCTTCATACAAATGGGGTTTTGTTTTATTAATAAGTGTCTCCTCCCCCTCCCAAAAATCCTCAACCTATACCAACCTTCAAACTTCTTTTTCCCTTTCCATCACTTACAAACATAAGAGAGAATAAGGCATTGTTTGTTTGTTTTCTTTACTTAATAGGAGACTAGTTTTTCTCCAGCTTGGTGGTACTCCAAGTGAAAAGGACAGCAGATACACTCTTGGCAACTGTACAGGGTGCTTTTTTTTGTTTTTCCATAAAACACTTCACCGTGCCAGCTTTCTGAGTAACCTCAGAAATAATATATTTTTTCTGACAGATGACAGCAGAGTGTAGTTAATAAACAAATTAGACCCATATGAAATGTGATTCATACGCAATGTCATTATTCCAAAGAACAAGGTGGTACATGGCTAGCAAAGAGACCGTCCTCATACACAAGCCTTCACATGAAAATACTTTCCTGGACTTTTGCAAAGCTCTTTTTCCAGTTCTTCAGCACTTAAGAGTTGCTGTGCAAAACTCTTCTAGCAACAGAAGAGTCCCTCTTACAGTGAAGCAGGAAGGTCCAGCATGAAGCTAGCCAAACAGAAAACTGTCTCCTCGCAGCACCTCACACACAGACAGAATAAGATGCATCAGATGGTTTCACTGTAACCATATGAAAGCAGAAAGAGTCTGAGAAGTTTCAGACAATTAATTGGCTGGTTTTGCATAAAAAAAAATACGAAAAGGAAGATGCAAGCAAGCATAAAAATCTGTCATGGTAGCAACACTTTCACTGTAGGACACACAAATCACTGTTTCCTCCTAAGTCTGGCTACAGTACAGAAGGTTGATGACACGCGCACACGTGGTACAGTTCGCAGTAAGGACAGAAGGATTTGATGGCTAGCCCGGTTCAAACACCAGTATAGCAAGGGGTTTAAGTCAGGCAACAGAAGCGCTCTCAGCCAGTGCATGTAAAGGATCACCCTGCTAAAGGATTTTCATCCTAAGACCTCACACGCACGCCCCCAAGTAGCTATTGCTGGCACCATCAGCCAGAACAAACACACGCTCGTGATTCTATGACAAACGGATGTTGCATCCAGAACAAGTGAATTTCAACACGCCACACGCGACACAGGGAAAAGTTTGTAAATAAAACCCCCTTGTTTCTTCCCCCTTCCCTCTCTCCCCCACGTCAGCAGCTCCGGGTCCAGCTCGAGGGGATGAAGGGGATTACTGCCGAAAGCCGAGGAGATTGGCCGTGTGACGGGATCAGGAATAGGAAGTCTAACAGACAGGGAGACCTGCCTCAGCCACTGACTCAGCTTCTGACACGCTTTATGAACTTGCCCACACTGCTTCTTGGTGCCACCGCTGCTCTCCCAGGCTCCCTATGATCTTATTCAATTAGGCCAAATCTTCAAGGTAGTGACTGCCTCTCACTAATTTTGGTGAGAAACAGCCTATAGGCTTGAATGATACCTTGGTAAAAAAAGGGGGCTGATTTTACTAGGATCTGCCATGCCAAGAATAAAACCATCTTTTCACTTAAATAATGAAGAATACCCACACAGTTAAACCTGTTAATATTCTTTAAAAATATGTACAGCTGGAAGAGTGGCATGTTGCTCTCATTCACAAGTTTGCCACGTCCTTACTGACGCCTACGATCTCCCCAAAGAGACTTTTCTCCCAGGGTCCAAGTTTTCCATTCGTGTCCTTTCTTTCCCCTTCTCTCTTGCCTTACTCCCTCCTCTAGCAGAGCCCCTCAGTCACATTCAGCAAACTATTTGCGGTGTGACATGGGGAACCGAGCCAAGCCTCAAGTGAGCAGAAAAATAATCTGCAGAAAAACAAACAATTTATTTTTAACCTGGATGGGTTCCCTGACTGAGCTTATTCCCCACCACAGCAGGTGTATCAACACACCTGAGGAAGAAGCAGAGCAAACCAAGCTGCAACTCCTGCTGACAGAAACAAGCATCATATCCATTAGCAGGATAGGAATGCTTTGTAAAAGATTAATATTGGAGTAGAGGGCTCTCGCACTGGGGAACTCTTTAAACATCATAAAATGGACTTAATACATATTCCTTATGTTTTTCACAGCTTCCTTTGCCAGTTTGGCTAATTATACGATATTTAAGTTTAAACATATGTTGCCTCCCTTGCAGTGAATCCTCTCCTCCTACATGATACAGCAGTGAAGTCATCTTCAAGCTGACTTCAAGCCGAATCCTGCACCCTCTGAAGTAGGTGGGCATTTTTAGTTCATCTGGCAAGCGGTCCAGCCCTGAAAGCACAGTCATTCTTACGGCAATAAGCTACCCTGAGCTCCACCACCACAAGCATCCTGAAACACACCATCCAGATGCCCTATGTTAAAAAAAACAGCATAACTTCCACCATCCTGGGCACGTGGTTCTTAAAATACATAAGAGACAGGACACATCTGCATTAGTGTGAAAGGTGAATCAGTAGATCAGAGCCTTTTACTCTCCTTCCTTCCATACCATCACCAATTGACTTTAAGATTTTTCTTTTTTTTTTTTTAAAAAAAAAAACAAAACAAAACAAAAAACAAGACACATAAGAAAGAAGAAAATCCCAAATGGAAGGAAGTGGCAAAAGACTCAGCCAATAAAAAGTATTTAGAAGGGCAAAAAATCTTGCAGCCCTTTATGAACTGTCATGTGTCGCAGACAGGAAAATCTCTTTCAGTTAGTGCGTTCCACATTACGAGTGCCTTTAGTAAGCGGAGCAGCGAGTACGCCACAATAGCTGCGTTTCATTAGCTTAGCATAGCAGAGTACAGGATTTAAAGGGAAAAAACAGCAGCTGAAAATAATTGCATTAAATTAATGTTAACCCACAAACCCAGAAGAGGCATATAATATTCAGGACTGCTACAGAAGCGGTAACTCAGAATTAATGTCTGCAAGAGATGAATAATCCTGCTCTGACTGGGATTCAAAATCCTAAAGGAAGAAAGTTCACCTCAAACAGTGTTCCCCGAAGGGGGGGAAGGAAAAAAGGAAAGCATGGCCTAGTTAAAGATATCAGTAGGTAGGAACACAAACTGTAAAATGATGTGGTTCCCAAAGGACTAACATTTTTTATGGTTTATACACACATTCCCACACATTCCTCCTCAAAAAGGACTTTGAAAATAAATCTAATGTTAAGAACTGTAAATGAAATAGACATGTGAGAATTTAAACACTCAGGACAGAAAAAGACCAAAACCTCAGAGACTAGAGCAAAAAAGGCAGCCAGGACTGGAGTGGACTAAAACACAGCCAGCAGTGACAGCTATAATTCAATCGGAGGATGTACTTTACAACAGTCCGTGAGTCTTGACACCACAAGAGCTTAGAAAAGAACAGTATCACCAAAAAAGGTACTTAAATCTGTTAGAATGGAGAGACACAAGACAAACTCAAGGTAGCGCGCTCTCCTCAAATTGAAGAGGGAACTTATGCTAAGTGTGGGGAGAGAGAAGAACTAATTATTTAAAAAATTAAAAAGACGCTGAGTTACAGCACCTATTCCTTTCATCTGTGAACAGGTACCAGAAGTAAGCAATGGTACTGTTGGTCGGGAGGAATAACAAAACTCACAAGTTCTTTCTCACAGTTCCAGCGGGAAAAACCAGCCTGGTCAGGCTCTTGGCTAGCGGCAGGTCAAATGGAAGAACTAAGCCACGAAGTGAGGTGTGAGGAAAGCCATGGTAGAAGCTACTATCAGACCAGCTCTGAGAAGAATTCACTAGACTTAGTGCCTCGTTAGCCACTGGCCATCTGAATTTGCATGGCTCCTCCAATTGGAGATGAGTAATAAATTCTACCTAACGAGCAAGCCAGCATTTGGAAACAATTAACATCCTATTTTCCTTAACCATCATGTTCAGGGAAGTTCTTACTTCCCTTCTGCATCCCCGTAGAACTTAAAATATTTATAGTGAGACAAAAAATGATCTGTGGACTTTACAGTTACAGCAAAACTAACCAGCATGGGTTCATGCTGTAGCATGTTTTTAAGCTCAAAAAGATTCCCTATCAAACACATAAAATTAATTTGTAATCCACCCTTACTGGGCAGTAAAAAGTTTCTTTTTAGTTGAGCTCCCCAGTAAAACAAGATTTTATAGCTCTTCATCTGTATTTGTCTACCATCTGCACAGCGCTATCCCATATGGACACACAGTACATTTTTTTATATTTTTGTTAAGTCTCCTTCGTTAGCAGTATTACCCCCCCAATTCTGCTCTTTCACTGTATGATCAGCACAGGACTGCCTAAAAGTGAATAAAATATAGTGCTTCATTGAAGTTTTGAAGTTTTTATTGTTTAAAGTTAAGTCCTCCTAAATATTTTTATTTCAACGCCTTGATGAAAATGTTAGAGAAGCCTGAATCTCACTCATCTAGAAGACTCTTTATAACTACCCTGACAGTGAGGCTTTTTGTACAGTAAAATCACACCCTACATGTTTCAGAGTGGAAGTCAGGTAAGTTATGAGACGGCAATCTGTTTTTAGCACAAGTTTTGCTTTCAGGCCTTTCGTTTTGTTTTTCCTTAGAAAAGTGAGAGATTCCTTTTCTCATACATTTGTCTAACAAAGCAAAGCAAACAGCTTCCCTGCGAGCAGCAGGGCTAAGGCAAACCCATCTGAATCCCTGGTGCAGGTTTCCAGCTGTTTAATGAAGGCTCACGTCTGAGTCCTTCCTTTACAGTTTCTGTTCCATCCAGTTGCCTGCTTTCACAAAACCTGTCTGAACTTTGCATCTTTGGGAACTCTATTGCTCTGCTGACTTGGCTTGAATCAGCCGACAATTTAAAAGTTACTGTACGGGGAAAGAGGGAAAAAAGAGACACAGATCCCATATATACAAGCAACAGAATCTGTTGCTGTTTCTAAGGGTACCAAGCTAAAAGTTTAACGGGTGGGGAGAATGACCCAACTTTTGAAATAGGAGCCCCTCTTGCTCTCCACACCTAATACAACATTTTGCCAGCAGAAATCCATCCTAAAGCTTTGGCTTTCGAATGCTGGGAACATCAAGTAACAAAGACAATTACACCTGAGGTTCTCTTTTATAGGACATTCCAGGTAATACTTCCATTTCATTGTACAATATTTCCTTCCAGTCCCAGCAAAACATGGCATTTTTGATCAAACTTATCGCTGAACTTTCCAAATAAATACCTGAAGTGAAACAACTCTATAGCTGTTGCTGTTCATTCTTACATTTCCATCAGTTATTCGCGTAGTCATTCCCACTCTGATTTAATCTTTCCTTTCATGATTGCATAAGTCTACACAGAAAATGAGAACAGTAAATCAAACTAAGCGCTTGGCAGGCACGTATTGGTGAGATCACAGCGAGATCCTGGAATAGCACAGGCCCTCCCGTATGGAGAAGGCTCGTGGAGTTCCCGTGCAGTTTCAGTAACCATCATCTGACCCAATGAGCAATGCTGAGACGGACACAGCCCACCGTGGAAACCAGCCGTTAACTGGTGAACACCCAGGGAGGTGACAGAATTGGCATCCACAGCTCCACAACTAATGGGATCATGTTATGGATTCTAACCACATTACTGCATTAATAAAACCAGCACAGACCAGAGCTTTTTAATCTAATCACACGATGGAGCTCAGAGGTAAATAGTGAGAAGTGGGGGTACAAAGTCCCCATTAAAAGGCAAGCCTGAATACACAGAGAGGGTTTCATTTATCTGATTTTCAGTTCTCTGACTATAAAAATAAAATGTTTTACAGGGTCGAAAAATAAGGTATTGTTTAGGAAAGGTGTACTTGGCCCAAGGAGAATGACAAAAGAATTACTTAAAACGTGTTTGTGATTCATCGTGGTTCAATAACTTCTCATGAATACTAATGTGTTTTGAGGAGATAGAAAGGCTTGTGCAGGTGTGACAGAAACGATTAGTCAGTTATTAGTAAGCTGCTGGCTTTCCTGGCAGCCAGGCTGCTGAAGCTGTGCACTACGGAAAGGGCCTGCCAGTAACTCTCCACGCACCGCTGATATTTAGAACCGCCAGAATAGTCAGGACAACAGATTATATCTGCAAACATTTTTTTTTTTTTTCTCTCCTCGTTTTGCCTGCCTCCATGGTAAAATTTGAAGTTAACGCAAAACGCTACCTGCCTAAGTCAGTGTGGCTCCTCTTCAGGAGTGAGTGTAAGGAAAGAATCTAAATTAATCCAAAAGCCCCAAAACGTAACTCACGTCCCTTCCTCTCTAAAACCTTCTAAAAAAGTGGTTATTTCAGACGAAGTATATCTATATGGATCTATCCACATGGACCAGCACAGGCAGGCTGGTTTCAGTTTAAACTTCATCTTGCTTTACTGTAACTACTCCCTCCACCAGTAGCTTTACAGCGAGCAATAAAACTTTATTCTCGTTTAACACTCTGGAGATCCACTCATTTCCACAGGTCTTGCACAACATTTAGAGAAAAATTTTCAAATGCGTTGCCTATTACCTTGATACCCAGCATCCTTTTCTCACGCAGAAGTCAGAACAGCACGAAGGACCTCTTTAATTTCATTCATTTTCAGCTTTCAAGAAAATACACTCTGATCCCTTAATTACAAACATTATTCAGTCCTTAAAAGTGGACCCTCTAATAGATAGTTAGGAAACAAACCCGCAGCACCCAGCATTTTCTAAGAGCAATGATACAAGCCGAGCAATCATGCTCCATCGACTGTAAGCCAACGATGTGCTCACAGCAGCGAGGAGCAGCCTGGCTTTGGCTCCCTGCCTCACTACACACTTGAGACACCCAACTGCTGCAGCGTAATGCTCCTTCTCGCTACGAGACAGACATTACAGTTTTTGTAGCATAGCGGATTGCTGAAATGAATAGCAAATAATCCACTGGTGGCTTAATTTAGTAGTTACACAAAATTCTCAGGGTCAAAGGTCAGTGAAATGAGATGAAAACCATTAATCCAGCGGCCTTCAGAGTCTTTTGGTAAAGAACACAGCCATATGCCCGCGCCCTTTATCCAACCACAGTTTAATGGCTAATTTCTTAAAATTCACAACCATTAAAAAAAATTAGCAAAGACCCTACTGTGCTGTCATACTGTGTGTTTACACGCATGCACACCTGTGCACAGATATAAAAGCCAAATATTTTGATTAAAAAAAAATGCTTCCTGAATGCAAATTACAAGCTCTTGCCTCCTAAATAGCAAAAGTCTTCATAGGAAGACTTTCCAAGCTGCTTAGAAAGTACCTATTGTCAGCAGCATAGCTGCATAAGATGAGTGCTTCCCACTCAGCTATCTGACCCATGCATTTATTTTCTTCATCATTATTCATGCCTCTATTGCAAAAAAGAACATGACCCATATCCATATTGGTTTGCGCAGAATCAACGGGATTACTTACAAAAACAAAAACTTGAGTGCATATTTAATTGTAAATTAATGGGAATAAGAATCCTTCCTGTCTTCACACCCACCCACCCACCTTAAAAGACCCAGAATAATCTAGGATTGGCCTTAAAAGCTCAAGAGCTTCCTAGCTCAAGAGTTTCCTTACTCCCACTGCAGCCTTATGGTAGACAACCCATAATGCTGTCTACTGAGGACTCAAACAGGCTCTGCAACAGCAGACAGAAAGCATGGGGAGAAAAAAAAAAAAAAAAAAAAAAAAAAAAAAGGGAGAAAGCCCAGAGTGACGGTTCTGAGAAAGTAGCCAGTTTGTATGGCTCCTGACCCACAGGACAATCCAAACTGCAACAGGGCTTCATCGTTCACCCCAAAGGTTGTTTATGAACACATTATGGTCCTGCCCTGCCACCAGCTAGAGATTTTGCACCCAATGGACATATATTATATATATAAAAATAAGCATGCATTAAAGCTGTGGAGGAGTGAGGTGTTACTGAGGAAAACTTACCTGACAAATGTGCCATTATATATATCACTCTTCCATTCTTCAGAGTGAGTTATAGAAGTTACACTATGGCCCAGCAATATCCAATTTCCATACCCCTGTCAGACTAAGCTTGTGTGGCTGAGTCAGGGGGAAAACCCCAAAATACATAATTATGTATCACATAGATTTAAATTACTAAACTAAAACACTAGGGATCACCAATTCCCTGTTCCAGGCTTATCTTGCAAAAAAAGACGATGCCTAAATAAACTTTGCAATACCTTCCCATCCCCTTTTTGGGCCTGCGAACACGTTCCCCTTCTACTCGCTTTATTTCTCTTTTCTCCTCCTTCACGTAACCTTATTCTACCATTCTCAAAAATTTCAAGGAGCATGAATGTTTTTTCAGACATTTCCTTGCGATGCCAAGTTCTGCCTTTCGCTACCCAGTCTTGGTATCCCCCCCCGCCTCCACCCCGCCTAAACTATATTCCATTCTTTCAAGGGCAGTGTTTTCTGTTGATAGTGCCGGAGGCCAGGAAGGCTCCTGGCAGCACAGCTCCAACAAAGAGCCCGACACTGAACAATCTCTTTTTTTGTGAGAGGAGATAAGGAAGTCCAAGACATGGTTTTTAAAAAGGAGAATAATAGTAATAAAAGAAAAACGCCACCGGCATTGGCAGTTTTTAAATAAAAACGCACAAATTTTCCCTTCCAAAGGGGCAGGTAGCACACAATGGCTTTCACCAGCAATGAGCACCTGCTGCTCCTACCTACGTAAAAACGCTCTGCAGAAAAGAAGGAAAAGACGTTCCATTGTGGATCTCATATACCCACAGACATAAATAACACTCCAGTACTTCTGTCCTCTTTCTGCAGAAGCAAATGCTGGGGCCAAATGCTACAAATTTCATAGAATCATAGAACCTTCATGGTTGGAAAGGACCTTTGAGATCATCGAGTCCAACCATACACACACAAAAAAACCCAAACCCCTACAATCTCTGCCACTAGAGCATGCCCTGAAGTGCCAAATCTACACGTTTCTTAAATACCTCTAGGGATGGTGACTCAACCACCTCCCTGGGCAGGCTGTTCTTCTGCTGGTTCTTCCCAATAAAGCCTTGCTCTTCTTTTGACAACTGTACAAAGGCAAGCCATTGACAATGGCAGAAAGACGCTAATTTTTGTTGGAAATCGTTTAAAAGAATTACTGCAGAAAGACGCATTATTTTATGCAAATGTTGCAGCAACCCAATCTCATTGTGTACAAGAGCAATGATGGGGAAACTGCTGCTCCCAAGACACAGATGCTCTACTAACACAAAATCAGAGAAGGTCCTTCTCTTCCTAAATACAATTATTCTGCTTTAGTAGCATACCAGTGAGAAAGAAGCAGACAACTTCTTCCCTTATGGTGTCCCAATTGTTCTGCAAATATCAAAACCCTTTGCAATTATCACGTGTATCACCCTCAACTTTCACTGATTTCCTGAATTCCTCAATAGGACCAGGAGTAACTGAAGACCAATGTTAGACTTTAAAAAGGAAAAAGTAACTTTGAACAGTCTACATCAATTTCTCATACAATTCAAGGAAGGCGCCTTCCTTTCTCTGAACTCATTTTTTCATTCAACACTGCTAAGTGCTGAACTGTGAACTCATGGGCTGATTGTCTGCACAAAGAGGTTACACACTAGTCACAACTGAAGAGTCAACATTTACAGCACTGTGTATCTGAGATAATTCTCTTTCTTCCTCTTCTAAAGGCCAAACTCTCTAGTGGTTTAATACCACTGGACTGAACTGTGTTATTTCAGCAGGAGGAACTGAGTTATGCCAACAGTTCAGGATTCTTTGGTTAACATTTTTATTGGAAATACTATGGAAAATTATCACCAGCTTTCATTGTATGAGAACAAGATAATCACCTGCACAACTCTCTCCATTAAGCCAGGAAAAAATTACAGATTAAGCTCTTATTTTGAAAAAAAAACAAACAACAAAACCTTAGATTTTTTTCAGTTCTAAGTGTAGATATCCGGACATTAAATCAGTACAAATACCAAACAGAAAAATAAGGAGAACGCCAAGGATTGGTATTTTTTAACTAAATCATATTGCTACTTCATGATTTTCATCTACGGACAACCTTTAGTTACACACAGCGACTACCGCCCAAGAGACAGAGCTGTTGCCTATAGAATTACTGAACAATCAACTCAGTAAGGGAAGACAGAGCTGATGGTCCTTCACTTCATGAAATCTAGACGTTTCCAGAGAGGCCTAATGAGTACACTCCTTTAAGAGGTTTTGTCAGTGGTTCAGTAACACTTTAAAACCACCTTTGTTCATGTCTGTTGACAAAGTGCCTTCTAAAAAAGCCCCACTTTTCTTTGACTTTGTGTTCATGAGGCTTTGCGCCAGCATCAGATTAGCAAATGAAAACAAACAATAGCAGATATTTCAAACTGAATCCAACCACCAAATACTTTTTTCTTTTACCTCAGCATACACTAGAAAAGTTCCAGAATTTCTACCTACAGTTGATCTGCAGATTTAATACAAAATGCTAGACAGTCTGACCTAAATAGATCTGCCCTGAGCTCATCCCAGTGTTTGGTGGGAGCTCCTCTACCATCCAAGGAGCTCCTCTGCCATTATTCAGTAGGTGGAGCAGCTATCTTCTGCCTCTATCTGAAAAGAATTCATCGTAGATCGTTTCTGCCCAGTTAGGCTGTTATCAGCTCAGCAAGGCAGTACAGCTACAGCAGTGACTTCACCTCACGATCTGAAAAACAGTAGGAGAGAACAAGAGTTCCCACTGCCGATGCATACCATCCATGCTTTCTGTAGCGAAGGCAATTTCCCAGCTTTTACTCCAGAAAATAGCTTGCAAATACAGCCCTTGATGTCTGCATTCTGCCAGCTATCTACGCTTGTATTTTTAACATTGAGAAGATGCTCAAAACAACCTCCAAGTTTTCTAACTGCTTCAGGTTACCTTTATCAACACAGAACACACCCATGCCTTGCTCCCACTTGTAACTTCTGCATAGAACGGGTAAAGATCGAGTATCACAGAATCATAGAATAGCCTAGGTTGGAAGGGACCTTTCAAATCATCTAGTCCAACCATCAACCTAACTCTTCAAAAAACAAAAAAAAAACCCCAAACAAACACCACTAAACCATATCTCTAAGCACTATGTCTACCCATCTTTTAAATACCTCCAGGGATGGTGCCTCAAACACTTCCCTGGGCAGCCTGTTTGTTCCAATGCTTAATAACCCTTTCAGTGTAAAATTTTTTTCCGAATATCCAGTCTAAACCCGCCCTGGTGCAACTTGAGGCCATTTCCTCTTGTCCTATCGCCTCTTACTTGGGAGAAGAGACTGACCCCCACCTCTCTACAACCTCCGTACTAGACTTACCTGTTCCTTTTCGTAAATACTGTGGATTAAGAGATCTTGCTCATGCTCTCACAAGCTAATGGTATTACAACTGATTACCCTTTTTCAGTGGTACTACTTCTATCAAAACAATAGATCCAGATTAATTTTTTAAAAGGATACTTTCCTCCCAAGGCTTCTCTTTAAGTAATGCCTCTTGTCTCATTTAGTATGCATATGAAATGATAACACACACGGAGTGCCATACTTAAAACACACAACTCTCTTTCCTTTTGGCTAATACTGATAATGCAGTTAATTACATGCATAGCTGTAATTATACATGCATAGCTAATGGCTGGGTATCTCAACACAGATGAAGCTGCTGAAACAGACCGGGATGAAGATGCTAAAAGATACAGAAAAAAAAATAAAAATGTATCTGCCCTTCTAACTGGGGTTATGCCTACTACTTCTTACCAGAATTCGCACTTACATGGCACACCTGAATTCTCCTCTCCTTCCTGTTGGAACACCGCTGGCATTGAAATATTGGAGAGCAGCTGTCCTGAGGATGCACTCACTTCTGGCGCCAGTCTTTAGCTGATGCAAAGACTGAAACGACATCCTTCCAATGTCAAATTGCTGACTTACAACGTCTCTTTCATCAGGTTAAAACTACATAGCTACACAGTGTAATTCCATTACAATTATGTATCTCAGAAATGGAACCTGTAGCAGGCCATGTTGGGAATGCCCAGGTACTGTTTGAATTGAATCGCAGGACATGAGCCGTCCAGAAGCTGCACTGACTCGGGCTCACCATTTCCAAATTAAATTGAAACTACCAGTTTCCTAAATGACTCCAAATTGCCTGCCTGAGAGGCTACCTCTCTCTTCAATCCATATCCACAGCTGGAGCCTCTTTGTTATAGAGGAGACAGCTACCCACAGGACATTCTCTAAAGGGGGCCCTCCGCTCTGAATTTCAATAGATCAAGAGAGAAAAGCCTCAAGACAGGAAAGCAAGGCTTATCCCCTTAGTCAAGCTTATGGGGACCAGTGAACACAGCAAGAACAATTAGTTGGAAACAAAGGATTTGCAGGTTGACTTAGGTTTGATCTTCTAGTCTAGTTTGGTGGTTCTCTATTTACCGATTTAGGGGAGGGAAGTCTGACTGCTTTTTGCCTTATGCCATCACTCCTCTAATTACAGGAAAGTAGCCCACAGGCCAGCACAGTTGCTTTTTCAACCCTCATATATTAATTATACAAAATTAATCCAAAGCTAAAAGCCTTGCCATCTCTAGAGTAAGGTGAATAATTTTACAAAATTTAAGCAATTTGGAACATAACAAAAAAATCTTAAGACATACTGTTTTAACTTGAATTCACACGCCACCACCACCACCGCTGAATTGTGGATGTTTTGATCCCTCTGGTGTACGAGCCAGGAAATCAATTTAAAATTCCAGTGCAAATAGCCCAAGACCATTTTATTTATGTGTTTGTTTTAAAATAGAACTCGAATTCCAACTTGGATTTAAAATTATGTAGATTATTTTCTTCCCTTCTCCCTCTGCACACATCTCTGCTTTACCATAATGTGTTTTCTGACTCATTTGCAGCTGCAGGGGATAAAGTCTTTGAAACTTTTGCCTTTCAGAAAACCATCCCAACACAGCGCAATGCTACCGACTCTTGCTGTTACACAAACACACACACACACTCTTCCAACAAGTTAAATTCCTAAGGTAGCTGAAGGAAAAAATGGGTTATTTTTGGCAGATCAAGAAATAAAAGCCCGGGTCATTGCATATTATAAAAGTTTATGAAAGGTGCTGTACATGTTGCATCCCAAGGCTAACCCAAGAAACATAGACTGAAATCACCAGCATTTTATACAGAGGGAAGAACAGATGCAGAAGTTTCCATAGGTCAAGTCCAAATACATCAGAGAAGAAAGCCAGGACAGAGAAAGGCTCAGAGCAACACAGGGCAGAAGAGACGATTTTTCCCTTTCCACCTTTTATACACTGCTTTCCACAATTGCACTTTTGTAAAGATTTCACTTTTGGCTACAAAGTATGAAAATGACTCTTTTCAAAAAAGACCACATAAACTGACCTACTTCTAACATTAGACACAATTTTAAAAAACCAACCTGGTATTTTAGTTTAAGATGTGGGCCATTTTTCATGCCCTTTTCTTCCTTTCCTGGAACTGGCACTAGCTGTCAAATCTTTAATTACTTGCCACAGATATGGTTAAAATTGCATTAAGTGGCCCAAAGTGGAAAAGACCCTACATTTTCTTTTGGCTTTGAAGGCTTTTTGGTTGGTTGGATCTTTTTTCCCCCTTTTTACAATCTTCTCCTGAGTAGTTAACAACCACCACACCAAATGTTCTGTCTTTTGCTCTCCAATGGAAGTTCTCCTTTGTTCAAATTTTCTGCTTTTTTTTTTTCCAGGAAAAGAAGATTAAGCACAACAAGAAACTTGTATGCATATCTATAGGAGAAGAGATTATAGACCTACATAAACTATAGCTCAGAATTAGACCCCACATCTAGACCTGAATTTCGTGAGTTTGGTGAGCAGAAGAGATGTCAGAGTATGTGTGAAGAGGGACAGTGGGAGGTGGGGTGAAAAGGTTGATAGGAGGAATGTACTTGAACCACAGGGGGTAGAGTTTCAACAAATGAGTGCCCCGGTGTTTGAAGAGAGGGGGGAAAAAAAAAAAACTTGGGGAGGAAAAAAAAAAAAAAAAAAAAAAAGACAAACACCAATACTCCAGCATTTTAAAAGCCCAGTGACCAAAGGGTATACTAGATATCCTTCTCAGAATGCAAGGACCAGGACTTAGGTTTGGGGATTATTTTTTTTTTTTTGAGTTGGTTTGGCTCAGTGTTATTGAAAAAGTTTGTCCAAAAGTCCATGCACTGAGCCAGCACTTATCAGGTTTCCATTTCCAGCTGAAGCCACGACCGTTGCTATGAAAACTAATGTGCAATTGTATTCCAGAAAGCAAAGCAAAGGAAAAGACTGTATTGGAATGTAACAAATTCATGTATTGGCACTAAGAGTAAAAATTATATTATACCAACCTGTGTCATAGACATTTTTCTCCTCTTACTATTAGAGGAGAAATGTGCAAATCAACTTTATTGTCTGGCCAGAGGGTATTCTGTGAATACTTATAATTCCTCATCGCCCTACCTCAACAGATTACCATTTCTCTTAAAATACAATGCAGCAATTTAAAGAGTCACCAGCACTACGGTCACTCCAGCAAGATTCAATGAAATATACAGCAGATTGCCAGTCTAGCTGGACAAAATCCTGAACTACTCACATGAGGTATCTTTGCCAAGACCCACATATCCCTTACACTTCTGCTGGACTATACAATATGTGTGTGATGACCGAAGAGAAAGAAAATAGGCAAGTAATATTTTCATTTTGGCTACAAATGCAAGCACCAGAATTGCTGCACATACTAAGAATATATGAATCGTTAGCTAAGACAGTTCTGTATGTATGGAAGAAAGTGTTAAAACAACCGCGTTTTATAGAAGTTTATTGAAATACTGGTTTTGCTAAACTCTTTCCATCACTCCAAAACACAGCAAAAATTGTTTTAACTACATTTAAAAAAAAAATAATCAAAAATCATTCTCCTATTTTCACAACATTTATGCATCTCCTGTTACTACATAAAAGATCAAGTCAGCATCAGAAGAAACAGATATGGGCTGCAAGTCAGACTAAATCAGGAGCCCTGACTCTTCCCATTCTTACTATCAAGCTGACCACAAGGTAGAAGAAAAACACGTCTGAACAGCACCAGCCATTCCATCCCAGGAACTGTACACAAAGTTTCAACTGAAGGAGGAAGGCTGACATGTTGACAGCATTATTTGAGCCTTTTGTCATACCCTGCATATCCCTCCTTTTGTCTAACTTCAAAATGTTGGATGTATTTGATCTGCAGGTTGTCAGCTTCATACATTAAGGAAAAAAAGGTCCACATGGAGCATTTTGTCCATGTTTGTGCACACTCTCTGACTTGCAAAAAGCTCTGGGAAATTAGATCATCTTCAAGCAAGCATCCTCTGCTGTATTAAAGAATGGGAGTTTAACGCCATCGCATCTCCAGAATCTGAAGTTCTCTTAGAAGCAGTGACCCATCCTCCCTTCCAAATGGAGCAAGCTTAATAAGAAAAAAACCTAGATTATCATATATGTATTCATGTAGCTCATAAAAAAAAATTACTCAGTCCCTGATGATGCTGTATTTCAGAGACAGTTTTACCCTTCATATGCCCCCCAAAAATTAGGACTGTACAATAAACACTTTGAGGTAGACTTTGAAAGAACATAGGAGGTGATACACACAGATTTTCTTGCAAATCTTAAAGAAAGTTATTTAATTGAGTAAGAATCTAAGGGATGCCCAGGAAATAATTTATGGAGTGGACGAAGTCGGTGAAACTATGAGAGCTCAGATAAATAAATACATCAAAGACCAAAGAATAAGGTACCAAGGTAGAGGTGGTAAACATGGAAGAAGAAATTATGAGGAGAGTTTAACTTTAAGAAATAAAAATCAGAAGGAAAGCCAAAGACAAGAAAATACACACTGCTAGGGCACAGCTATTATTTTGTAATAGATCTGTTTGGGAACAATTTGTTTTCTTATTCCCCCCCTCCCCAGTCTCTTTACTGAAGATGATGTTTCATAAACACTTTAAATGAACCAAATTCAACCTGAAAGGGGAAACCTTTTCTCTCAGCATTGACTGGTAGCTCCCACTCCCTCCCTTGCGCTAGTGCTAGCGCCTGTGTTCTGCAGTGCTACTTGACTGTAAATGGAACACAGCAAAAGCACCAGTAAGTAGACTTATGTCCTCAAAAGCAGTAAGAATAGGTCGCTTATCACATTTGTAAAACACCTCCAGGTAGTATATTCAGCTTTCTGTAGAACTCCAAAGGGTGCTTACCAAAGCGAGTTCATTTGTACATAAACTATAACACTTTTCTAAGGGGACCCCTACCAGCGGTGGCTTTGAGTCTTCTTCATAGTGCGATTTACTGCTGAACAGAAAAAGGGCTTGTCCGTCACTTTCACTCTCTAACAACTAACCTCCCCCCCCCAGCAGCCATTGAAAACAAGCCTACTACAGTCAAGTCAACTACTCATGATGAAAACTTCCGCTAGGAGAAATCTATCAATGCATCTTCAAGTGTTTGCAACCAAGCACCATATAAATCACTGTTCACCTTGCTCTTAAGCGCAAGCATGTGCTTTACAAACCAATCCGCTCAGCAGCTTGGGAAATTAGTAGCTTACTGATGGGTACCACACAGGTACCACCAGCCACTTAGTGTCTGCCCACAGCACAGACGTTTACCTCTGTCAGATCTGAAACGGAGAGAAGAGGAAACACGTTAGCCATCCCCTGTGGCACAGACTTCTCATTAATATTCCTCTTAAATGTTAACAGTGATCGGAAAACCGAGGAAACTATCAGAAAGGTTGTAACATTATCCTTCAGTCTCTCTTCTGTGTCTCGCAACAATGAAAGATCACACCACAAAACCAAATCCTTGCAAACAGCTTGATGCAAAAATGCTGACTGAAAGACAACTTCACAATTTTGTGATTATTCTTCCATTCATCTCTGTAACACCATATGTACGCAGTTTATTTTATGTTAAGTGTCACATATATATTATCACCTCTTACGATCCGTACTATCAAACGCCTGCCAACATACTGGCTTCTGCCAATTGCTTTTAGTTTCTCTTTCTCTCCTTTTCCAGTGTTATATTTGGAGAGAGGGGAAAAAAGAAAAGAAGAAAAAAAAAAAGTGACTGACTCAAGAAGAAGGAAAATTATCCTAAATCCTTTAAACAGTTGCTCTGTTAAATTGACACAAGTTTAACAACGTGTACTTGGCACGTTCCTCTTGCCACGAATACAAGAACCTTTTTCAAAAAAAACCCAACCTTATTCAAAGCCGGGAAATCTTTTAAAGATACAGCACAGTCCTTACTGAATGGTGGTTTGATGGCTGTTACAAAGCCGTTTCTAATCACAAGTGTTCAAACCACAAAGACTTCATAACCCTAAAAACCTCTTTTTGACATCTCCTTTTTAATAGGATAATGACTGAACAGGGAGGCAAACCCCACCAACTCATTCTCCCTCAAAGTTGTACCTTCAGGACAGTGCAAGGACACAGCAGAGGAGAAAGTCTACTTGACACAGGCATAACTGTGCAGAGAAATAAACCAGAAGAGACAACGGTACTTTTGCTTGCTCCAAGGATGTATGATGTTTTCTGGTCTCCAGGGTTCCCAAAATCACCATCACCTTCTACAAACACATTTTTAATACAAGGACATACTGCACATTCGCACCACAGCCTAACAATGAGGGCTCCTAAACTTTAAAGGGATCATTTACTTCAAGGAAACTGAAAATCAGGCGATAGCACAGTCACAACTCAAGAGGAAAATCACATGTACTTGATGGCCTCATCTAAGCTCCAAGCAAATGAATCACAGAATTACACACACACACATAGAATCTTCAGAGTTGGAAGGGACCTCTAGAGATCATCTAGTCCAACTCCCCTGCTAGAGCAGGATTGCCTGGAGCACGTTACTCAGGACTGCATCCAGGCGGGTCTTGAAAATCTCCAGAGAAGGGGACTCCACAGCCTCCCTGGGCAGCCTGTTCAGTGCTCTGTCACCCTCACTGTAAAAAAGTTTTTCCGTGTATTTGAACGGAACTTCCTGTGTTCCAACTTGTGGATTGGAACCTTTGTGGTTGGCAATATATCCAAAAAAGCAGACTGTCATTGGAAGAGGAGGACACTGCAAGTTAGCGCGCAGGTGCACTGGCAGAGATCTATGGAAACCTTTTCCCAGTTACAGTTAAATCTATAGACATTAGCCTCTCACTCCATCACATACTGAACCCATCTAGAGTATGAAAAGAAGAAAGCCACACACCTTATGCGTGACCACGGGAGCTCTGCTCCCTGGGTATCAACATGGCAAACGGGGGATCATAGTCCAGCTCCACTTTGTAGGCCGGACACTGTAAGAAAGCACGTCTATGAGCCCAAACCTTAAAATCAAAGGGACTTCTACTAGGTAGAAAAAAACAAAGAGCGGAAGGAAGGGTGGAGCACCATGTTACTCTTGATCTGCAATTCGCTGCAGACCAGCACTGCTGTCAGGAAGTACAACGCTCACAGCAGTGTTTCAGCAACAGTTACACCTTCATGTAGCATAATAAGCTTTTTTTGGTGAATACTAGGGTGAAGGTGCATTAAAAAAAAAAAAAAAATCACTTCTTAGGACAATGTATGCAATATGTTGCACCTGAACAGTGAGGAAACAAAAATACTTGCTTTTAAGAACACACGTAGTCAGGTTATATAATAATGTCTGCTGAGCTGCAGATACTTTCAGTGACCATATAAGTCTGCTACAGAATAAGTAGGTAAGAATTTTTCCTATCTCCTCACCAAAATCCATCTGAATTGTACACCTATTAAGTTTTTCCTGGCACATGGAGAATATAAGGAAAAATATCAAAATGGTAAGTATAGAAACCGGTTCTTCCCCCCCCCCCCCCCCCCCGCATTCTTCATTCCAAAAAAAAAAAAAAACTAACAACAAAACCTCAGACAATGACACTCATAGCAAAGTTGCACGCTACAGAGAAGACAATTGTGTTGTTCTGCACGGTGAGTTTCAAACAGATTGCAAAAAGAGACAAAAGAAAGTCAACTACCCTTATGCAACCTCCCTGGCAGGAATAAACTGGGAATCAGGTACACCTCTAGACCAGTCAAATCACGAACTTGGATCCACAGACTGCACTGACAGTATCCTTCAATAACACCCATTTCACATCACGTTGATGTTTTAGCCATATTAGTCTTTATTTTCTCTGCCTGGTGAGTTTTTAAAAGTTGCTGCAGTACTTTTAACAGCTTTATAACACATGTGTTAATGGGTATTTTCCTAACACAACACAAGAGGGACTTTTACCAGCAAACTGTCACCACTGTTCTTCCTCCTTCTTATCTAGTTACCGGTTATTAGATCCCTACCACCTACTTATAGACCTCCAAAAAAAAAAAATAAAATAAAAAAATGGATGGGGGTGGATCAGGGAAAGAAAACCTTCAACGAAAGCAAACTTGCAGCTGAAACTGTTAGAACTTTATGAAAATTCAAATATATTTTTCTTTACTGTGTAATATTCTGCCTAAGTCACTCAATCAAGCAAGAATGACACGGAAATAATGGGACTAATGAGAACAATGAATGATCCAAGATTATATAACTGAAGGATGAGACGGCATGCAAGTGTATGTGTGCATTTGGGGGAAAGGAGGAGGAAGAGCTAGAGGGAAGAGGGGGAAACCACATCCTCAGTCACAGATACAGGACTCTGCACGGTTGTCAATTCCCCCCGCTTCCCAAAAGATAAATATTTTAACGGGGGGCAATCAGGCAGCTGAGAGACAAAAGCAAAAGAAAACCCATTTGCTTAAGAATACACATCAAAACATCCCCTGCTTAAATTTCACTGTAACTGCTGTATCATGAAATACAGCTCACAGGCAACCATGTTTATACTAAAGCAATTAACACACGGTACATTTCCTGCACCATTATTATCATTGGCGCTCTCAATGTGTTTGTTGCAGATTTTGAGCCTTAGCAGGTTAAGAGGTATTCTTATAAAGTTAACAACAAAACGTTGCTGATTCAAGATGTACTCACTGTTATTTTTCAGGAACTCCTATATTTACTTTACACCATTCTCGGGGGAGAGCTGGACAGTTGTATGAGTCCTGCAAGGAAAAAGATACTCAAAATAAACTTTGCCAAGGCTTCGAGCCAAGAAACTTAAAAAAAAAAAAAAACAAAACAAACCAAACGTTAACGTTAACTTTTTGGACCCCATGCGCGCTTGCTTCACAAGGCTGCACACCGGGGGCTTTGCGTAACCACCACCCACGGTTCAGAGCAGATCATTTCATCCTGAAATTCAGCAGCGGCTCCATCACTGCTGTGAGCACAAACTTGGGACACGGCACACACGCATATACCCATCCCCATCCCACCAGTAGCTCCGGAAGGCCAGGCGGCGGGGGCGGGATGCCCTCGGGGGAGGCGGCTGGGTACCATCCCCTGCGGGGATGCACTTGCTCGGGAAGTTGAGGTTTCTCCTCGGTGCCGGCACTTGCTGCCGGTCGCAGCCTCTTTCCCCCCTCCCGACCCCGGCGCGTTAAACCCGGCCGGAACCTGCCGAGGCCGGTGCCCCGAGAACCGTCCGCCCTTCCCGGCCACCCCCAAAGCGACGCGCCGGTCCCGCCGGGTCAAGCGAGGCCCCGCCACCACTCGCCCCCTCCCTTCCCCGCCGGTGCGCGGCCCCCGCCCGCCGCCCCTCACCAGCGGCCTCCCACCACCAAGGCGCAGCCGGCAGCGGGCAGAGGGCCGCCCGGGGCACGGGACGGGTCGCGGGGGGGGAAGGAGGCGGCGGCGGAGGAGGCGCAGCCGAAGTCGCGCCGGGCGGCTGTGGAGGGAGCGGCGGCGGCGGCGGGCCGGCGGAGAGGGCAGGGAGGCGGGAGGAGCCGCTATGCGAGGCGAGGCGAGGCGGGCCGGGCCGGGCCACCCCCCTCCGCCGCCGGCCGCGTCCGCCGTCCGAGGCCCCGCCGCACTGACAAGCACGAGGCTGCGCTTCCTCTTCCTCACGGCAACGGCGGCCGCTCCCGCCGGACGCCCCCCGCCCGGCACCGCCCGCTGTGGGGGACCGGCCGCCGCCGCGGGCAGGTGCGAGGCTCGCCGCCCGCCCCGTCCTGTCCCGACGCCTCCGTCCCCTCCGTCTCCCCGCGCTCCCCTTCACCGTCCGGCCACCCGCCCCGCCGCCGGCCCCGAGGCTCGCCTACCTCCCGGGGCGGGCGGAGCCGCTCAGCCACCCACCGCCGCGGGAGCCGGGCTCCGCGCTGCCGCCGCTGCCTCGCTGCGTTGCGCTGCGCTGCGCTGCCCCCGGCGCTATCCCATCCCGGCGCTGGCAGCGGCACTCGGCGGCTCCCCGCCGCCGCTCTCACTTCCTCTTCCTTCCTCCTGCTGGCCGGGCCGCGAGGTGCAGCCCGGGGCCGGCCGCTGCTGCCGCCGATGGGGGTCCGGCGGCTGGGCAGCACCTGCGGGCCGGGGCGGGGGGGGGGGGGGGGTGGCGAGATCCGGCCAACCCCGTGCGCTTCTTCCCCTGCGCCCTGCGGCCGGTGTCCCTCCCCCTGCGGCTTCTGATGAGGGATTTGAGCCGGGTCCTGCACTTGGGTGACAACAACCCCGTGCAGTGCTACAGGCTGGGGGAAGAGTGGCTGGAGAGCGGCCCGGGGGTGTTGGGCGACTGCCGGGTGAATATAAGCCAGCAGTGTGCCCAGGTGGCCAAGAAGGCCAACAGCATCTTAGCCTGTATCAGGAATAGTGTGCCAGCAGGACTGGGGAAGTGACCGCCCACCCCCCTGTACTTGGCACTGGTGAGGCACCTCGAGTACTGTGTCCAGTTTTGGGCCCCTCGCTACATGAAGGACATTGAGGTGCTGGAGCGGGTCCAGAGAAGGGCAACGAAGCTGGTGAAGGGTCTAGAAAACAAGTCCTATGAGGAGCAGCTGAAGAAGCTGGGATTGTTTAGCCTGGAGAAAAGAAGGCTGAGGGGAGACCTTGTCGCTCTCTACAACTCCCTGAAAGGAGGGTGTAGAGAGCTGGGGGTCAGTCACTTCTCCCAAAGTGACAAGAGATAGGACAAGAGGAAATGGCTCAAGTGGCTCCAGGGGAGGTTTAGATTGGATATTAGGAGAAAATTCTTCACAGAAAGGGTTATCAAGCATTGGAACTCGCTGGTGGTTGAGTCACCATCCCTGGAGGTATTTAAAAGGTGGGTAGACGTGGTGCGGAGGGACATGGTTTAGTGGTGGACTTGGCAGTGCTAGCTTAACGGTTGGACTCAATGATCTTAAAGTTCCCTTCCAACCTGGATGATTCTATGATTCTGTGATTTGGAGCTTCCTCGTTGCCTGTGGAATAACTCCGTATTTTTTCTTGCTGCTTTTCTTCCCAGAGAGCCACCGCCGCTCAGCAGCCTCACAGCTGGCTCGGCTGCGGCGTACAGATGTTTCCCCTCCGCAGCGAGCGAACAGCCTCGGGGGGGGGTGGGGGGTGGGAGGAGCGCGGCCGGGAGCGGGACTCTCCGCTGGGCTCCGCGCCCGGCCCCGGCCGGGAGAGGGCGGCAGCGCCCGCGCTCCGCACCGGCCCTGCCCGCCGCCGGGTACCGCGTTTCGAGCATCCTGGAGGCCCGTGAGATGAGTGCCTCAGTCGTGGCTTTCGCTCGCTGGGCGTTGTTAGTTTTTTTTTTTTTTTACTTCCAGCTGTTTTCTCAGCTCAGCATCATCCCAGCATCAGCTCTCGGGACGCGGTGCAATCTGGACCGGTAAAATATTTCTAAATCGAATAGCATTAGCAGCCAGTCGGGTTCAATACCAGCCAAACCGCCTGTGAAGGCACTCTGAATAGTCTGAAGCCCGCTGACGGTTTAGCTCAGCACCACTTAAAAATCACGAGAAGAAAAATCCCCAACTTTGTAGCTGGAATAATTTTAGAGGAGCAAAGCCGCGATTACAGACTCAAGATAACGTGGTGGAGAAGTGTTAAGATGAAGTATGTATCCATGAAGCATTGTGCAGTTGGAGCTGTACTTTGATTTTGAATATTAACTTCCTTTCACTTTGCCTCTGAAATACCTGTCATTTGAAGCCTTTCTATATAAATGAGCTTTGACAGAAGGTGCAGGGAGGACCTGTCTGATCTCTGCTTTTTGTTCTCAGTCTCCCTAAAACAAAAGTCATCAGTAAGTTGTTTTTTGGCTTTTTTTTTTCCTTTAAAGGCCTTAACTCACAGCTACTGTATGGACCACACGCGATATGTGACACTACAAGCCCTCAAATCATATCTGCTAATACTACAGAGAGCAAGATCTTTCTTTTTTTTTTCTTTTTTTCCAAAGTCCTGTACATGTAACTTTGACTATGATAAGAACTGATAGAGTAGCCATGAAGCCCTGCTGTGGTACAGCAACTTTTATTGTCTGGGATAACAAAATTTACTCTTTCTGAAGAGTATCTTCATGATACATAAAGACCAAAACTTGTAAAAATACTGCCTCTAATCTTGCAAATAATTATGTATGATACTATCTTTATGCAGGTTAATAATTCCCAGTGATTTCCTATAAAACCACCCTCCTGCAACACCCAGGTCCTCAGACCACAATGATGCTGTTATGCATCATCTGACATTTCTGAGGCTCATTGCCCTGAAAGTAGCAGAGCCGCTTGCTGGGATTTTATACCTAGTAGAATTTCTGGGGGCTTTCCAGAAGAGGAAGTGGGACTTGATTCTCCCCTTATGCACTGTGTCAGCGATATGCTGGATCTGAGCAAATACTCCAGTGTGAGGCAATAAATGGCATGACTCACCTGAGTCACACGTTACTATATTCATAGGACTAGAGCACAGACTTTACCAAATGACAGGGACTGAGAGTGCACCCCAAAAACGTGGAAGCTCCTCTTCACACATGCAGAAATTACCCGCCTGCTCACCTCCAGCACCTTGCAGGTTGGTGCATGGCATGGGTGACAGCAATGAGAACCTGGGGTGCTGGGGCAGGACACATCACGGTTCTGCGTTCTGAATCATTCATGGCAGGAATTCCCCACAATTAAGGAACATTTCTTTAAAGCCATTGAGTTTTAGGACCTCCTTGAATGCTAAAATCCATGGAGAAGTTGTACTTAGGACATTGAACATGTTGGTTCCTGAGTTTTGTACACATTTTAAAGCACCTTTTCATATAGCTTTATTAAGGTAGAACTCCAGAACTGAAACTGTGAGGTGCATATGTAATATAATTCTTATTATATACACTGAAAACACTTATCAAACCATCTCAAAAGAGGCTACGCAGAGTTTATTGAAAGAGGTATTGAAATATCAACACCAAGGAAATGGCTGTTCAGTTTGCATTTGAACTGTTTCTGTAATACTGAGATTTTTTTCTGTATACATTACCTGTATTTTGGTGCTTGAAAAAAAAGCAAAACGTGCTTACAACTTAGAAAAGGGCTGTGTAAATGTAACACAAGATGTGCAAGAAAGTTTTGTTTACCTCATTTTCCTCAAGACCAGTATCCCAGTATGCTTACATAGGGGCTGGCTTCCTTTGTGAAGATAAACGCACATATATGGCGGTAGGAAAGATGTCTGGAAGAATATTAAGAATGAACAATACTTTAAATGCAAAATTTTGTTCACCATGGTTTTATTTTTCTCCCAGGCTCAGCAATGAAAATCACTAAAATTGATTTCAGCTGTACATTTCCACAATGGTTGGATTTTAAACAGTGCAGGAGAATGTTTATTTAACAATGCTATTGTTACACAATTTAGAAGAAAAGTTGTGAAAAAAATTCTACTAGGTTATGGGGACAAATTTAAGCATACCATTCTATTAGAACGTTCATGAGAGAGAACAAACTAGAAATCTGGAGAGAATACTCCAGTGAAGCCTTCTGTTTATCCATATCCATAGTATTGCAACTATTGCACCAATAGTAAGATTATTTTTGTTCTCCAAAACCCCAGGAAACCTTTACTCGGAATACTACGTATGTACACAAGTGCTTGGCTGCTATGGCCATCTCGTGATTTATTTAGCAGCAGTCCCTTTTGTGCTACCAAAGCGTGTGTTATCATTTCAACTGATGCTTTTACAACTGATGCTGGAGCTGCTCTTACGATGTGGGCATAAGATGTTTGCTAAATAATTCTAGAAAGCCAGAAGAGGGAGCGCAGGAACAGAAAACAACACCAAGAATTAGGCATTTTAATTTTGTGTGGCTGTTTCAGCTACAACCTTAAAAAAAAAAAAAAAAAAAAAAAGAATTTCCAGGAATGACTGTGGCTTGGCTCTGCTGACAACAAGGATGTTTCAGGACAGTCCAGTAGGTGCTAGTCACCTGTTGAAACCTGGCCTGTAGAAAGCTCAACTTGACTGTCCCCAAGCTGTAGAGAGCATCAAAGTCATTAATCACTTTTGGCAGTGAAAAACTTAGACCCCGAGTTGAAAGACCTCCTAATAATTTTTGAAGGAGTTGAGTTTTGTCATAGTTTGTCTGGCCAAAACCTTGCTGAGGCACAGATTATCCAAGATAGCCTTTGTTGTGCCCTATAGGGCTGGATTTCCCTGTGCTCATGGGCTTTATGAATGGCCTTTAATAATACCAGTATTTTAATCATATAGAAGTAATTGCCCACGGAATCTTGTTCATAACCATTAACACACATCAGGATGCTGGCTGGGATATTGAAACAAAATACAGGATTATTATTACATTTTGACTTTTTAGAAGTCATGGATAAATTTCCCTTTATTTTGATAATGAAAACCTTTTGTCTGTGTTTACACGCACACATGTGCGTGTAAAGACATACTATACATATACATATACATACTATACATATACATATACATACTATACACATAGACTATACACATAGTCTATTAGGTATTTTTAAATCGGTCCTGAAGATCTGACCTAAATTCACAAACAATGACATCAATAAAAATGGACTGTATCAGAAACTTCAAGCTCATTTTCCTAAGCTGCAGTACGTTTGCGGTTCTCTCTACTCCAGTCCTTAACTTATAGTTGTCAGTTTGCTCTTATAGACTTATATATGTATGAATTTTATATTCATATATATGTGAACATTTGTTGAGGGATGATTAAACAGGGTCAATATCATGTAAGGGTTATTATGGCTCAGTTTTAGTATTCCTATTCCAACTGTAAATCTGCTGCTGTATATACATTTGTATACATAACATATGTGGAGAAGATGATGACCTTTGCAGAATAGCCAGCTTAATGAAGAAATAAATCAATCTCACGTAAGGCATGTTTTAATTAACCTACAAACAACCCCATTCTAAAAAGTAGTTTAGGTGTGTTTATGGGCTCATTTCCATCTTATCTGGACATAGATTTACAATAAAATAAATGGTTAAAAGTTAAGGTTGTGAAATTATAATACTTACGATCATCACACCAGTTACGAAATCCAAGCATGGACAAGCAGGAAAATGAAGAGGTCAGGAATGGCTCTCAGAGTTTTCATGCCATTAACCTATTCTGTTTCTACAAGGAAAAACACACCCCTACAAACTGTTTTTACTGCCATTTACTTTTTCTTCTATATTTTAGTTTGCTTATGAAGGACCTCTTCAGGAATTCATGAACAATAAGGTCTAGAAGTGACTTCATCACAGCCTGCTCCTGTTTGAAGGAGAAAAACTTGGGAAGAGCTAGAAAAATTAAAAAAAACAACAACAAAACAACAAAAAACAATTAATGTTGAAGTTCAGCAAGCTCTGAACTTGAGAGGAGCTTCTCTCCTGTTGCGGTGGAAACAAGTAACCACTGGAGCTGCCCAACAGTGGTTGTAAGTTGGTTCTGACCAGAAAAGTTTAAATCAAACCAGGCATTTTGCTGAGACGTTGGTGCAAGCTAAATCTCACTTTTATAACTTCAAGCAGGAATTCAAGGGACTCCTACGATCTGCGATATGTAGCAAACGCAGTGCTATTTCCCAGCTTTCGTGTAAGCCTTAGTAACTCTCACTGACTTTGATAAGAAGTTCTGCATGTCTGTTTAAATAAGAAGGAACCTAGCAGTTCTCACCATGTTCACTCTTGAATCTGTGGCAGAATAATTTACCAGAGAGGAAATTTTACCACGGCATTGCCACCAATAGTAAGGGATGGGTTCCACCCTCCATTCCCCAGGCTCAATTCACCCCTCCTGGTAATGAGCAGAAATCGCTCTTTTGGTAGAAACAGCCTTGGATCACCCTCAAATAATGAAGAAAAGTGGTTGGTGCTTGACGTAGGGAATGGGAAGTTGATTATCAATCATCTTAGGGTACACACCATCAAGTCTCTTCTCTCGACAAGAGAAGATGGCCAACACCAACATGAGACAGGACAGGCTCCCAGCCCCGGCCGGCTGCTGGCTGAGTGATTGCTGACAGGGTTTGCCCCCCTCGCTCTGCGTAACACCAGCCATTTATCAACGACGACTGTGAAGAAAGTTTGTAAGAGAGTTTAGACGAGAGAACTTGATTCCTTTGCAGGTCCAAGTTCAGATGCCTGGCTGAAAGAAGACACACAAAAAGAAGTCCTTGGAGAAGACACTAGAGGAATTTTAGTCACCTTCTCAAGCCATAACGGAGTTGTTGGCTGCACGCTGTGTTTTCTTCACCACCACACAGTGGCGTTCTGTGTATCTGCCATCAGATTAACATTTTATGATATAACCTCCTACGTGTTTCAGCCACATTTAAGGATCAATATCCTTTCTACTCATTTTAGTCTTTGTTTTGTTTCCCTCCTTGTGAAAGGATAGAGCTGGGCAGCCAGGGAACTGGGACTCCTGAGTTTTGACTCAACTGTGAGCTCTTAATCCACCATACAACTGTGGGTGAACTGTATCAGCTTGGGAATTCGTTTCCTACCCTGTCACTTTCTTTTCTTTCCTTTTGTTCTGTTGTTCGGTTGCTGGGGTTTTTTTGTTTACTTGTTTGTTTATTTTTTAACCTTGTCAGTTTAAGCTGTAAGTTCTCCAGGACAGATTTTTTTTTTCCTCTGCGTATTTGTAGATAACCAATATATTTCAACTCCAATTTCATTTGGTGTCTCCTGATACAACTGCAGCACAGTTATTATTAATAATCCTAGCCTCGTGAAGCAACTCACTGCATTTTGATTGAGGTTTCTACTTTTTTACCCAGTCTGCGGTCCTGTTTGATTTGTAGGTAATAACATTACTGGCCAGTGCACAAACCATATAAAACTTGAACAAGAAAAGCCCCAAAACTTAGGGGCTGCTCACTCCTTCAACAGGCTGCAAAAACTCCTTTAACATTCACCCATTTTCTAGTCACCTTATGTTCTGTACGGATTAATATTTGATAAAAGCGGCCTATTTTTATCAGTTTAGCAGCTGCGTTGTATGTGCCGTTGCCATTTGAAGGGTGCTAAGCCATGTCACGTACTACTACAGATCTTTAATATTAAAGACCAGTTCCGTCCTTTCTGGGCAGCATTATTTATATTGCAATAGGCTGCAGAGACTTCAGCTAGCAAGAAAGCTGAACACTGCCCAAACTCGTGGTAAATGCCATCCTTTCTCCAAAAAACAGAGTTTAACACATAGGGGAAACAAGCAGGTATAGAGAAAGTCATAGAGGTAGCACAACGTCTGTCTCCAGCAACAGCACAGCAAGATTCACTACCCATCAAGGTCAAATCCTCCTGTCCCAAATCGCAGCACAACGAATACTGCTGCACTAGCAAACCCTCCCTAGGACTTACAAGCCTTTTGACAGATTTATGACTTTCTTGCTGGAAATAACAGACTGTTCTGTCTGTCATCCATTTTAATCCTTTCATAATATTAATCGATCAACAGTAACTGCTGGCAGCGAAGTAGCAATAAAGAGTACAAGCTCACTGCTCGGAGGTATGCTGGATCCCCACTTTCCTAATGAGTTGATTAACTTCAAATGCTTCACGGAATGAATCCACGCGAGCAAGGGGCACTCCAGCAGCCGCAGGAGCGGCACAAATGCACTTGTGAACGCATTTCAGCATTTGCACTTGGCCTTTCCTCCTTTTGCATTTATTATTCCACTATTATGGAAAGTCACTTTGCCTATAAAATATTTTGCCCTGCTGTCACATTTTATTTTGCATAGTTCTTGAGGAGTGTTATGCTCATGGCTGAAAACGACTGTCCGTGCCAAAAAAATTCATGAGGCTTCAGAACGGGTTATAAAGAACTGTTCAAAACATCCTAACCTTTGAATACACATTCCTTAGATAAACAGTATCCTAAATAATGTTCATTTAGAACAAACATACACAAAAATTAGGCTGCAAAGTGACCCACTTCAATGTACAAACTCTTCAGAGACATTGAAAGGCCTTAAATACTACATTTTATTCACATCATTGCTGGACTATATATTGATTTAGGGGAACTCTGAAAAGCTGAGGCAAAGGTCTTCTTGTAGGTGACATCCTGGCCTATTACAACCCAACAGAGGTGATTCACCATTCTGACACCCCTGTGTTTTAATATATTTCTCTTACGTACATACATCATCAATTTTTTCATGCCTCCTCCTGGTTTTTCCCTTTTGCCATCCTCTTTTTATTCAATAGGTCAAAGTACTGTCTGCTTCTTTATGTTGAGGCCTTGAAGTTACAGCCTTCATGTATATTTTTCGTTGCTAACATATTGTGCTCGCTGCATCACATTTTTCCTACTTACCACTTTTAAATACCTCTCACCTGTTTTCAGCGATCCTTTTCCCCCTGCCTTTCCTGCTCTAAGTAGGGCTATCCTCTGGCAAGGCTTTGGGGTGGGTTGCCTTCCCAGATGGAAGTGATAAGGGAAGAGAGGAGGACAAGGTAGGGCTCATTCAGTCAGACTGGGGCAGACCGTGAAGCAGCGACCTTGGTCCACAGCCTGGCATTTAAAGATAAACTGCAAACCAGTACTCACAATAACTCGTGAGCTCCCGTAGCTCTGCGATGAATTGTCTTTGCTGTGGAGCTCATAACCTCTGGTAGAGGGGCAAGGCAGATGGCTGGAGGCTGTGGTCCCCGAAATACCCTGAGAGCCTGAACCAGCAGAGTTTGAATCCAAGGCTTTTATTTAGAGAGCTACTATCACCCTGTGAACATCCTAAGTTCAGTTCCCAAGCCTGGACTTAGAAACAGGAGAATGATTTATTTGCTGAAGTGTGAAGTTCTGAGTCAACAAAAACTTTTCATGTATTGGTATTAAACTTGATGAATACTTTAGGTCAAAAAATTATTTCTGTTTTTAGAAAGTGGAAGTTTTTAATTTGGCATTTCTAAATGACAGAACAGAGCAAAAGCTCATGACCTTTCAAGACTTAAGCTACCTACAGTTCTTATTCTTTAAAGCAATGCAGAAAATGAAATAAAACATTTTATTCATCAGCAAACTGGAAAAAAAAAAGTGTGGTCATTTTGGCTAAAAGCAAAACATTTTAGATCAACTCAAAAACATTCAGAGCATAGGAAATATTTTCCAATTCATCCAACAAATCAATGGACACTTTACTTGTGTAGGCCTAATTCACGCCCTTTTTAATGGCTTAATATTCAAAGGACTGAGCACCTGCAGCTCCTATTCAAATTGGACATTTAGTATTTATAAGTCAATAGGAGCATCTGGATGTGCACCAGTTGTGAAAAAAAACCCAAAACCCAAGCCTTTAATTTGTCACAAGCACATAAATACGGGTAGAAGTGCTCAACTTTACACCCCCCACTTGAAAACATTGACTCCTACAAAAGGATTACAATTCTCCTGCCTCACAGGGAGCCTAAAGTCCTGCCCCAGGACACAAGATGCCCCTGCTGACTTTCCAATCTAAATTGGGAAAAAATTGGTCCTCTTATGTCCCAAGGACTAATTAGTCAATGCCTGTAAAGCTCTCTGAAAGTGAAAAGTGTTTCTATGCTTTACCATGACAGATGGCTACGATTTAATTTTAAAGGTTTTCTTCAAAAAAGCTGTTTTGTGGAAGCACTTACTCTCTTCACTGTCCACTAGTGCAGATGATTCATTTTGAACTGGTGTACAGATGGAGGAACAGGATGGCAAAACCTCTGCTCTGGCTGTGAGCATTCGAAGAGAAGAAACTTTAATATTGATTGACTTTCTGAACCAGAGTTCCCCACTGTCTTGCGGTGGTGTAAAATATTATAAAATGCTACCAATTCTGCTTTCTCTTCTCCTTCCTGTCTGTGATGGTATTACAGACTATCTTCCCAAAAGTAAATGAAGTGCGAGACCTATGGGGAATTGAATGGCCTATGCGTCACTGAAAGTAGCATACCATACCGTGTTCCCACACCTGTCCTCACGCCCTGTTGCAATTAGCATCTTGCACAGATCCTCAAACATATGTTTGCTTTGTCATCCTGTGGAATATTCCACTACACTACACAAAGCCAGCTGTCAAAGGCTTGGCTCAAAGAAATAATGACTAATGATTTATGATAAAATCAGCACTGCGATCCTCTGCTGCAAAAATTGGTGTGGTTTAAAAACAGCAAGAAGACAGCTCTCAAGCTTTTGTTAATTGGCTTATCAATTCTGATCCGTTCCTCAGGAAACATAGTCTCACAGTTATATACCATGTGTGATCTATGGAAGAACCCAGAGGGAGAGAATACAACAAATACAGGCAGGATTTTGCAGGCTGAACTTGCTAACCGTATCAAGCCTGCCCACCAGAACTGCTCAGAACAGCAGCACTTTCAAAGGGACGATATTGTAGAGTTCAGATTACTCCTACGGACACCAGTACAGTACACTCATTGATAAGGAGTAAGATAAACCTTCTAAAGGAAGCCATGATCTGTTTCCTCCCAACACAGCTAAATCTTTTTCTTTTTTTTAAAAAGTTCATAAATAAGATAACTCACCCTCCTCCTTCAAACATATATTCAATGGTGCTGTTTTCTGGGAAATTTCCCTCCTCCCAGACTTTTAAGTTGGCTTGATCGAGAAAGCTTGATCGTGCTAGACGTGAATTGTTTTTTGGTTTGGTTTTCTTCCCTTCTCCCCCACAGGTTTTGTCCTTCCATATGCATGTTGGGTACACACATGTGGAGAACAGCTCTCAGTCATTGCTGTACTGTTGGGTTAGATGCACTCCCTGGCATTCGGGGGGGTGGCACCTGACCTGACATGAGTGACTCCTTTTTTATTTCCTTCCCTTTCCATGGGGAAATGGGGCCTAAAGAGCTGGTGAGGAGTTTAGCAGAGAAAGGATGAGGAGCTTTCTGTGAGAAACACGAAGTAAGCAACCCTATGATGTTAGGCCACCTCTTTGGAGAGGCAGTTGGACTCCCTGCTTTGCTTCAGCTAGAAGCTGGACTCTTCTGACTTCTGCATTTCTTTCTGATGAATGCTCATCCTCCTCATCAGTAGCAGGTGGGACCTGCCATGCCTCAGAAGGGAGTTTCTCAGGTGGCAGTCCCCACACTTCAATATCAGGTCATGCTACAGGCATGGGTGCTCAAGCCTTAGCCTGAAACACTTCTCTAGACTGAGAATTTTTATGTGGCTGAAATTTCCCCTGTACCTACCCACTACCCTATTGCTCCGAGTGAGAAGCCAGGCAGTTATTTGTTTGAAAAAAATACTGACAGTCAAAAGAAACCTAACTTGCTGTGATTTTAACCAAATTTGAGCTAACACATAAGGTCTCTGTCCATATCTTACTTATCCTGATGCTGGTTTTATCATCTGCATCTTGCTGTTACTGTTAGCTGTGACTTCATGCTGTGTCCTGTATCATTAGTCAAACATTTCAGACCTTGTAGCTTTTTTTTTTTCATTAGAAAGAGATATTAAAGCAGAGTCTGATATCTTTGATGCAGACTCATCAGTTTACAGAGAATGTAACTAAATTGTGTTTCCTTTGGTATAACAGAAATCGAACAACAACAAAAGACAAGCTGATGGACTAAATGACTTTGTTCATCTATACTTATTCCAAAAGTTTTCTCTGTACCTTTTTCTCAGTGCGTGTTCCAACTATGTTTCTTGTTCTCTTCTACCACTACTTCCCTGATGTGTCCTGCTTTTCACACATTTAACTCTTCTCCAGTGAATGCTGCAATGCCATTCCCGCTTCTTCCTCTGTTTCCTCTGGAAACCTCCTCAGATGGAAGAGATGGATGGAGTGAAGTCAGCCTGTTTAAGGTTAGTCTAGTGCAACAGTATTTGGTGCTCACTAGTTATGGCTTAGCTGTCCTAGTGTAGTGGGTTCTCAGTATTTTAAAGATCTGTTTCATCAATGAGGTGATTTAAACACCTTACCGCTTCATTTTTTTTTTCCTTTCTCCTCTACTGTGGGTTTCTCTCTGGCACTGCCTGAGAAGGACAAAGGACAATTTCCAAAGGAGCGTTGCGGTCTCCTAACGCATGAAATTAAATCCGCTTTGTGAGTCCCCTGAAACAGATGAGCCTCATTCTTTTGCAGTAGATTGACCCGCTGCCTTGGTGGCATTATTCCTAGTTGTGCCAGCAGCAGTTTTCCCTTTTGCTCATGCACACATCCCTAAATATTTTTCCCCTCACTATTTTGTTCTCCATGTTTATCGGAATCGTTTATCCTGCTGCTTTACCAGCCATGGGGTCATCTTACTCTCTCCCTTGGTAGCTGCATTTGTTCAAGACTTTGTGCTTTTAGAATGACAGTGAGGGGGCTTATTTTATCTCAGAAAGGAAGCAGCTCTGTTGCCCCCTTCCCCCCCATGTTTTGTCACCTATCTCATCATCAAAGAGTTGTTTTGAGAAGAGCCGGGCAATTTTATTTCTTTGTTTTTCTCCCAGGCTCTTCCTTCCCATGACTTGCTGCCATCCCATTACATCAGCTCGTGGATTGTGACACTGACACTCATCAATAAAACAGCAAGATGCAGGCATCACAGCACAAAATCCAACTGAGTCCTTTTTACACAGCTGATAAAATGCATCTTTGTGCTCATCCTACACATCGGTAGGAGCTTTGTGCTCCATGTCGATGAGCTCTCCATGCTGCCATTTGGATATTGCAGCGTAACTTCTTTCTTATATGGGAATCCAGCCATCCCTGCTGGCAGCTGCTTGGTTTTTCAGTGCTCTGGACAGTTCTTCCACAGGAGATCAAACCGGTTACCCCAATCAGGGATGCTTCCTGGCACTTGGTGCTTTATGAAAGACCATCGCTTGCGTGCTCTTCTGGCCAGCTTGCAGACTCACAGGACTGCTGTATCTACCTGGAGCAGTAGATAAGGCCCTTTGGAGGGCTTCTTTGCACTGTCAAGCACTGGAAACATTGCTTCCTGGTGGTCGTGGAGCAACCTGCATTTCATTGCTTGCACATAGGACTTCCCTGCCTTGAGTCAACTCCTCTGACTTACACTGCATCAGAATCAGCCAGATCCCAGGCCACCCTGTATCTCTTCTTGAGCTATTCCCACAGCCAGCATAAAAAACGGAATTAAAACTACTGTGAGCTGCCTGTGGTGTAGAGAATCCCCCTGCCAGCCCAAAGTCCTCACTGCTTCACTGCATCCCCACTATCTGGGGCTTACTGGGGGTGCAGCTCCTGCAGCACCTGTCCCCCGGGAGCTCAGGGAGGGAGCAGGGCTCTGGGCAGAGGGAAGCACAAGCAGCTCCAGGGCAGCTTCTGTAGGTGTTCGTGCCCCTCGCACCATTCCTCTCCTCTCTCCAGGCTAGGGCAGCCCCTTTTTTCCTCTGTTATCACACTTCTCTGGAGCCACCAGTGCAGTGTGGGCACCATCTGCTCCCACCACCTCACCTTGACATCCTGCCCATGGCGGCTCTGGGGGAATCAGCTGCTCTAATCAGAACAGAAAAGCAGCTTACACTGAAGCATATCTGTCACACACACAGAGCTTCATTCCCTCACTCCCCGTTATTCTCAACTGGGAATAAACAAAAATCTACTGCTTTGTTTCCAGAAAACCCTAACAGTCCCCTCAGGGGCATCCACCCCACATACAGTTTAGAATAAGGCCCCAAACACATGAGCACAAGAAATCAGAAATGAATTTGCAGAACAAGAGAAGAGGCTTTATATTGCAACCCCTCTCTCCCCAGTATGTCTTCTAAGCTTAAACCCACCAAAAAAGACAATGTCTATGCTTCCCAGCACCAGCAGACAATTCTAAAGACCAGCCCTGCGTTCAGTGCGTTCAAAATATCCCTTTTTTAAGCTGTCACTAAAGCCCATTACAAGCTGTAGTTTGGAAACAAGTAAGTTGCTGAAGCACTTAAAAAATATTTTCCCAGGGAATGGCTTTCTGGCTCTTCTTGCTTTCTATAATCGTAATATCAAAATGAGGAGCTCACAGCGCATGTTAAAAACACAGGCAGCTCAAAAGAGGTGGGAAGAAAGTGTTCACGCTGGTCTGTATCTCGCAGTTTGATGTACCCTGTGCTGCAGATCGCTTGTGAACCTGAATGGTGCCAGCTGTGCTGTAATTAACACAGAGTGCCTGGCGCAGAGAAGGTGGTCACTTGTTCTTGGAAATCTTTGGGGTTTTTTTCCCCCCCTAGAGATGGACTAAGCAAACAGTTACCGGACTTTTGTTCTTTTGTGAAGTACCATTATTAGCACGCTTTGTTCCAGGTTTTCCACTCATTGCAAGGTGGACCTTCATAAATAAAAAGAAGGACCCTGAAGGCTCTCTGTAAAATATGAAGGTGTTGAAAGATCTATTTTCTCCCCTTCTAAAGAATTTACAAATAAAAACGCGGGGATTTTTTTTTTTCAGCCAGATGGTGAGACTGAAAATAGGAATGACTATTGCTTGACAGAAACACTATGGGGAAGGGGCTTCTGGATAGTTTTTGAGGGTGCAGACAGCCTACTGTTGAAGGAGTACTAAAAATAGATTACAGAATGGATCTGGTGAGGATGAGGAAACCTAATTATTTGCTATAATTAGTTGCATCCCAAGATGAGGGGGCCGGACGCTGGAGTGGTGTGGCTCAGCAGCCAGCCATTAAAATCAAGAGGCCTCAATTGGTTTTCTCCAGCTGGGGGTCTGGTCCTTGGCTGCCTGCTGCAACCATGGCTCTTACACAGATCTGTCTGATGTGGGATGTCGTACATGCTTGCAAGAAAAACAGAACACCAGTACACTTCCACAGGATCAGAGAAACTGTATTATTCCCAACCAACCCTATTGACTGAACGATCTCTGGGGTCTTTTCTCGGGACAAAAGAATTACAGAGCACTTTATTGACCTAAACCATACAATATGTAATCAAAAGTATCACATTTTTGCAGCAGTTCATTTCTGGAATTTCTGAAAGCAGTATGTTTTCTCTAACCCAGTATCCTCACAGTACCTGCACAGTTATATTAGCTCTACAGTTACCAGCTTCTCTCTACAGTTTGCTCTGAAGAGCCTTTTAGTACATTTTCCCTAGGTGATGAGCAGTTCAGAACTAGTTCCTTTTGAGGTGTTGCATTTAGTCATCTCTTTGTGCGAGATAGAAAGGAGACCTTAACTGAAAGAATACCCTTGAGGAGAGTTCTGGAAAAGGCAGGGGGAAAAAAAAAAATTCAGGATCTGAAAGTAGAGGACCTAAAAGCCAGAAATGACTGTATAGTTTTAGCAAGGTTACTGGGGACAAAAGTGCCTAAGCAAGCTTGATTTACTCTGCAAAGCAAATCACAAAAAAACCACTTGATGAGCACAACGTGATTCACCGGAGGAGGATTCACACTGTATGTCTACTTACCCGGGAACGTGAAGTAGCTTCAAAATCTTTTCACCTCACATTTGAGGCAGCTGTTCCCTCACTCTTGTTGCATTTGGTGTAAATTCAGAGTGATCTCATAATTGACTCAATCTCTCCTCATCATGCTTGTCACAGATGGGTGCTACTGAAAACAATTAGTAATTAATTTACAGAAGATCAGGAATAGTGGAAAAACATTATTCATTCAATTAAGACGACTGGCTTTGCTGGCCCTGGAAGCACAACTGCTTATTAAGCAATAGGAAGGGATTTGTGCCCTGTTCTTCTTTTCCCCGTTTATTTCCTTAGGTAAGAGCATAACCCACAAACGGGACCTACACTCAGATTTTTCACTTGCTAGAGGGGACAAGAATCCCTTGGAAAGGCAAATTTAATCTTCCCCTGAAGTTTCTTTTTCTTCACTGGAGAATGAGCAGTGATGCCATTAAAATATGGATGAGGGAACCCAGGCTCCAACCAACTCAACAGAAATCTTGCCGTTGATACCAGCAGGGCCAGAATTTCCATCTTAATGAAAATGCCTTTTCATTTAATAATCTCAACAAGAATTTGGTAATGTTGTTTGGAGGCCTTCATTTTTAAAAGTTGCTTGTAATTTTGAGTGTCTGACTGGAGAAACCTCAAAAGTGCCCATCGCGTGTCCTGACAATGGGGCAGCCCTTTACAATAGCCCAGTTGGGGGCTGCTGCTTGGACAGAACTCAATATAGTTGTCCTTTGTGCCTGACAAACAAGAACAAAACAGAACACAATGGGCTGAATTTGGTACTGATTTGCTCTCATATAAATCCAGAATCGCTCCACTGGAAAGAGAGGGGTATTTTTCTGGATGTGTCTTGTCTTCAGGCAGGAACAGAATTTGGTCTGGTGTCATTACGCTTCTTGTATGAGCTGTGGTGAATTTACGATTGCTGGAATTTTGTCTTTTGTTAGTGCTTGGATGAGTGCACAGTGCATTACAGTGTGCTGGATTGCACAATGAAAAGCCTGCTCCGAGAATTTTCTTGTTTTGTTCCAGCAAAATACAATGTCCCTGGGCAACTCTTGTTTTCGTACCATCTTTCACTGTGGAACCTGCGTGATAATAAACCTGTCGGAATAAGAAGTTTCTGGCTGCTGACCAGGAGGTTTGTCCTCAACACGAGTTAGGAGAAGTTCACTCTGGGCACCACGTCACAGGGCTACCTACTTTTCCATTCTGCCCTCCTTTAACTTATTTTACTTTAAAATTTGAAGTCTTGGGGTTTTTTTTAAATGAACAAACACAGACACGTGCACTAACAAAGCACAAACTCATCCATCATCCTGGGGAGTGGAACAGAAAGAAATACACCTTTCTAACATCTATTTTCAGGTCTCACCTGGGGAAATTGTCTGAAATTCTCTATTGCTTATTTGATCCTGAAGGGATTAGAATGATATCTCTTCTCTAAACAAACAAACAAAAAATCTACAGAGAAATAAATAGCAGGTTTCATATCATGCAGAGCTGATAGGCTGGGAGAGACTAGTCCATAGTTCTGCCTGGAAGATCATCTGTACCTTTTGGTCTGTGGTGGTTTTAGGGGCTCCTTTGTATCTGAGCACTAACAGTCCACCGACAACAAAGGTTATTTGCCTGTGTCCCAGCTTAAGGAGTACTGTTATAAATGACTATATCAGCAGCTTGCCTAAGTTTCATATTATGCCAGTTGGATCTCCAGAATGGTTCAGGAGGATACAGGAAATGCTAACCCTGGAAAAATGCACCTGTCTGGAAAAGGAAAAAAATAAAGCAGACTGTATTTTGTCTCTGCTCACTTTCTGCCCAGGGAGAATCAACTGCAAAACAGCAGCACATCAATAGACATCTAACACAGTTTCCTCCAGTCTTGCTAGTTTACTGAATGTGTAGTATTGGTCAATTTGTGGGCACATTACAGAAAATAGCATGGGGGAGCTGGAGCACAAGTGAGATACTTTGCTTTTGATATTTCAGAAAGCGTGAGATGTTGTAACAGATTACACCGTTCCTGTATCCAGCACCTTCCCCTTAGCACTGACCAGTACAGATGCTTTAGAAGAAAATGGCAAAACTAAATAACGCATCAGAGTAGGAAGTAGTGCTTTATCATCGTGAGAAACTCCTTTGCAATACCTGCTACTGATCATGTACCTCCAAAGTCCAGCTTTTGGTCACCTTATTTTAGCGATCGTTGGCTACAGTCCTGGAGTTTTTCATCACTGGAGCACTACCCACACATCTCAGCAGCATACCTTGCCAGTCATTGGGGTACGGAGCATACTTAGAGTTATTCAACGGCGGTAGGAAGGGCGAGAAATACGTAGTGGTATGTACTAGTGCTACAGTGAAATTAGGCGTCTTTCCTTCTGTTTATCTGAGAACTTGGTGTTCCTATTGCAGGGCAGCTGAAATAGTAATGACTGTTCAACACTGGAATCATCTTTGATGAATAACCAAAATGTTAATCTGCATCCTCGCGTGTTAATAAAATGTCAAACTCTGTGCAGACTGTTACGTTGTCTAGACTGGCTTATTTCAATAAGAGTCAAAGGAGGGAGGGAAAAGAGAGCAAGAGAGAGTGACAATATAATTGGGAAAGAAGCTCACTGCAGCCTAAAGAGGCAACAAAGAGTAGTTCACACAGCGGTAAGGTACAAATATATTTAAGCCATTCTAAAATTACCTGTTAGGAAAAAACACAACTGTAAGCTTTTATTGCTTAAAGATAAAAAAAACCTTGCTGTTTAAAAAGATACATTTTCCCCAAATTTCATGCTGTATTTCACCTGTGTTCCTATACAGCCACAGTAACTACTTTTTAAGTAACATTTTATGCCATTCACTGTCTTTGCTAAGGATCTACTGAGCTCTCAGAGAAATGAATACAAACCCTGTATCCCACTGATTTCTTGTGAGAACGCATCAGGCTCTGAATACTGATCCTTTCAGCAGGAAACAGTAATGATCTTAATAATAATGTAATTACTTGTTCGTAATGACACAGTGCCTTTCCCCCACACATCTCCAAGTGCTGGCTGGTCACTGCAGACCTCTACTGCTGCCCTTATCCAGAGAAGCCCTTATTACAATGAGCAACTTCAGTGAAATTAATGTGGCTTCTTGCTGAGGAAGGCACGAAGGAGAAAGGCAGAATCAGTGGCTGTCTTTAAGCGTCACAGAAAACCTAGTGTGAGCGAGGAGATGTTTATTGTACGTGTTTCAGGGCTGGGAAACAAGGTCCCAGTGTAATTACAGGACTTGCCCAAGGCCACGCAATGAGGCAGTGGCAGAGGGTAGATGGCAGCTCCCACAGCTCAAGTCAGACGCTCACGCTTTGTTGTGCCAGCAAATACTTCTAGAAACAGGAACAATGGTAGTGACAGTCACATCCCAGGGCACACTATTAATTTATGACTTATTCAGGCTGTATGAATGTAAATATGTTCTTCTGTAAGCTTCAGTCCAGGACAGCACTGATGGGCACCTATTCCCCATGAGATACTGCTTTTGAGTTCCTCCTGCCAGAGATACTCCTTGAAGAGACATCTGCTATACAAGCTGTCCATAACAGAATAACCCTTTCCCAACAAGCAGCTTTTCCGAGTCATTTATTCTGTGATCTTAACTACAATCAGGCTTGCTTTAGCATATTGTCAACGAGGCCTTAAACATCATGAAAGTTATTGTTAGTTATTAATGCTGTGTAAGCCAGGCTGGAGCGAAGCTTCCTAGGAACAAGCTCAAAACTTTGGGAGAAGCACCATCTTCCAGGATGTTTTCCCTCCCCATGAACAGAAATAGGATTTCAGCAGTTTCCTAACGAATAGCCCTGAGCAATTGCCCTGCTGACCCGCCAGGGTGGCAGTGCACAGAGCATGGCCCCCCAGCGCTGTGTGCCGTCCCCACTGACTGTCCCCTCCACTGCTGCTTTGCACTTGGTGGGCAGGCTGTGAGCAGGCAAAGGTCCCAGCTTGCAGTTTTGGCACCTCTTAGACAAATACGGGCCCACCAAACCACTTCTCAGACCTTGTGCTTATCCTCCAAAAGTAAACACCCAAAAGGTCAAATAAAGCTCTTGCAAGACAAGTGGATTCTCCTGATAGCAAACCCTTTAGGATGAAATCACGCAGGGATTTATGTTACGGCTTGAGCATGAGAAAGCGCAGGTTGTGTCTGCGCTGGACAAGGAAGCCTCCTGCTTCACAGCCTGAGGCCAGTTAGGAAAGCTTCCCTCTTGTTTTTCAACAGATGCTGCCCTGTGAATTACGTGCAGAAAGGGGTGAAATCACAGACCAGCAGCTTGGGGATACGGCCAAAAAAATACTCCCCCGTGGGACATCGAAAAGACTAAATCCCCATTATGGGCCCCACAACATCATGGTTAGCTCTTCAGGGAGGTTTCGAATAACCCCAAAAGAAAAGCAAAGATGCTTACCCAGCAGGCCATTCCATGCTGACATAATTTTAAGACCCATGAAAAGCTGGGAGAAAGTTCTAGGTCAGGAACCACCATGGAGAGGTTTGTTGCAACTTAATAGCCAGGACATCTCAAAGCCTATTTTTCAAGGACTGTGTTTAGCCACTGAGTGTTTCTGTCCCATCTTTCTGGGTTTGGATGATCACACCTGCAGCGAGTCTTGAAGATGCATACTGGGCTCTCACCTCTCTAAACGTTCCCTTCTTGCTTAGGGACATGCAACTGTTAAGTAGATTTTAAGAACAAGAGAATAAGCGAGCTTGATCTTGGAGGATGAGGCTGGTGTTCCCTCAAGGGGTGCATGCACGTGGGTGGATGCAGGCATATCAAGTCATGCACAGACGACGCCCAAAGAATAAAGTTTAACTACTAGAGAGATGAGAAAAGCTCACTGCATTGTGGTAGTTGAGAAAAGTGTGAGATCAATGGCACAGAAAGAAAAAAAAAAAATCTATTTGGATTCAGGCAGATCAGTAGTTCCCAAACCGCATATGAATAACAACTGTGTGGTCCACGGAGCTGAATCCCTTGGACGGTTTCCAAGAAAAACTTTGATGCTATCAGTACGTGCTGGTCTGTGGCAGTTGTCCATGGAGAAACAGAGTTTGGGGAAAAAAAAAGCATGAGACCTTGCAAACAAGCCTTTGTTTTAGTGAGTGGGAAGTGAGAAAAGGGCCTGTTTCCTTTCCTGTTCAGATGGCCCGGCGTGAGGCAAGTCACCTCGCTCTCAGGGCTGGGACGAGCAGCGCCACGCTTACCTCGGCCTCAGAGCAAGGATGAACGTAACAGCCCATACCACTCTGCAAACCCCCAGACCACAGCATGCCCCGCTTTTGCCAAAAAAAAAACAAAAAAACAAACAACCCAAACCCGAGCTGAAATCAGAGACATGCTGTACACAGCGACCCAGGCAGGGGGTTCCTGGTAGCTCGTGGAAGTGCAAGCCATCTTAACAGGTTAATTTCCCAGGAGGAAAGTGTTGGGAAAATTGAATCTAAGATAACATCGCCAGCAGAGTCTTTGCCTGAACCCAGAGAGCAGCGAACTGGCTCTCGCAGAGCCTCTGCGCTCGCCCGCCAGGAGAAGGTGCCAAGCATGAGGTGGAAGAGGAAGCAGATGTGGGAGAGGAGACCAAGCGTGTGAGTTAGCTGAGCCGCAGCCAGATAAACCCCCAGGCATCTCACGGCAGGCAACTTCCCTCGGGGAGCAGAGCTGGAGGGTTCTGTGAGCTGCTAGAAAATAAAGCCTGATAAAGAGGCTGTTTATTCTGGTTCACTTCCTATAACCGATTTGGTGACCTTTGGAGCTCGCCTGCTTGCAGTTTGAGTGGCAGGCTGTCAGCACGAGTGCCTGCCCTACAGATACCTACAAAGCACACAGCCCTTAGGAAAGGGAAACTCGGCCCGTGTGTTTATCTTGCTGCAAATGGTTGAGACAGGCTGCTCGGCTGGACTCTGCTCCTCGGGAGCTGCGCCGTAAGGAGATCCTTCGGTCCCCATGGGCTCAACCTGGATGGAAGCAGTTGCTGAACACAAGAGCTTTGCTTGCTCAACTTTGCGCTGCAAAGGCAGCCTGGAGCTCCAGGTCTCAAACAAGACTCCAAATGCAGCTGGTGGAGCCTGGCTCAAAACAGCCCATGAATCAGCATGACTTTTTAGTGAGGGGAAAGGCATCAAGAGGATTTGCGGTTCTCCTGCAAAAAGACTATTATCTTCAATAAAACATCGGTAGCGAATAGAAGGCCGCCTTCTGCTTAGTGTGCAATTTCCTCCAGAGGAAAACAGGTGAACAGGACATCCTTCTCCATGAACCCTCTGCCCACTGGGATCACCATGAGCCAACTCGTTTCTTGCTTATGGCTAAAAAACCAACAGCAAATCCTGCTCTTTTAATTGTGAATCACCAGGTTACTGGTTATTACAGACCTTATAATTTGCCTGTTTGTAGGGGAATGGGTCTAGGCTCCCGTTTCAGCTGTTAGTAGCTCTAACTACTATTCATCTAGTATCTGCCCTGGTCCCATGATTATCAGTATCCCACTTGTACGTTCATGCATTGCAGCAAATCACTCATACCCTTGTTTGCTATTTTTTTTTTTTAATTATTGTTTATCTAAAAACAGGCAACCCATTGTTAGCAAACAGAAGTGGTGAAGAGAAGCAGAGTAATTCTTACAACCCAGCTGCATTCTGAATTCCTTTTCTTTAAAAGGTCAACATATCCTGAGAAGCAACAAACACAGTCTGTATGATGTCCTGAAGTGCTCCTTGGAGAAAGTGAGCAGCCCTTCCTGCTCAGTATATGATGAGGATCCACAAATGAATGATCAAGCAGGCTGTTTTCCAAGATGCTCAGATCTTCTGCCCAGTAACGGGGCCACAGATGGGAGGACTGAGAAGAAAGAGGCAGCAAAAATGCAGTTCTGCAGATGTCTCTGGTTTTGCACAGGCTGTGGGTGCTGTATGAAACCATCAGAAAAGCAGTTTACTTTTCTGTTCTGAATGTCTCCGGTGCTAGACATCCACCCCATGCAACAAGGTGTGATTTCAGAGATTCAGTGAGCACGTGAAGGCCATGCTAGGGAATGCTGGAGCCTTAGCTGGACACAGCATTTCCTCTTGCAGAGGAGAGTCTTAGTGCCTGAACCGCAAAGGAGATGTAAAGCTGCTCTTTGGACTGCTACTGACACAGAGGACCCTGTGGATGCAGCTGAGCGTGGTGGTGCCACACCAAAGGAGGAAGCTGGCTAGGAAGATATGTTTAGAAGTTCCTATAGCTGCTTTAGGTTCCCTATTGTGGGGATATGGGCAGATGACACAGGGTTTTGTCAGTCTCTCTGTGCCAATAAACGCGAGCAGGCTGCACGTAAAGTCGGCCAAGCGTCCAGTGATGTGACCTTCATTCTCCGTGCCATAGTGGATCTCACATCACGTTTTACCTGGTGTACGTAACCGCTGCACAGGGCAAAGGAGATCAGCCCCAGCTGACCAACCGCCTGATCCCAAGGGGTGCTGGGAGTGGGTCATCACTTTCAGGCTAGCTCTTTCTCTCCAAATATTTTATTGATACCCACTCAAACTTCCTTAGCAGCCCCAGGTTGGTTTGGTGGGTGCAGTTCAGTGATTCTCAGTACAAATCTCCGAGCAGTGTTTCCAGAATTACTTCTCTCCTAACTTGCTCATTAAAATCACTTCAGAAAAGTCATATATTTCCCTTAAAGCCATAATAATAAATTATCAACATTTCTCGTCTCTTATTTAATACCCTGCCTGCTTTCCATTCTTTCCATAGCTTATGCTGAGCTGCCTGCCTTCTATTTGCATTTGTGCAAGATTGCAATTTTTTTGCAATAAACTAAGCAGTAATAAATTCCGGAGGCCTTTGCTGGCTGTCCCCACTGCCCAGCCTCCTTTGGCTCTCAGTTACATTATTCTTTCTTGTAGGGACACAGGAACTGCCATCATTGGCTCAGACCCATTCATCCATGTGCTGTCCTGTATCCTGCCTCCAACGCTGGATTATCCTGGATTTGTAAGACGCATCCCCAGGAGGAACACTTTTACTTCTTTTGATGTTACTCTGGTCATGGACTTAGTTATTGCTTGAAATCTCAGCTCTAGGTGTAGTTCCTCTGAATATCTCCAGAAAGCTGTGGCAGCTGAAAAGTCTTCAAAGGATGGAGTTCTGCCTTTGCTTTCAACCCTTTGCTTGTTGTTGTCCGTCCTTGACTCTAAATGAGCTCAGCTGCTCACAAGGACTGTGCCAACAGGTGAGTGACATCAACAGAAGTGGCCATGGCTGATGCACATGGCCTTTCCAAAGAAGTCAACATGTCTCAGTCAGCTGGACCCGAGTACAGAGCACACGCATCAGTGATGGGTGACATGCTGCTAGCACACCAATACCGTGATAGGAAGATGCCTCCAATTCCAGATGAGATCGAAATCACCAAGAGCTGCCGTGGGATCTTAGATACTAATCTTGTGCCCTTTTCTTCCCTGCCATGCATAGCTCTGCACTGTGCACCAAAGCCCCAGCTGCACCACCTCCCACCTCCATTCTCCCATGACCAAGGCCCTTGCAGCCTGTCTCCTTCTGCTGCAGGACCAGGTCCTGGGAGATCGGTGGGTGTGGGGGGAAAACCATGGAGTAGTTCTGCCCATCACTAGTCCTTATATTAGCATATTCAAGCTAAACTCAAGTCTGTCAGCAAGAACAGCCTTATGTGGGTTTGGGGGTGTCCTGTAAGTTGACACACACGCCCCCCACCCCCCAGTATCAATATCTGACTTTGAAGCTCCAGCACTAGCACCTTGTCTCCTGCTTCTCTCTTCCAAGTATTACTCTGTGCTGCAGCAGCTTTACTGAGGTAAGAGAGCTAAGGAGAGCACAAATGCCTGGGGTCGAGCACAAAGCGCAGAGCTGTAACCCTCGCAGGGCACCACAACCCTGGGACATTGTCAGGACACGGGGTTCTTGGCCAGCAAGCAAGCCTGACATCCACACGGTGGCTGGACGGTGGCAGTGCCTCCCCTGTTTTACTCCCAAAATTCTCTTCTCCTAACTCCCAAGCCACTGTTCCCACCTAAACAGGCAGTGCTCGACCTGGACACATGATGTCTGGTGACTGCCTAGTGTCACGCTCACAGGCTGGTGGTATTTCAGACACTTGCTCCCTTATTCCCCTGTTCCTAAACAGAAACTAATCCTTTCACACCCAAACATGGGTCAATACAATGTATAGAACAAATTCTGCAGCCCATTCATAAAAAAAAAAATAAAAAAAAAATCAAATTACAGAAGCAGCCCACATTCTCCACAGCCCTGAATACATTAGTGCAGAGGAAAGCGGTTTCATCCTCGTCAGAGAGGATGCTGTTCAGAAACACGACCTACAAAGGACTAAAAGGGCTCATAATATCTCAAGGGAAGTGGCAGCAGCTAATTTAGAGTAAGGCTCACTGAAGTCCCATTAAGGATTCTCCGGGACCAGTCCCACACTGGTGTAGTGGGTTCGGTACCCCATCCTAAGCAAGGGAGCTTGGTCTACGCCTACAATGAAGGGGGTAAGACCTCAGCCCTTTAGGGCCAGTCAACTGAGACCCCCATGTTGGTAAAACACCTTCCAGCAGCAGTCTTCTGGCCGCAGCCTGGCCGGGGAGCCGTGCTCGCTGCTGGCACCAAGCCCACCTTGTGCTTGGCCAGGGACGTGCTTCTCCTGCTGCTGCGCGTGTGGAGGAGTGAGGAGGAAAGCCTGCCAAATCGTGACTCACGTAAGAACAAAACGGGGCGAATATCAACATTAGGGAAGCCTCTGACACTGGAGGAGACTTGGTCATGGCAAAGTTGATTTATCGCCCGATACAGTTGTTTTATAGCTGCTGTTTCACCCACTCATTAGAATTTATGTGACCTGATGCTTTGTGGTTAAAAGTGTATGGGTTTATTTTATTTTTTTTCCTGCCTTAAAGTTCAGCATGTTTGAAGATCCTGTGATTTTGCAGGATGTGCTTATACAATGGACTTTTACTCCTCTTGAAGAAACTGTGGTGACCTTGACTGCAATCCCATCCACATTTAAAAATCTTCACAATAACCCCAGCAAACCACTTCTTTTCCTCTCCTAGCTTCTGTTTTCTGAAGGAGCGTGCTCATTTGTTTTTTTTGCACCGAAAATAAGGAACACAGGGGGTCTTAGTCACTGTCTGTCTTTTTTCCAGCCTGACTTGCCTCAGTCTATTTGCCAAAGCGCTTGGCAGCAAGAGTTGCTTGAAAATTAGGCAACTTGTAAGAGAAGGAATTAGCTATACTGCTTGCTATCCCACTGGGATTCAGAGCATTCCCTGCTCTTCCAGGGTTTCTCAGGTAATCTTTTAGCATGAGATAACTCCAAAAAGAGAAGAGGAGATGAAAGCATTGTTTCCAGGTGTTATTTGGCAGGGCTGGGCAACTGAATTGCCTGTCCTTGGAGCCAGAAGAGAGCTGCAGAAGTGAATGCCATGGAAGAGCCCTGAGCACATGGGCCTGCCCTGCCACAAAATTAACTTCTGTCAAGAGCCGTGCAGGAGCAGTATTTTATGGCAAATACTAGCAGTCCTCTAAGCATTTTACACTGTACACTTCAAAAATCAATTTGCTTTGCAAAGTGATAGAAACCCCCCCATCCCCTAGGATTTCTGGCCTCGGCGGATTTAGGCCTGCCTTTGTTCCTTGAATAGAAAACCCTGACTTCAAGCACACAGCGGTGGAAAGAGGATCTTTGAAATTCCAACCCACAGGTCCCTTGAACAGTACGGATGGAGCATGGCAAGCCTACAGCAGAACACCGCTCTTCATATTCCCCTGCTCGTCGGGAGCACCTTTCCTCAGCAAAGCTGGGTGCTTTTTAAGAGCTAATTAGGGCTTGCAGTTCCCCCGCAAGGCAGACGAAGGTCACCTGGCAAGCGGGTCAGGCTACTTGTTGCAAATATTTTGTTGTACAAAATTCTTCTTTCTCTCACCATTCATTTGCAGAAGTATCCTGCAATCCAGTATCCTGGGATTTTTCTTGTTTTATTTCCTCCTCCTCACTTGTTTGTTTGTTTTTCTTTCTGCTCTCTAGCTCTTTCTGATAAGTGCCAGCCATTGTCTGAGTTACCCACAGCTCCTGTCACAGCTTCTGCCTCCCAAAGCAACCGTGTGGTGACACAGAGCAAACACCACTGCTCTGCAACCTGAGCTTTGGGTGGAAACTTGGTCTAGAAGAAGAAAGGAAATAATCAGGAAATACACCTTCACATATTTGGGCCCCTGATTTTCAAAGGCAGCTGGCTGCTTTTCATTGCCCTTCCTGAGCCACACCTCCAAAAAGCCCAGAGCTCCCAACTGGTGGAAAATCGTGTTCCCACATAGGAGCCCTAACTGCACAAGCACTTGGACAGCTGCAATATCAGACACTATTTAAAAAATAATATATATATATAAAAATCTTTACCGTCATACAGTCAGCCACGCACCAGGAAGGAGATTCGTGTGCCCAGAACTGAGCGAGCCCTCCTGAAACCCAGGGACTGGTTTGAGGAGGAATTTCATCTCACCTCTTCTTCTTCCCCTGCAGCAAACGTGCCTTTGCCAGCAGCTGCTGTTTAAAAGCAGCATCCCAGATTTGCCCACCTGGGAAACACACAGGCCAGTTCAATTGTTTAATTAAAATGGCTTTAACAGCCAAATGGTTTATGGGGTTGTTTTTTTTCTCCTTTATTGTAAAGGGTCACTTTGCAGACAAGCAAAATGTTTTGAAAGGTTTCAAATCCACTCTAGTTGAGGCCATATGGGAAATGTTAAATGACATGTCAAAATATCACTCCTGCTCATTTAAGAAAAGTCATTGTGTGCTTTAATTTCCTTTATGCCTTAAACCCCTTTCATGATCAGTTTTCCTCAGTGTCCAGCCCCTTCTACATTTTGACTGCATTTCGACTGCATTTCATACTAAGTGTGAAATACTGCAGGACAAGCTTAGGGGTTGCTCTCTGCTCTGTTATATGCTGTTTTGTCATTCAGCTGTCGCATAACCAAACATCTATGAACTGCAAGCACTACATTTTAAAAACAGTTTGCAAAAATTGTCAGTGATGGGACACAGCTGGCTGTAATTTAATGACTACAGAGTATTAAGAATAGAAACAATTTCAGAATGCACCAAAATAACTAGAAATATAAGACCCTTGGCTGACTTAACGCCTAGCAGTCTTTGTGTGAGGAGGGTGAATAGAACAGCTCTATGAGATCCTTTAATTCCAACAAGCAATTGGCAACCACGCTTTAACCTGCTGATGCAAAACTCTCTTGGCTTTGCCTTTTATCCTGGCTTTTAACATAGATCTAACCAAGACCTGGCTCACATATGCTCTACTCCGAGTTTATTTCCTGTAGGGTTTTATTACTGTCAGTTGCTGTTGCTGCTGCTTCAGAGACAAATTCAGATATTAAATGCAGTTGACTTAAGCTTTGAAGCTGAACAAAGCTCTATGCAGATGTTTGACAGGAAACGAGAGTCTGGGATTCCTAACAATTTTCAGAAATCGGCATTTCTGATAGCTAAGGAAGTTCATGAACAAATATGAATGGTGCAAATGGAATACACGAGGGACAGCAAATCACAGGACAATCCCCTTGGTACCCAAGAGAGATACATTTACATCTCTCTCTGGATTCGAGTCCTTCTGCGTATAAATGCATTAAGTATTTCAAATTCCATATTAAAAGCTCACAAATGTAAGACTTTGAATAATGACTTGATCTCAGTACTGCCCTTACTCTTTGCAAACTTTACGTTTTCCAAAAAAAAAAAAAAGCTAAAAAAAAATCAACAACTCCCAAACTCCCAAATCCTTTCCTAAGCAATAATGAATTTTAGCCTTTCTTGCCTTTAGCTGTACATGTTTTGAGTATCAGCCTCTTAGGAAGGCATGGTGTTCCCTTCACAGCTTCCTGCTTAGCTCTGAGACAGAACTCCTACTAGCCATGGCTGGCAGGAATAAACGTGTGAAGTCCCCCCGCCTCCACCGGACTACATTTGCCCCAGGGGTGTGCAAGTAGCCACATCCTTTTCCAGGGTGCAGGAGATGGCAAAGTTACTTTGGTGCTCGTGGACAGGGCACAGTCGTGTCCCTAATTTGGCAGCCCCTCTGCAGCTGAATACAAATGGAGGCTTGTTTCTGCAAATGAGCAATTAAACACACTCCCAACTATAAACACATGCAAACACATAGCCCGGGGACTTCTGCCTGTGCAGTGTAGGCAGGTTACACAAAGCAAAGTGTTTGGTGTCCAGCCTTTGGTTTCTGATGGCTTGGAAATACGACTTTCACAGACAGACTTGTTTTGTTCTCTTAGCCTCGAGGACCTCCTGTACACCTTCTCCCCTCAGCTACCCAAACCACGAGTGAATTGGAGCAAAACATGGTGGTCTTTTCCCACGTAATCATCCAGAAGAAGCGGGGAAGGTAAGAAATGTGTCAGGGCTCCCTCTGGCTGTGAAGGCTGCTAGTAGGTTCTCTGGTCCTGCCCATGGATGGGGGTGAGCAGCTCCTGGGCAATCCCCTGCCACATCACTTTGGGGCTGGAGAAGGGTCTGGAGCCACAAAAATAGGTAACTTACAGGGGAGGAACCCTAAATGGAAAACACCAATGCAAATTAACAGAAAAAAAAAGACAATATTTCTTTTACTTTACTTGCCTTTCTTTTATGAAAAACACGCAATGCACAGCTCTCCAAGACAGAAGAAGAGAGGAGACTTCTAAAATATACATAAAACTGATCTACAACCAGTTTTATGGCAGAATGAAATGCTTTACGGCATTTACTTCTCACTGACTTCTCCTGGTGATGTCAGTTCCGCCATGGTGCACAGCAGTCTTTGCCATGTTAGAGTCAATTTTTGCTTATTTTAGAACAGAAGATGTCCAACTGTGTAGAAGCCACCATCTCATGGTCCTCCGTGAAGCTAGGCAGCCAGACATGCCCAGCAATGGCCAGGCAACGAGGGAGGCAGCCCAAGGGGACTCAAGAACAGGCCAGATCATGCTGTTCTTTAAATTGGATGGGGAGAACAGGTGGAGATGGTTAATTATGAAGAGAATAGTGAAAGGGAAAGAAAAGGAGGGTAAGAGAAATAAGAAAGAAAAGTAGATTGACACTGAGATCAAGGCATGCTGAGGAAGCAGATAGAGGAAAAAGCCAACTGGGACAGGTCTGAAAATACTGAGTAAAAAATGCAGAAAGCCCTCTGAATCCTTAGATGGCTCATTGTAACAAATGATCAAGTAATGTAGAGAAGAGAGCTCTCACCTCCTGACCTCTCGCCCATGGCTAGACCATCAATACAACCTATGGAATTTTTATTGGTTTCAACAGTATTAATCTTTCTAGTTAAAAAAAAGCATCTGACACTGTCTTTCACCTTTATAATTCAGAAGAGTTTACTCTTTGGGATTAAGGGATGAACTTCTGGAAAGAAGAACTCTTGGACTCTTGAAGAAAGACTCATGGGCTCTTAAAAAAGGACCTCCGGACTACTAATTTGCTTGGGGACTTTTGAAGAGTTACCAGCCACAGCTCTGCTTTTTTCAGCAGGGCTTGGCATGGCGTAGCTTTGGAGGCACGGCTAATGAACTATGACCAATGTGGCTTCTTGTCATACAAAGCCATTGACCTAGGGCCAGGGCAGGTGTGATGTCTCTTTACACCTTCCAGACTTTGCAAAGGTAGACCCTCTCTTCCAGAAGGTGATTGTCCTCTCCTCTGAGTTCCTGTTTGTTCTCAGTGATGAACTTTCAAAGGGGTCTGAAGCTGACTGAATTGAACTTTAAAAGCGTACCATTGTGACTGGGCTAGTTACATGTAAAACATATATGGGATTTATATAGTCCACTGTTGCCCCAAAAGAGGGGTCCCTTGTGAGCTAGGCAGTTTTCAGCTATATGATATTATTCATGCTCTCAAGAACTTGCCGTCTCTATAAAGCAGAAAGGCAAATTAAGCAAGGATCTTTTGGGTTTCAAGTGCCTCCTCCTGAAGACAAGAATAAACTCTGATTCAGCTCCCTGAGCCCTACAGACCACAACAGCAGTGCCAGCTGTACCAAATCCAGCTATCCTCACTCTCACTTTTCTTTTCTCTTGTGCATACTTCCAGTCCAACCCAACCCAACCCCCAGAATAAGGCTACATTTTGCCCTGGGTGGAAGGAGAACCTGGGGGGACCACCAAAGGTGGTGCAAGGCTTGTGAGAGTGCAGGCGTTAGCTAAAGGCATAGCGCTAATACTTACTGGGCAGGGATGTAAATGTGCATGGGGGAGGCAAAGCCCTTGCAGAGGCCCACAAATGGTCCCACCCTGTGGGCAATGATGGTATTTGATCTGCTGAGCCCAGGAAAGCAATGACGAGGCTAAAGCATGGTGCTCTCAAGGCATATTGCCTGCCTGGTAGGAAACAGCATTATTGTAGGATGCTTCCGTAAGGAGCTGAGATAACAGGGTGGTAAAACAATGCATAAAAAGACACATTATGCTAAAGTGGATGGAGCAAAGTGCTGCAATGAAGCAATGGCCCATAAAAATAATGTCATTTGCCAGCCCAGAGTCGTTTCCAGGGCTGTAAAACTGTTTGCTGGAAAGAGTCAGAGTGGGCTGCTGACTCGGAGCGGTTCCCGCGCGGGACTGGCAAACCAGGCTTGGCTCTGACCGACACGGCAAAGGCAACTGCTGTTAGCCCCTGCTTTGGCTGGAAGCTGTGGGCCTGGGAAGCAAGCCTGGCAAATGGAAAGAAAAGCAATAGGAAGCCTCAGGGCATTTGACCTGGTCTTAATTTTTCAAGGTGAGATTTTTCTTTTCCTAGAAATTCCTTAAGATGCTGATTTCTCAAACTGAGCTGGTCATACTATTTTTCTCCTTTTTCAAGAGTGGAAAAGAAAATATTCTCTCTTGTTTTCCTCAATGAAGCTGAAACAATGCAGCCTTGTTTGCCTTTGTTTTGATAGCTCCCATGTTGATGCACCAGCATCTCCACTTGTGCCAGCACAGCTGTGGGAATACATGTAATCCCTCCCTCTCCGCTGATCGGTGTGTTCTTCACAAGCTGAACTCAAAACAATGTAGGCCCTATATTAACAATGGTATTTGTGTGTGAATATAGGACAAGGGGAGGAAGGGGGAAGAGCAGCATGACAAAGTTGTTTTTGCACAGCAATGCTTACGTGTTAGTTTAAGAACTCACCCCTCTCCCCCAGATGACACCACATAAATTCAGTACGTAAATTATTTGTCGATTTATTTTGTTTTAAGTGTAAAAATCAGACATCTGAAGATGGATGGGGGGGAGAAAAGGAAAAAAGAATCAGGATATGAATGCAATCATTCTTATTTATGCAGAAAAGTACAGCTCTGTGGATTTCCCCCATCTGTTCTGTTATATAGAACCAAATTGGAGTTAAATGCACTTTTAGAATAAATCATTATGGCCAAAATTGAACATGATTTGCAGGGAAAATAAAGCCATATGTGTTACATTAACTTCTCGTTTTTGCTCCATCCCACTTCCGCTTGGTTGGATGCATGTCATGCTCTGTTCCTAAACGGTGTCACTGATGCTGAAAGTAGAAGGTGACACTACGTTTTCAAAAGTGGGCTCAGTCTTTCAGCTGTGTTACTAAAATCAGCGGGAATGTCCATGGCTCTCTGAGTTTACAGGGGCCAGTCTCATTTAAGCTGGTACAAACCGGAAGGAACGTATGATCGGGTTCATCAAAGCATACCAGTAGAGGACCCGAAGCAGAGGGTGAGGCAAGGTGCAGGACTAAGGAAATCAAGACCCTCTTGCCCTTGCATGGTGCATCATTAGCTCATCAGAACAGAATAAGTGTTGCACCAAACCATGAGTGATAGGGGTGTACTTCAGAGCAGCACCTGGATTTTAAAGCCAGATATGGAGATTTCACCCTAAGTTTTGTGGTATGGTGCACTCCAGCTTGAAATGGCTTCACCTTGGAAACAGGAGGTTCGGTGCCCTCCCCTGTGATCTTGTGCAGCTAGAGTAGGAGATGGTCTGTGACTCCAAAGGGTCTCCCAGGGATGCCAGCTCCAGAGCAGTGCCTGAATAGCACGGTCCCAGTTTCACGCGGCCCACTGCAAACCACAGGTTAGACTTGCTGAAGGCAGAGCAGCAAGAGTGAGCAATATATCTGGAGGAACAGTTGCTGCTGGAATATGTCTTAGCAGAAGAACAACAAGCTTGCCATGAAAGAGAAACAGCAGCAGGAAGAGTCGCTGCAGACTCTGCTATTGCATGCTTACTGGTGGTTTAGGTGGTGAATAAATATGGTGGGGAACCCTGTTAGAGCTCTTTCGCAGAACACTCAGGCAATTTTAAAGCCATGGTATTTTCCAAAATGGCAGCTAAATTCCCCCCCCTTTTTACATCCCAGTTCCCACTACATATATATGCATCATGAAAGATACATAGTGAAGATATTTTTTCATGTTTCTTGGAAAAATACTTTAGACTCTATCTCCTACGGAACATGATACAACCAAGTTTTATATCTGTTCAAAGTTCACAGGCAGAAAAGAAGAAATATTCATGTTTACAGAGTGCACAAAGACACTGCTTTGCATTTTAATGAGGAATGACAGGAAAGAGCTCTCTCTGTTTTCTTCTAGCTGCAGCGAGCTCTCAAATATTGTGTTACTTTCAATGGTGCTGTCCCTTGTGTCCTTGAACTTCTTTTCTCATATGTGTCACAGAAAGGCTGACAGAAACAACATCTCTGACTTCAACGTTTATATCCACAGCTCTATCAGCCACTCTGTGGAGTAGAGATGACTCAACTGCCTTTCACCTAACTCGCTTCAGGACTGCTGGCAGACTGGAGAAGTGGCTGGCTACAAGAAGATACCCACAGTGTTTCCAGTCCCATTTCAATGTACCTTTCCAAAATGCTTCTGAATTGCAGGGTGAACCCAAAAGTTTTCTTTGCTCCTCCAAAGTCAGCTGCTCCTATAATACACCTCTCTGTCCCTCCTGGTCGCCATTTAGGTCATCGCTACCAGTGGTCGGTCACTGAGGGGTGAAGCTCGGAATTGCAGACCAGTTCCAAAATAGCAATTTTACATGGAAGGTGCCTGGAGATAGAGTGATGGATGGATAGGCAAGCTGTCAATGTAAGATATAAGGGCGATCATTTGATGTTGTGCTGGGATTTTCTAACAAGCACCTTCCTGCTTTCTGTGGTTGTGCCCTGAGGGCTTGGAGAAACTCCCTGTAAGTTGCCCTTTGCTGTGGCTGTGGGTCTCTCCTGTGGGTCCCCGTCCTTCATTTGGCACTGCCTCCTGTTCATCCACTAGTTTTACTTGTCACCAAGGACTCAGAGGAAACATTCCCTACCAAGTAACTTGCATGGGATAGGTATTGTTTTGCATGTCATAATATTTTTTTAACTGGTGTTGGTTGGCTGCTTTTCGCTTTTGGCTGCATATTCAGTGATAAATGAAGTTGGTGCTAAGCATTTGTTTCTCAGCTCAGGTTTCACTAAGCAAAATATAATTAACTATGGAAAAACACCACTGTATGAAATCCCACTGTGCATTGGAATTTATTTGCTCTTAAACAATTTCCCAATCCAAAATTGTACAAATACACAGAGTTCTACTGGTCAGTACGGCCGCTACGCGAGCTTAAAGCAATCAAAGCAGACAGTGCAGCATTAGGCACTGATGGCAAACGGGAACTCTTCGGTCTGCTGGCTCCCAGCCTTTCTTCCATCATTGTTCATGAGCAAATGAAGCGCACAAACTCTCTGATTGGGTTCATGCACCTGCCATTGGCAGTATTAGCAATGCTGGCTTGCAAAGCTCATCTGTCTGGATGCGGATAATTTGCAGCCTCTTAACCCCTTAGACTATTAACGCCTCACCTTGGCTTCCACTGAGCGCAGCGGGCAGGTGGGCAGCTTCCTCACACTGCTGGTTGTGCTTTCCTCACAGCGCGAAAAGTATCTCCGTTGTCTTGAGAAAAGCTCTTATTTTGTTACACTGCTCAATGTACTCATTCAGCAACATGGGTGATATTTCCCAGCTACTCCTGCCCATGCATGTTGGCGATGGCCCCTGGATTGGGTGGTGGAGGGGAGAGGAAGGTGGAGTAGCAGGTATGGACCACCCCAAGGGCTATTCCCTGCTTTACCACTCCTGCCATTCTGCAGAACAAATCATCTTCTGCAGCCCCACACTCACCCCCTGCAACCCCAGAGCAGCTCTGGCCATAACAAGAGGAACGCTCTTCCTCAAGAGCTCATAGGGCTGCTGACACCTCAGGGCCTCCTGCCTTTCTGGGCATTTGTGGGCAGAGGTACAGCAAGGCAAGGCCTGATGGTCCCTGGCAGCAGAGCACCCAGGCATGTCGTCTTCAGCTCTAAGGGATGGTGCTCAGAAGAGGAGCTCCTGCAGGCTGTCCTAACCTCCCACTCCTCTGAGAATGGAGACAAATATCCTTTTGCCCTCACCCCCTTCCACCCCAGGTGGTGGAATCCCACCCACATCATGGGATGAAGCTGTTTGAAGTGTCTGAGCCAGCACATTGCAGATCTTCCTGCTGACTCGGGGTGGACAAAAGGCCAACAAAGCTGCAAGGAGCCCACCTTGTCCTCTGGCTCCAGCAAAGACATTCAGCAAGTGGGGAGTTAAGGAGGGCGCAGCAGCATTTCTTCATCTCACACACAGGTGGGCATGGCCATACAGCTGGATAGTCCCAATCTTCCTTGTTCTTCTCCCCCGTTCATTTTGTGGCTCTGGTCCAGAAATGCTGTACCACTGCATGGATTGCTCTTTCTGGACTTTCTGTGCTTCTCATAAATCTTGGCCTCGGGACTGCTGTGGACCAGGAATCCTCCAAGCTGTGAGCAGCCGATGTCAGACAGAGGAGGGATGTGGATGCAGAGTAACCATCCTCCTGAGAAGGAGGGGTGAGGGTGGACCTGCAGAGCAACTGCCACATCAGCTAAGGTCCACCACCTCAGATAATAAAGGTATGATTTGCTAGGACAGGCACAGGGGAGGACAAAGAAGTCATAAGATCTTCATTACAAAAAAGAATGTTCCCCTTTTCTGTGGCTGCGATAGCGTCCAGAGGAGAAATACACTAAAGATTGTCTCCTAACATGGATGCAGCAATGCTTAGGCACTTCTGAAAGAATACATAAATTAATTCACAGAAAAATAAAACAGCAGCAGTTCAGGGTTTGTCTTCATCAGTATTCAGTGGAAAGCACGATGTGACCAGGACTGGAAGGTTGGATACCCAGCTTGTATTCTCAAATGTCTCACTCTTCTGCTGTATATTATTTTCTGTGGCAATCAGGGCAGCGCTGAAGCTTTGGCTACCTCAAATTAGGCACAAACATAGTAATGACCTACTTTCCAGAGACATCAAGTGCTTGCAGCTCCCAGGAGGTCTGTGTGAACTTGCTCCTTTTTGGAAACAAAAAAAACAGGCCTCTTTACAATCACATGTGAAAATATAGCTGCAGCTGTTTAACTAGGGCATGATATTTTGTCCCTGGTGAAGTCCATGAAACCAGGTTTCTATCTTCAGTTTTACAAAACTTCTGCATTTCAGTTACTGCATGCATAGAGTTGGGACTATTGCGAGTAACTCATACCCACTGCTGTTTGGCTCGGCGGATGAAATGCAATATGTAAAACACCATCCGTTACGGTTAGCAACAGATGAAGGATTGTACAGTAGTGATAGGAGGTTTGCTACCCTCTTCTATCAGTCAGAAACATGAGCTTTACCAACAATTCCCAGTTGCTTTTCAACATCTAAATTTCACAGCACATCTGTTGTGTCTCTGCTAATGAAACTCCATGGATCTGGTTGCTTTTTTTGAGAAATGTGCTCATGTCTGGGTCGCTACTCTGGATACATCTGTCATGTATAAAATAAATAATTGGAAGGGCTAAACTAAGTAGGGGTTTTCAGGGTATTGCCACACATTCTTACAAACAACACTTGATTTTCCTGATTCCACTGACTATTGGTGCTACATTCAAGAGTAAAGGAGAGTGGGAGCAAGAAGAAGAGTTCTACCACTCAGTGAGAAGCCGGTCTGTGACATCCCGAATGTGGGACAATAACGCTTGCTATGTTAGTGTTAGGGAAATACTTCCCCCTGGCTTTATTGTTATGCATTTTTTCCAGGAGGAACCTCTAGAGGGAACACTTTGTTAAGCCATATCGTGAATTACAGTACCTGAAGAGTATTTTTGTATTAGTGTATGGGCAATATCTTGCTAGAGTGAAGGGTTCCAGAGAAAAACAGTTTGAAGGTGAACCTGTGATGTGGTCAGACAGCAACAGAAAAAAACATGATTAGACTTGGCAAATAACTATCTTACCTTTATTTTGAGCCATAATTCTCTATCGCTGCCTTTCCATTGGTTGAGATTGAGCATCTGGAAAGGAAACAGAGATCCTTAAGACAGCACATCATCAAACTCTGAAAAGTTTTAAGTAGACCCAGTCATGCCTGTGCCCTCCCTACCGTGCATCTTCCACTGTTACTACCTAGTTACATGAGAAGAGATTTATGCACCATTGATTTTTTCTTACAGCTGACAAGGCCAAAGAAAATGACAATGGGGAAATTAAATATAAAATGTTACCTTGACTGCATCTTTAAAGAAATCACTCCACTAACGGCACCAAATTAACTCCTGCAAAAATCATAACTCAAAGCCCCTTGGGCATGTGTAACATTTTGTATTACAGTATGCAATGCTAACTTTTATGTCTTATTATATACATGCACTGTGGCTGAAATATAGTTGCTGAGGGAACCATAACCTTGAATTATCCTGTCTTATTTCAGCATGCCAGGCCTCAGCCACAGGATTGCTAGTGCATGGGCTTTCCTATATTTAGTGACAAGGAATATGTCCTGCTGCCTTTTATTGGCCAAGCCATATACTTGTACTAGAGTCATCTTGTCGGTCAGCAAAAGAAGATAGCAGATTCAATTTCAAGAATCAGATCTACTGATTGCAAATATTTACTACACAATATACCTATACTTTAAATTTAGATATATGATGGTTGGTTTACATGCTGGGTTTTAAATATCAGCATCCTCAATATATTTTGGCTAGAAAATACAGCAAGAGAATAGATCCTTGCTGTCAAACGTGCCAAACCTCTCATAATAGATACTAATGGACAAAAATCAGTTCAATTATCTTTGCTTGGTTGGAGAATAACTAGTAATAATTACAGTAATAACTGTTATTATAATAAAAGACTATGTGGTCTACTACTGTTTAAGCTACCTTGCTAAACTGCAATTGCTTCAGTCTATAGGTCCTGGCCTCCAAGCCAAGAGGAGCAGATGGGTCCTTCAGAACAGGCAGCACTGTCCACATGGGTAGCACTTGGCCATGTAACTCCCCTGGGCCCTCTATGATACCCCTACAGCTCTAAGGCACAATTATTATTTTAGATCTCGAGTTTTGTTGAAGTGTCTGTAAGAATATGAGGGCTGCACTGTTGCTTACTAAAAGGGAGATTTTTATAGCACGAAACACAGCTTAGCTATTGCTTATCTGTGAAAATTTTGCTGGGGAGCCTTGGCAGGTAAAATGCAAAGGGCCAAATCTAGCACAAATTCTTCCATGCTGCCTTATAGGAGAGGTCCCCAGGGAGGTGTATCCCCAGAACAGCTCATTTAATTTTGAATGGGACTGATCGGTTCACTCCAAGTGAGATATTGGGGGTGAGTTAGCAGTTGCACAGTGTGGCAGATCAGGGGAGGAAGTCCTGGAGGTGGATAGAGGAGTTGCTGGATACTGTAGCCTAAGGCAAGAGAGGACCTGTGCTTGGAGTCACAGAAGGAAGCAGGTCCTTCTGCTTATGGCTTCTCCTCATGAATCCTGGGGGCCACCCAGCTGGAAAGCAGCTTGACAGAAACGGACGTGAGGGTCCCAGTGGACACCAGGTTGAACACACGCTAGCAATATGCACTTGCGGCAAAGAAGGAGAATAGTGTCCTGGTCTGCATTAGACAAAGCATTGCCCGCAGGTCAAGGGAGGTGATCCTTGCCCTCTACGCATCATTGGTGAGGCTACACCTGGAGCGCTGTGTCCATGTCCTGGTTTGGGGTAAAGCAGAGCCAACTTTCTGTTCAGTGAGAGGCTCTTGCATACACCTGTTGCTGTGGCAGCCAGGGTCCCTGACTGGGCTGTTTACCCCATGGAGGGGTCACACCTGTGGGGAGGAGTGGGCAGGTCAGGGGACCCAAACTGACCAATCGGGTGTTCCATCTCATGTGCCATGCTCAGGATAACACCTGAGGGAGCAAAGGGGTTGGGTTGGCTCCTTTCCAGTGGGTTCTTCTCCAAGGGCTCTTCTCCTTCAGCTCTTCTCCAGTGGGTTCTCTGTTGGCTCTTCTTTGTCTCTTCTTCAATGGACTGCTTCTTCGATGACTCTCTTTCTTCAATGACTGATGTCTGAGGAGGACCCCGTCAGCTCATCTGCCTTTTGATCCCGGTCAGTGTGTTCCAGTTCCCATTTGTCACTGAGTCCAGTCTGGAACTTCCCCAGTGCCTGACAGTGACATCTCCCAGGGAGCTTGGTATGGTTTTGTGTATATTTGTATATATTGTATCTATTTCATTATTTAATTTTTATTTTATTATTAATATTTCATTAAAGTAGTTTAGTTTTTTCTACTCATAAATTGCTTTATCTCTCCTCCTCCTCTCCTTGGAGTGAGAGGTGGGGGAGAGCATCTGTCGTCTTGTCATTGGACAACCTGGCCAAAACCACGACAGCCCAATTCTGGGCTCCTCAGTGCAAGAGAAATGTGGACATACTGAAGAGTATCCAATGAAGGGCTACAAAGATGATTAAGGAATTGGAGCATCTCATGTATGAGGAAAGGCTAAGAGGGCTAGGACTGTTTAGCCTGGAGAAGAGGATAAGAGGGGATCTTATCAGTGTATGTAAATACCTGAAAGGCACTAGGTGCAAAGAAGATGATGCCAGGTTCTTTTCAGTGGTGCGCAGTGACAGAACCAGAGGCAATGGGCATACACTGAAACACAGGAGGTTCTGTCTGAACATCAGAAAACACTTTTTATTGTGAGGTGACCAAGCACTGTCACAGACTACCCAGGAAAGTTGTGGTGTATCCATCCTTGGAGATATTCAAAAGCCATCTGGACACAGTCCTGGGCGACTGGCTGTTGCTGCTGCTGGAGCAGGGAGGTTGGATCAGATGACCTCCGGAGGTCCTCTCCAACCTCAACCACTCTGATTTTGTGATCCTGATATTTCAGCATAAGTGCTGGGAGATCACCACAGTGTGTGTGTCAGGGGAAGGTAAAGCAGCATGCCACCTGTATGATCCTGAAGGTCCTCCCACAACTACAGAGAAATGCCTTTGGGAAATCTTTTGCTGGAGAGACAGGTACAGGTACCATGTGAGGGCTTTGTGCTGCTGGAGGAGAAATGGTAACAGCCAAACATGGAGAGTTTACTCCCGAGTTTTCCCCTCGCCCTTCATGTTGTGAGGTGCAAGAGGCACCTCCCTCTGACCCTTCAAATCCCTGGAAATCATCTGGGGAAACTCTCCAAGCTTCTGACCTCCAGGGAAACTCCTGGAGTTTGCTCTGCTGAACAGCTGCCCTGGAAATAGCTTATTTATTAAAATTAATAAATCTTTTAAAGTGGAAGATTTTACATGCTGTACAGCACCCAGCGTGAATCCAATGCTGCCTGTTCTGTGGGCAACTCAACTAACAAGGGATGAATAATGCACTGAGGAAGACGTCTTTTATTTCTGCTTTTCCTCTGTGTTCTGAAAAGACACTCATGTCCGTCCGTTGGTAACTGGCAAATTCTCACTGAATTCTCCCATGCCTCACAGTATGCCAAAAAATAGATTCCCCTCCTCAAAACAAAACAATCCCTCCCACCGCATTAACCATAAACAAAAGCCAAAATACCAGGGAAATTAAGTCTCTGCTGTTTTAGACACGTGAATGTACAAGATCCTGTGACTCCCAGACAAAATGGGGAATGGGATTTTAAAGCAGTTTTTCCCTCCTTTTTGTTTTCTCTCTATATTTCCCCCCCCCTCCCCCAAACACCTTTTGTTTAACTGGAAATTCATTAACTTCATAAATTTGAACTTACTTTTCACTTTGTGGGCATGAGCATAAGCAGCTCTGACACATGTGCTTTGTAAGAGTATAGTTTCAGCAAAGTGAAATAGTCAAGGTATGAGTAGCTTTGGTTTTACTTGAAAGGGCTGTAAAATCATCTGAATGAAAGCTTGGCAGGAAACAGCGACTTTTCTGACTGGTCTGTCAAATAAATGCCGTAAGATAATCTTAGCCTGTAATGTCATCTTTTCTAGTGTAGCACATGGAGGAAAGCCAGTCATTTGCATTCAGGGACTCCAAAAGCAGCTACTGCCTTTGACTTGTGCTGTTGTTCCCTGCTGTGACTGCAAGAGCAGCCCGGCTTTCCATGGCTAACATAAATTTGGCTGCTTGGGAAAAGCTGGAAAGGGTGACCACCTTGGTAGGGTCAGTGGCTGTGTCATGCCACCTCGGCACAGCAAGTGGAACAGAAAATGCTCGTAGGCATAATCCTCGTCTGACATGAATCACCTTAGTGTTGGGGACACCAGGCCTTATTTTATGCTGTCAAAAAAAATTCCATCACAGCAATAAAAAAACCCCAAACAAACCAGAGGAAAACAGGCATATGCATAGTCTGTGTGGGAAAGCAAACAAAACGTGTTTCTCCTAGAACCAGTCTTCACATACGGATGTCTCATTTATACAGGTAAGATATTTTCACTTCAGAGACATAGCAGAGAGAACAGCCGTAGCTACCAGCCATGCATGGCAAACCAAGGTCTCAGTGATGGAAGAATCAATATTGCTTCAGGTATGTGAAATATCCCTCCAAATCCAAGTAAATGTAAGAAAAAGTGATGAGGATTAGAACAATCCAACCTTTACAGTAATAAAATCAAATTGTATTTAACAAACTAGTATTGCTTATTAAACTTCTTCCATACTTCCAAACTTTCAGTCTAATTAAGTGTAGCTATTGTAAAGCCTAATTACAAAATAAGAACAGCGTACTGCTAATAGCTTCTTTACCCTGGGCTTCATATGGTAGCTTCAATCATGGTAATATGTTTTACTGACTAACAGAAAACCTACGATCAGGTTGAAATCTTTGTTTCCTTCATCGTTCTCACAGTTCAGATACGTCTGGTTTTGATTTGTCAAATCGTTCCTCATCTAAAGCTGTGAAACACAATGCAACCTGAACTTTGGGAAAAAAACCCATATATACTTCTGCTTCCAAACTCTGCAGATGTACCTAATCTTTGCTGACAGTCAAGCCAGAATTCTCTATCCGAAGATCTCCAAATGCTGGGAAGTATTACCTCTAATCCTCCCATTTTGGACCCATCTCCAGTTGTACTAAAAATAGAAGAGCTGGGTGGCTTGACATAAAGTGTCAGACTATGTAAACTGCCCTGAAATTGCTTGAGATGATTCATTCTCCCAGGCCTCTCTCACTTCTCAAAGCCTGGATTTATGAAGTCTTATTTAAAGTCACACCCACTGTATTTTTTGTCAAGTGGCATTTGCCCTTCGCCTACAGTATTTCTAATCACCCTGAGCCTGGTATGGTCCAGTAATCCTCAGGATGTCCTTTGCGTGCTGTTGCAGTTGCCTTCCAGAATTCACTTTTCCCCCTTCACTGATTTTCCATAACTATTGAAAAACTTCTAGTCAGTGCAGGACAAAAAGCTCTCAGTTTTCAAAGATGATTTTTTTTTTTTTTTGGCTTAAACAGGCCAAGAAGCAAGGAGCATCCCTGAGCACTGCTCTCTCACTCTCTTTCTCTCTGTCTCAGACAACTGGTTTCCAGTTGACAACATGCCTTTGCAAGGACATCATATATGAAAAAAAAAATAAATAGGAGGATCTGAAGGGTTAAAACCCTAATCACATGAAGCTGGGAGTCCAGTGTCCCCATCCTGACTCCTTCCAAGGGCATCCTGCTGGGACAGAGATACTCTTTAGGGGACATTATGGGACAGGGTATAGGTACTTCTTGGCACTTGTGCTTACTTAGATGAAACATAGAGATCCCAGTGTCAGGACAGAGATGATTTTAACGGAGAAAAATTAAGATGCAAGGCTACCACCTGTGTGGCTACAGAGGAAGGACAAACCTATACCTTACCCTCTATAGATTGTCTGTGAATCATATGCTGACCCCACACACAGTGTATCCCTACAGCAGTTATCAGGCTATTATTGTTTGTAGGTGATCCTGAGAAAAATGCCGGAGGCTGTATCAGTCCTTCTCGGTGCTGTAGCCCCAAGTCCTCTCTGGCTGCACAGGAGTATCCCAACTTTTGCCGCATCCCTGGCTATCTCTTTGTCCCAGCTGAGACTGGGGCTGAGTCCTGGGAACACACAGGAACCCTTTGGGCTGGGAGTGTAAAATGAGAGCAGGGAGGAAAGGGGAACCAGTTTAATCGACCTGGCAAACTAAAAAGTATCTCCTTCTGACCAGACCATTTAGAATCATAGAATCATAGAATTGTTAGAGTTGGAAGGGTTCTTCAATATCATCTAGTTCCAGCCCCCCTGCCATGGGCAGGGACACCTCCCACTAGACCAGGCTGCTCAAAGCCTCATCCAGCCTGGCCTTGAACACTTCCAGGGATGGGGCATCCACAGCTTCTCTGGGCAGCCTGTTCCAGTGCCTCACCACCCTCACAGTAAAGAATTTCTTCCTAATATCTAATCTAAATCTACCCTCTGTCAGTTTAAAACCGTTACGCCTCATCCTATCACTACACTCCCTGATAAAGAGTCCCTCCCCATCTCTCCTGTAGGCCCCCTTTAAGTACTGGAAGGCTCCTATAAGGTCTCCCTGGAGCCTTCTCTTTTCCAGGCTGCGCAACCCCAACTCTCTCAGCCTGTCCTCATAGGAGAGGTGCTTCAGACCTCTGATCATCTTTGTAGCCCTCCGCTGGACCCGCACCAACAGGTCCATGTCCTTATGTTGGGGGGCCCAGAGCTGGATGCAGTACTCCAGGTGGGGTCTCACCAGAGCAGAGTAGAGGGGCAGAATCACCTCCCTTGACCTGCTGTCTGTGCTTCTCTTGATGTGGTTGGCTTTCTGGTCTGTGAGCGCACATTGACTGGTCATGTTGAGCTTCTCATCCACCAACATCCCCAAGTACTTCTCCTAAAGGCTGCTCTCAATCCATTCCTGTCCAGCCTGTATTTGTGCTTGGGATTGCCGTGACCCAGGTGCAGGACCTTGCACTTGGCCTGGTTGAACTTCACGAGGTTTGCACAAGCCCACCTCTCAAGCCTGTCCAGGTCCCTCTGGATGGCATCCCTTCCCTCCAACGTGTCAACTGCTCCACACAGTTTAGTTTCCTCAGCAAACTTGCTGAGGGTGCACTGAATCCCACTGTCCATGTCGCCAACAAAGATGTTAAACAGTACCGGTCTCAGTACTGACCCCTGAGGAACGCCATTCGTCACTGGTTGCCACTTGGACATTGAGCTGTTGACCACAACCCTTTGAGTGCAGCCATCTAGCTAGTTCCTCATCCACTGAGTGGTCCATCCATCAAATCCATGTCTCTCCAATTTAGAGACCAGGATGTCATGCAGGACAATGTCAAATGCTTTGCATAAGTCCAGGTCAATGACGTCTGTTGCTCTCCCCTCATCTACCAACGCTGTAACACAATCATAGAAGGCCACCAGATTTGTCAGGCATGACTTGCCCTTGGTGAAGCCATGTTGGCTGTCACCAATCACCTCCTTATTTTCCATGTGCCTTAGCAGAGTTTCTAGGAGAATTTGCTCCATGTTCTTGCTGCGCACAGAGGTGAGACTGTCCTGGCCCGTAGTTCCCTGGGTCTTCCTTTTTCCCCTTTTTGAATATGGGGGTTACGTTTCCACTTTTCCAGTCAGCGGAAACTTCACGAGACTGCCATGAATTTTCAAATATAATGGAAAGTGACTTAGCAACTTCATCCGCCAATTCCCTCAGGACCTGCAGATGGATTTCATCAGGTCCCATGGTCTTGTGTACCTTCAGGTTATATATAGTCATTATATAGGTTCATAATAGTCAGAGGACTGTACGAGGCTTGGTAATCTCTTGGTGAAATCCCTGACACAAGGCCCCGGTAAGCAGCACACCTCCCTAGAGAGTGCATCAGGTTGGCAAATGGGTGCCTCTGTACCTCTCAGAAGACGCAGTGTGTCTTTCCTTTTTATTCTGCAGAGCTGTGAGGCAGGTCTGCAAAGGCACCTGAGGCTTTGGGAGAAGTCTCTTCCTTCTGCTGATCCTTGCTGTCACAAGCTTCCATTCTTCTGTGTTACTGGCCTTCCCTCCCTTCTGTGTGTGCTGGTAAGGGAGTTTTTGACTGACTGGCCACAGGCTGTTGATCCACTGCAGACTGTGCTTGTAACCAGCTATTTGTCTCCTTCTCAGCCTCCCTGATGCCACGCAGCCTCCTCACTGCCTCCTGCAACTCAGCCACCTGCTGCAGGAGGTCCTCCAGCTGGGCACGCCTTTGGCAGGCAGGTCTGGCCGCCTATCCCTGCCCCTGGAGAAAGGTCCAGGCACCTCCTGTAGCCTGAGGTCTGCCCTGCAGCCTCTCCCTTCAGCAGCTCCCTCTGGATGGAGGCATTGGCCGTTGCTAAGGTGGATGGTGCAGACGGATGGTGTTTCCCTGCCTCGGGAAAACCCCCTTGTGTACTGAGATCTGCTGCTCTGCTGCGCATCGGGCCAGCTCCGGAGCACCTCCCCTCGTCGACTGACTGCTCCTGTCGCCCCACGGAATTGGTTTGTTTTGTCCATGCTGGAAAGAGGGCTGTGGATCTAATTCTTCCCTTCACTTAACGCTGCCCTGAATCAGGATTGCTGACACTGGGGTGAGAGAGGTGGATGTAACAAGGCCTAAAGGAAAAGAATTGAAGTTCCATGTTTTCCTCTCATTGCTTGTTTAAAATAAGTGAAATAAGCTGTCAGCATTGAATAAATAATAATAATGATGGATACCCCTATTTAAAGCAACTTTGGCCGCCATTACGTTTTCCTTGTCCTGTACTTTAGACATCTCATTTTGCATGCAAAAGTCACTTGAGCAGGATGGGGGTCACTGACTGTAGACAGCTTCAAGGTTTTTTGAGAAAATGAGGAGGTCTGTTGGGAGGTTTTTAACACCACAAGTGTCACAAGATGCCTTATTAAATGCACAGAAGCAAGCCTGCAGGAAAACTGCCCCAGGCTTTATGAGTGTACAGCACCTCAGAGAGTAGGTCCTGCTCTGCTGAGACCCCAATGCTCCACGGCAGTCCAAGCTGTCCTTGTACGGCTTGAATTGCACAGGTGGGTAAATTAGAAGAGTAAAGTCTGATGGTTTGCATTAGGGCCCAGGAAATTCAACTCCAAATTCAAGAGTGGCCCTGAAATGTAGAGAACTTTTCTTTTTTTTTTATAATCACTGAAGAAATGCTTAAGATTTAACCGTACAGACATCTGTGCATCTGCAGAGCGCCTTCCTCTGAAAAGAAAGATAATGGTTTAGACTAGAAGAAGAATGAACAACTGAGTATAAGGCAATTTCAGTATTTTTTTTTAGCAATATTGACAACTGGCTTTGAGGATTTAGGTCCTATCCCTACCCATTTCTTTGCAAATAACTTCAGAGAGGGCCAGAGACAAATTTTGTTTCATTACAGTAATTGCAACTATAGTCAGTCCAAGCAATTCTCAAATGTTTAGCTGTCAGCACCCTCCACTCAGTCCCTGACACTGTGGCCGGCTGGAAAACTACTGCAGCTAAACAACATACTATATGCAGATCACTGATTTCTTCAAATACCTTGCTGCAATGCAGAGGCAGTTTCTCTTTTCTGTGTACTCATGAGAACGCTTGCCATGGAGTCCCAGCCAAAACCATTCCCAGGGACAAACAGTCTCCTGTGTTGGCTTATAGAGGGAAATGGATTTTTTTTTTTCCTTTATTGTTTTGAAGATTTATTTATACCTGACTGGAAGCCTGACTTGCTAGGCAGAATGAGGAGACTGTCAAAACAGAAGTGATCAATGCTTTAAAGAATATAACGCAATATAATAGGCCTGAGCCCACACCTTTAAATTAGTGGCAATTTTGCCTCTGACTTCTGAGAAAAAGTGGGCCAATTTTTTCAATATTTATAAGCCCAGGAGAGCGCTGAGAATGAAGTCCTGCACAGTAAGAGACAAAGTCTGCAATAAACTGAATGCTGCATCCATGGCAACTCACAACTCAGTTGATAATTTTTCAACAGAAAAAGAAAGATATTTTTCAGGGCCACCCATACAGGAGCAATTTACAAAATTGACTGAAGTGAAGGCATTTCGCATCTGCTGTGTTTTTCACCGCCTTGGTCTTTTGTTTGAACCTCAGCTGCACACTGGGATGTTCAGGGAGCGAGAATAGCCCCATTTTGCCATCTCTGGGTGGCGGGTGGATTGAAGTGACCTATTGCCTGTGGCTTTGTCACACCAGGGGTTGATACCTGGTCTACGTGGGGCAGGGAGCTGTGCTGCAACAGGTCAAAAAGGATTTTCTTCTGCAGAGAACTTCAATGCAAATGAAAATGGCCTTTTCCTCTGTGCTTCCACAGCTGTTTGGGAAACGAAAATTTTGAGAGGCAGCGCTGCTGCAGTCTGCCCCTATGGAGGACCTCAGGGTCCTCCCTGTCCCCTTTCCTGCAACAGGAGGGAGGTGCAGTTCAGGAGCTCCAGGCAGACCACTGCTGCTCTGATGGCATGCACTGCTCTGCCTTCAGGGGGAAAAGCCCCTGCGTGAAGCATTACAAGACAGAGCCACAGCTCTTGCAGGAAGGTACTGATCCCTCATTTTGGACAGGTTTTCTCCCCTTCTGTTACTAGGGACAGATATCTCGCTGCCAGGGTGCAGTCGCATTGGGCACTCCTCAAACACACCGTGATTCAGTTGCTGACCTGCATATTTTAGACTTCGAAAGTCCTGCCCACTTCAAAAGACAGAGCAGAAGAAATAATTAGGGTCTGAATTTTATAGATATGAAACCGAGGCTGACAGATTGTCCTGGTTTGAGGTAAAATAGAACCAATATTCGTTCAGTAATTTTAAAATAACTCTCTGCAATTAACAGCCTACTGTAGAGAAACTGTTTGTTCTCAGAGTGATAAGACCTGATTATGCCAAGGAATGGTATGCAGAGAGGCTCCTGCTTATACTTATTGCTATAACAACCAAGGTCAGCTAACTTCGTTATTTCCCCTGTTGGAGAGTCAGAAGAAGAAGTGTGTAGGGGGGTCGCACCTGCGGGGAGGAGCGGACAGGGTGGGTGAGTCAAAACTGACCAATGGGTATTCCATCCCATGTGCATCATGCTCAGCATAAAAGCTGAGAGATCAAAGGGTCAGTTTCTCTTTCTTCAATGGCCGGTGCCCGAGAAGGACTCTGTCTGTTCATCTGTCTTTGATCCCCATCCGTGTGTTCCTGAATCCAGATCCAGAATCCAGTTTCCGTCTGTTGCTGAGTCCAGTCTGGGACTTTCCCAGTGCCTGTCAGTGACGGGATCATCATCCTGGGAGCTTGATACGGTTTTGTATATATTGTATATATTTCATTATTTTCTTTTTGTTGTTTTATTAATATTTTCAGTAAAGTATTTTAGTTTTCTTCTAAACTTGTAAATCTCTTTGTCTCTCTCCCTCCTTTCCTTGGAGAGAGAGGTGGGGGAAAGCATCTGTCCTTCATCTCAGTGGCCAGTCCAGACCCAAACCACGACACGGATACTAAATAATTTGCCCATGTCACTGGGCAGAGCTAGGAAAGACACTTGACATATCCCAAGAGTCAAGTCAGAGCCCTAACCTAAAGATCATCTTTCCTCCAAATAAACATTTGTAATAGTTGTGTTTAACACAGCATTTCCCATGCCAGGGAGATAAAATACTCCTGGCCATTGTGTTGGACATTAGCTTTGGTCATATTGTTCTCTACTGCGTGCAAAATGCTCCACAGATATTAGGCAGTAATGTCAATGGTTTCCCAGCAGCATTCAGCTTTCCCTACTCTGCTGGTGAAAGGCAGCAAAATTGTTCTCATCCCTGAAAAAAGAAGGCTGTCTCTGTACTTTTCCTACTGAGCAGTTGTATTGTATTTTCTTTCCAAACTGGGGTGGTTTACTTCTGTTCCAAATCTTTACTGTAAGATTGTGTCACCAGTGAAACTCAAATGAAAACATCAAGTTTGTACCATACGTTGATGCATTTTTTAATTTTATGAAACCTTGTTGCATCTGGATAAGTCAATTAAGGTTAAACATCCCTTTATCAACAAAGTCCTGTTAAGGACATCAGCACATCTGTTTCTCCACACGCTGTTAATTTTTGCTGTGCTGTATTTGTTAACAGTAAAACTGAAATACCACCACAGCAGCTCCCTTGAAGCAAAAACAACGATCCAAATGCCATTCTGTATTTTGGACACATCAGGGTAATAAAGGCTATAATGGGCTATGGAAAGCCTTTTTTTTTTTTTTTTTTCCCCTTAGGCAGGGATTATATATGGAAAGAGAACCGAGGACATTCCATTTCTGCTGGAGAGATGGTTGTGCAGGACCTGACTGTCTTCTTGCATCTGAACTGCTTTCCATAGAAATATGATAATCTGCAAGTAGCCCGACTCTGATACGCCTCTGTGGCCACTAATTCTGCAGTTTCTGTGTAAACAGCCATGAGCAGTGCCCAGCAGACCTGCATTGGAGAAATATCTTGTGCCAGTGATACCTCATGCTTTGGACACAAACCCAGATGGACGCTCTGCGTGGCTCAATGGAAGGGGAAATATTAACCAAACCCATTGCTATGGTGAGGTCTTTGCAGAAAGGAATAATTTTAGGGAAGAGATTTAATGGAAGTACATGTTGCATAGTGGCGGCAAAGTCTTCATCACTGCAACCACTGCAAAAGTCAGACAGTTGGACCTTCATTAAGTTTTGTTTCTTTGTAGCTTGAGAAGTTTTCCACAGTCAGAGAACAGTGCTGCAATGAGACTGCCTGAAGGCAAGAATGAGTGAAGCAGTATCTTCTTCCTGCTAAAGTTAATGTATATACTAAGACGAAGAGACATGCCCGCTAGGGATCCACACCTGAAGGCCAACACAACTAATGAGGTCTTAGCAAAAAAATTGCTCTTCAGAGTGCTTTTCAAGTTACTTGGCATGAAAAAGTTCCTATTCAAGGAGTTTCACTCAAGTGAAGAACCATGCAGTTAAAAAAAGCACATGGTGCATACAAGGGCTGCTCAAAGCCTTTTTTATCAGCAGATAACAGCTTTGCCTTATCGTCGCAATGTGTCTGTACATGGGAGTTTGGAAACAAGAGTGAATTGACATGAAAATGGTCCTCGGTGGCAGGAAACAGGCAGTAAAGTGACACAAAGAACATCCTTAGGACCAATTCAATTCCCTATATATCATGATTTAGGAGAATGAATACGCATTAAGGTGAATAATTTTTCTGACAAGGCAAAATGTGGAGTTGCCGGTACAGCCTAAATGATGTTCAGAATCATAAAGCTAGATTAAGAGAGAAGCCAAATAAATGGCTTATGCACATAAATTCAGTGTAAGGAAATCTAAGGTAATGAGGCCAGGCAGAATAAAAAAGGAGACAGAAGAGAAGGGAAAAAGAAATATGCTCTCTCTGGCCATATGCTTAGGGCACTGAGCAGGGAGAGAAGCAGATGGTGTGGCTCAGACTTTAAAGTATAGTTCTCTGAGTTTTAATCAATTACATTAATGCATGCTGGGTGTATAACACATTTTAGAAGATGTTAGGCAATTTTTCTCTGAAAATGTCAGAAATTATTTAATCTTCTCCTTTTTCTGAACCTAGATGTTTCTTACTTGCTTAAGGTTGGCCATCTATGGATATATGTTATGAACCTCATCCCAGAGCCAGATTTTTGCTTAACAAATTGTCAAGGCTTCTTTAAGAAGATTAAGCTGTTACTCTTTCTGATCTCTGGGGGAAAAAAAAAAAAAAAACCAAACCAAAAAAAAACCCCACTCAAAACACTCGGGGAGGGAAATGTCTGTTCTGTTACTTATTTGGAAAGCCCTTTGATATGAAAATCATTGGTGGTAAGTCCTGTAGCCTTAAGCCTCTCCCCAGTAATTCAGATATGCATGCAAATGCCTGGACCTGTAGCCCACTGAAATCAAGGATGAACATGCTTCCTGTTCGTCTTCGGACTCATCCTTTCTGTCTTCTCTCTGGCAATAGCTGAGTATTTCTGCCTGCCAGCACAAGGACTGCATTTGAACAAAACCTGATAAATGACTGCTTCTCATTCTCCCAGGAAGGACTGGCGTGCAAGTACCGTTACAAACAATGTACATGAATATCTAAACTGGAGGCCATCAGCATATCTGCTTAGACACTCCAGAATAAATGAAAATGCTGCATTACCGCTGGATTACCTGTCAGCAGGCTCATTTGCTGACTAATGTGCTGTCCTGAGGGCCACCTTGACTTGTTTATCATCAGTAATGCTCCAAGATTTAGCAAAAGGAGCTGCAGCAAGACTACTGCTGCTTACACATGTACGCTTGGCAGTGTGCATTCACCACCGCCAGAGGTGGGGAGAGGGCTTCCCAAAGCACCCATGGGGTGCACCAGGCAGCACCTCCCAGTAGGGTCGGAGTGCTGAGGTCCTACTGCTGCAGCAACGCAACTGCTACAGGCCCTGCCCTGGCCTTTTTCCCCATTTTTGCTGGTCCTAAGGATTTATTTTCCCTCCCAGGTGGTGGCTTATACGCTCCTGTTGGGCACTCCATCCCTCGTGACTGTGCTCCTTATATAAAGCCATAGTCAGATAGGGCCTGTTCTCCCCTCTCAGGCCAGTAGGGCTGGGCTGGCCAGAACCACTTCGTTTTTGGCTACTGGGCTTTCACCTCTCTCCATTTTTCCTATTGTTCCCCACCCCATTCCCATTTATTTTTCCTCTGGGAAAAAAATTTTTGGTAGGTCATGGGAAATGTATTTAGTTTTATTAGGACTGGGCTGATAAATATGTCTAATATGCAGAATGTATAAGAATGGTGTTCATAACCAGACACCTAGAGGAAAGTAAGAATAGGACAAAGATATATAGCACTTCCCCTGAGTACTGTCCCCACCTCTAGCTATTTTCAGCTCAGATGATTTCCTGAGCCAAATGCAGTTTGCCTATTCAGTCACCTTAAAGACATTTCTCTTCCAACTACTTGTTCAGGCTTTCAGATGTGAATCCACCTAAACTTTTTTGTATCCACTTCACGCAGTCCTTTGTGGGGTGAAGAACAGGAAGGCCATTCAGTGGGGGCAGTGTTGTGCTGGGACATGGGTTATGCAAACATGGGAGCTACACATGCACTTCACAGAATCACAGAATCACAGAATCACAGAATGGTAGGGGCTGGAAGGGACCTCTGGAGATCATCTAGTCCAACCCCCCTGCCAGAGCAGGGTCACCTAGAGCAGGCTGCACAGGAACGCATCCAGGCTGGTTTTGAATCTCTCCAGAGTCGGAGACTCTACCACCTCTCTGGGCAGCCTGCTCCGGTGCTCTGCCAGCCTCAGGGTAAAGAAGTTTCTCCTCATGTTTAGATGGAACTTCCTGGGTTCAAGTTTGCCTAAGGTGACTGGAATGCAGTTCAATGCATTCAATGCAAATTCAATGCACTGGAATTTTTAAAACCCATGTAGGACAACAATAAGCTGCCTCAGAGTTGGGGGCCTGCAACAACAAAGAAAGGGTCCCCCAGAGAATGTCAGTGGTCAGTGGTTCTTCTGGATCCAGGAAAGGTGGCCTGCTTTGCACTGTGCCTGCTTAAACATCTGTGCCTCCTTCACCTCCTCCAGACCCTTGCAGGAGGGACTGTCCCATCCAGCACAGCACCAGGGGGCTGAAAGAGAAAGCACCCTTCCTCCTGCCTCTGGAGAGGAGGAGGAACCGTCAGCTGACAAGACAGGGAAATTACTTTGTCTTTTAGCAGCAAAGAAGAGCTGGTCTCTCCCAAACATCTACTGTTGCCTCCACATGCCCTACCTCCAGGAACTCCCAACCACTCCACAGCGTGTGGGCACAGCTGCAAAGTGGGCTGTTCAATCAGTTTTCTTTTCTTTTCTTTCATGCTACCATCAAGTGTCACAGTGCTTCATTTTGTGTTTTAAACTCTATGGTCAAGTTGCCCACAAAGATTTGCAATCCCAGAACAGAACAACAGTGCTAAAATCATTCCGCACTATGTTTCTTCCCAAGGCATCTGTCACAAGGATCACAACCTGTGGGTTATGCAATTAAAGGGGGTAATGGAGATGGCTTAGGACAATTTTTTTTTAATGGAGACAGAGCAAGAAGCACAGATGTTCATCTCAGAGCACATTTCCAAATTTCCCCCTCAGGCTACATAAGCCAAGCCTTGCATGCAGCATGGGGACTCGGATGTGGAGGGCCAGTGTTAGAAGCGTGCCCTGAGCTGGATGCAGGAAATCAGGCAGCAGCAGGAGATGTACCATGCAACATCTCGCATCAGTTAGGTGATACTTCTGCAGGTTATCACAGTTCTTTGTAATATGCCAAGGTTTTTTACGAGTTTCTAGAAATGTTCTGTCTCATAAGATGGGCTTCCTACAATTGTATTCCCTCTTCATAGCTTTTGTGAATTATCTTTTTCAAATTTGAAAGCTCCATATTCTACATCGAAACAGGACATTTTGCCGTGCTTTGCTTTCAGTACACTTTCCCTTCATCATAAAAGTTTTATGTGTGTTTGCTTTCCCAACTTTCAGTGTTTCAGCTCCTTTTTCACATCAAGTACTTACCATGAAAGGCAATTGGGTGCATGACAAGACAGCCCTGCAAGATACTGTCCCATTAGAGAGTGGTTTTCATGCCTTTCCTAATCTGTGAAAAAGAGCAAAAATATCTGGAGCAGGAGATAACATGAGAAGGAAGTTAAAACCATTTTCTGGGTTATTTTGATCTTCAACAGCTCTAATTCACTGCTGCATGAGTTACTCGGCAACGACAGCCAGGCAGGACTCTTTCCCACTGCTCTCGTGCAGCTGTTGAGGGGGTGAATTCAGAATATGCAGGGAAAAACGTGCTGTCAGCAAGCCTTGGAAACACAGGTACCAGCCGATAGTTGCTGAAGCACTGCGATATGCTTTTCAAACCCAGAGGTAGACATAGCCTCTGTGTGGAGACCATCCTGGTCTCCTTTCAGAGACTAGGCATGGAAACTTGTAACTAGGACAAGTAATGTGTGTCCTATAACACTTGGGTATGACATTGTGAGGTAGCGCGTTTTCTATTGTGATCAAAGACAGTCTACTTCCAAAACTAATTCAAGGAGAGAGGTTGCACAAGTGCCCTCTGGAGGGTAGAAAATTGGGACATGGAGGGCTCTTAGGGCAGCCAAGCCCAGAAGGCAGGTTGCATTGAAGTCTTCTTAAGTATCCACAAAGAGCTGTCCTGTGGGACCACTGAGAGCTTGATCAAGGTCTCTTGCATGCTGCAGTGGATGAGGAAGGCCAGACTGCACCGTGAAGCACATAGAAGGCATATTGATGACCTCTGCCTATGCAAGGCATTTGAAATCCACAGCCCCGTCACATGTGTTCTGTGCAAGACAGGTTTCTCCAAGTTCCACCAGGGCTTGCCACAGCCTACAGATAGTCCCTAAGCTGTGAGCAAAGGCAGCAACCCCATATTCTTCATGAGGGGCTTGCTGTGGATGTGCAGTAGGATGGCTCTGTGTGTATGAGAGAGGCCACTTGCAGGACTTCTGTCATTAGGCAGCGAGGTGGTGGACTGACATAGTAATCCACAGAGCTGACTGGTCCTGAGCCTGCCAAGAGGCACTTTCTAGCTCAGCTCCTATCAGTTATCACTGCTCTGCTGATAATGGGGTCATTTCAATTTGCATTAACAGAAGACCCTATTTAGGTTTAATTACAGATTTCCTGCACTCATGCCTGTGCTAATGAGGGCAGGACATTCAGGGATTTGGGGAGTAAACCAAAATGTGGATGCTGAGGCAATTTTTGCATCTCAGACCCACCTCCTACAGCAAAGAACTGAACGCGTTTCAGCGTACTCCCTCTTGCTGAGATACACGGGCTTGGGTTTCTTCCTCTAAGGAGATAATGCTGTTCTCACATTATTACGTGCTTTTATTTTAAAGTGCTGCGTCTTCCCTGCAGAAATCCAGTCTGGAGTCTTTAAAACCTTCTAGGGTTCATGCGGTGCCAGGCAAGATACATAGTAGGATTGGGAGATTCTGTGCTGTTGTGAACGTGTCCAGGTAGTATCAGATAAGCATTTATGAAGCAAGGCCAGTATGGTGCACAGGCAGCCAAAGTGCAGTGAGACCCTGCCAAACAGCCACAAAGAGTGCCTGACACAAGAGAGAAGGACAAATGTACAGAGAAAAATACAGACACTGTAAAACAACTCTATTAATACCAAAAATTAATGGAGCATCTAATCTGGAATTTCATTGCCCTGGTCAAAGCAGGATCCTTCCTGTTGCTGGAGGGGAGACCTTATCGCTCTCTACAGCTACCTGAAAGAAGCAGGGGGAGTCGGTTTCTTCTCCCAAGTAACAAGAGATAGGACAAGAGGAAATGAACTCAAGTTGTGCCAGGGGGGGTTTAGGATGGATATTAGAAAAAATTTCATCACAGAAAGGGTTATCAAACATTGAAATAGGCTGCTCAGGGAAGTGGCTGAGTCACCATCCCTGGAGTGTAGATGTAGGTGCTTAGGGACATGGTTTAGTGGGGGACTTAGCAGTACTAGGTTAACAGTTGGGCTTGATGATCTTAAAGGTCCCTTCCAAACTTGACAATTCTATGAGACTATGATTTTGGACATCTATTTACTTTGCTTAGACTAAGTGTGAGCAAGGACCTCAAGAACATGTTGTCTGGTGGCAATCAGCTTCCAAAAAGCATCTGTCTCCAGCAGGCACCTAGGCAATGGAGAACCAAGAAGGATTCCCAGGATGGAGTGAGCCCTCAGGAGCAACAGCAGGGACAAGGAGAGGCACCCACTGAATTCCCAGGCCAAGCGCTGGTATCACTTGGCTGTGCTAGCAGGCTGGAATCAGGATTTTGCTTCTTGTCAGCTTTTATTGCCAGGCTGCTCAAACTCCCCCCTCCACCAAAGCACATGCCTTTTAGCTTCTGTATTCTTTTTCATCTTCCCCTCTCTTTTACCTGCTTCCTGCTCCCACGGCTTCTGTCTGATTCTGCGGTGGCTTTGAGGTTTTTCTGTAAACAGCAAAATAATGATCTTGCTCACAATCATTTCAGGGCTGCTATGCTATGCATCCTCCTGCTTCGTGTTATACAACCGTTTACGGAGAGCCTCAAACTTCTTCTGGGGGGATATTGTAACTTCTCATGTGTTTGTAAGCACCTAGATTAGGAACCCTTTTTACTTGGTGCACCTTCGTAGGAATTACTACTTGGAGCAACTGAATTCATGGGTTCATCCAGTCTTGGGTAACGGGCAAAACTAGGCAATCCTGAAGTAGCGGCACAGTGGTAAGAGAGCATACCAACAGCAGAGAGCTAAGGCTATTATTTTCCTGCGGGAGAACATTAGTTCTGCTGGCTTTCTCCCACCAAACATGTGCTATCCTGGTAGCAAGGTAGGAAGAAGGGTCTGATCTTGTCTTCTCTGATGTCCTGCAACTTTGCCTGATGGAGAGAGTGCAGTAATTAAAATAGAGGCTCTGTGGTGCCCCTCAGGTGAGGGAATAGCCCTACAGTTGCAAAGAGCAGAGGAGCTGAAAAAGTTCCTCCAAAATTCTTGTTATTTTAAACTCGATGTCATATTTCAGCCTCCATCGATAGAGTTCATGCAGTGCATACCTAATGTCATCACACGGCTCTTCTCTCCAGAACACAGAGAGCACGAAACTGAATCTCAAATCACTTGAGCGAACTGAAAGAGGAGCTTTTAAACAGGGCTCATGCGTACTCTGGCACTTCATACTTGGTGCTTCATTTGGGGGTGATGGCTACAAGGAATCCTTAACCCCTTGTGTTTACTGAAGTTAGAAAATTGCTGCATTGCGGAGCAGCTGGGAAAGGGAAGAGCGAGAGTGAGAAGTCCAATGCTTAGACCCTCATGGGCTGGGCTCTGTACTTAGATGAGGTGTTGTGAAATTCAGAGATTGTGTGTAACCTGGGCACTTAAAGGAAACTACAGTCCGGTAGCGAGGCGAGGGGGGGGCATTATTTTAATGGCACTTGAACTCTGGCCAAGGAAAGAGAGCACTTGCTCTGAAAATAGCTGAGAGGCTGCAGGCTTTGCTGCTGCTGCTGTTCAAGCTGCCGCTTTTGCTTACTATTCTGCTAAGTAGTAATATGAACCTGGTGCAGATGAGGAAGAAAGAGAATTGAAATTAATATCCAGGATATGGCCCCCAACTTTGGTCTGCTGAGGAAAAGACACGCTGCTCCCGGAATCTGCTAAGAGTGAGAAGCGACTTTCCAAATCTACATTTCATTTGCATTTCTGTGGTTGGGTGATTACATGACAGAAAAAGAAGCTGTTCTACAGGAATATGAGGTGCTTGTTTGATGCCGCATAAACTGAGGTATTAACTTACGATCAATAGCACATGCTTCAGGTAGGGCTGACGTGGACGTTTTCTGGATACCGCGCAATAAGAAACCCAGAGTAGAGGGCAGTGCTTATACTTACAACCCAATCAGTTCCGGGTGCCGGAGCTGCTCTTCTAAGTGGCTTAGTTGTATCTGCATGTCCTTAAAAGTTCAAAAGCAAAGCAAACAATCTTAATATGAGTCCATCACTCTGGTGTGCAATAAAAGTCAAGTCAGAGCTTATTAGCATGAGATCAGCTCCAGTGCTGCCCTTCCAGATATTATATTCTGATCTCCCAAATTGTCTCTGATAGAATATGCAAGAATCTGCCCTCCTGGTATTAGTTTTATATTGCAGTAAATTTCTGGATGACTTCTGTTCCCAATAATACAGGATTGCTCATTTTAAAGGCATATTGCTGGTTTGCAGACTATGGCCTGCGAAACTTCTAACCCAAAAATTCTTGGTGTTCTTTCTAGACGCAAAAATTGTGTCTGATATCAGCAGAGAAGGGAAATCTGACAGACAATTCCTATCTGCTTGGTAAAAATAGGCAGTGGGATAGAAGACTGAAGCTGGTGTCCATGCTGAGATAAATGCTTTGAGGGTGACTATATCTGTTTTCTCAGACCTAGAGGATCTACACAAGCAAGCTGCTTGTTACCACCAGGACGGCTTCTTTTCATTATCAGCAGAAACTTGGGCAAGACGCTGCACACCAGCCAAGCATCCTGGCTCATCTGCTACCACAAAAACATGGCATGGGTCTCAGTAGCTTCTGCGATGCAGAATGCCCTGAGCAGGAAAAAGGTGTCAGGATTTGGGCAGTGTGGGAAAGGCCTGGCAATGGTAGGAGAAGTGCTGTGAGTAAGCCCCCAGTGTGCCCTGGCAGTGATGGAGACCAGCAGCATCCCACCCCTATGGGCAGGAATGTGGCCCATAGGTCAAGGGAGGGGGTTATCTCCCTCTACTCGGCACTTGTTACACCACGTGTGGATACTGCATCCCTCCTAGTACCTGATGGATGTCAATGAACAGCGGCGAGTTCAGGGGAGGTCTCCAGGGTGGCTGTGCTGGTGGCCAGGAGGCTCTGCGAGCTCCTACCCTGGAGGTTTTGCAGCCCGGCTGGATACAGCCCTGAGCATCCAGCTCTGAGCTTTGAGCGGGAGGTTGGACCAGAGCTCCTCCCACGGTTCTGTCCCACCTGAATTATTCTGTGATCCCATGACTCTGCTGACTCATAAATCAAGTTGTCTTGGTTTATGGAGGCCCCTCCTAAACAAAACTGTTGCTTTTCTGTAGCTTAGCATGAAATCACAGACATATGCACCATTTCAAAACTTTGCTGGAGACTTTGTTATGACAAGTGCTTGCATTTAATTGTTTTGCTGGGAAAAAGATAATCTCCTTTATTCATACTGAATAAAAAGAAACTATCAGCCAGCCAAGGGGAGGAGGCAGGAAAAGGAATTTGTAAGTCAAAGCAGTCTATTTTGTTTAGCATCGTGCTTTTTCAAAGTCTTACGATGATTGATGGAATATGGAAGATTTTATTTCCAAAAGGCTTATTTAAATCCCAGCTGTGTGTTCAGAAACCTGAGGCCCCTTCCACTGGAGGGACAAACCAAGGCGTCAGCTACCCACATGCATATATTTGCTCTTGTGGTAAAGCAGGGAAGAAAGCTTGTTGGCACGAGGTCATTATTATCCCCAGAAAATAGGAGATTAGGAAAATGTACAGCTGAAAATTGGTCAGCTGATATTTGTGGAAGAAAAGTGGACCACGCACATCTCTGCATGGATCACTGCATGCCTGCGGAGCAAATTGTTTGTGATCGACTTTGGGCAGCATCGGAAGAGACCACAAAGACTCAGTTAGCCACAAACTCGCAGTCATTCTGGCTCATCCAAAGGGCCGCTCTCAGGCCAGCCCCGCACTCGGAGACAGCAATGCGCTAAAATAGAATATTGCCTGACCTCACAAGTTTTCTTTTGCAACGATGCTGTCAGTAAATATTTTCATGTGTGATTGTATGTGTGCTCCCTCCTCATCTCTGCCCAAAAGCTGATGGAACAGAGCATGAAAGACGTTTTGAATGACCTAGAAAAATTCTGCCTACTGCAGTGAGACCAAGGGAGTACAAGCAACTTGCCCACGGTCTCACCATGAATCAGCTGCAGGTACTACAAGATGGTTGTGTGTCCTTGACCACAGACCCATTAGCACCCCCTGTCCTACCTCCACCGTCTGCCACTCCAGTTCTTTCTTGACCATTGCATAAGAAGCCTGCAACACCTTTCAGTCTCATCTCGGTCCTTGCAGGCACCAGCGATGTCTGAAAGCTACAGAATTATAGTGTCAGGTGCAGGATCGAAGCCTGGGCCACCATTCTGGTTACATGAAAACAGACAAGGCAGGAGTGAGAGCATTAAAACCTAAATTCAAACTTCATCTTACTCCTTTTGCATTTCTTTTTGATGAACCCCCCCAAATATTTTATTGCATTCATCTCTGCACTTTTTCATTGTATGACTTGATCAAGAAGCAGGTGCTCCAAAATACATAGGGAACTACCTTATCTCACATTTATTTTAGCCTAACAAGAAAAAGGAAGTTGACAAAATCTCAGAAAGAAATTGCGTTTTCCTGCTGAGTTCTGAATAGGCTTGGAAGTGCCTGTACTTCTGCTCAGGCTGACATGACATCAGAAAATGTCCACCTTGTAACCTTATTACGCTAAATACTCTAAAAGTTGTTTGCTTTCTGCTTGTTCTAGAAGACACAATACTGAGGGAATCTTCGCAGACTGCACTCACTTCTTGAAATGTCTTTTTTCACTGAGGGGTTGCTTGTTTTTGTCAGATTTGGAAACCATCTTGTGGAGATCTGTCTTCACGCTCTGTAGATAAGGTCACCTCTGAAAATCGTATCTCCCCCAAAAACATTGCACAGAAAGCTCTGTTGTTTTGCACTAAGCACTGTGTCATGTCCCATCTCCTGCAGAGCTGGAACAAGATGCTCAGGTGGACTTTTTCTCCAAGAAGGCTCAGTTGTGCTCCCAACCCAAAGAGCCCTGCAGTGGCAATGTCCCTGCCCGTCCCCGCTGTGGCTTTCACATCCATAGGTTTGGTGTGGATCAGTTGAATTTCCACAGTGTCCTCGACCTGGGGGGCATTTCCCCCCGTCAGCGTGGCAGAGGGGCCAGCAGCCTGCAGCGTGGGTCGAGCGGGGCAGGCAGGGGCGAGCAGCTGCACCTGAGCTCTCCGGCTGCGTGGGCTCCCTGACGCCTTCCTGTTGCCCAAGCACAGCCCCAAGGAGCCAAGCAGGGCATAGAGGCCACTCCTCGTGCTGGCCCCTCTACCCCACTGCCAACTGACAGCTCCTGGCCCCGCTCTCTCGGCTGCAGGATTTTGTTCTCAGGGACCTGAACCCACCATGCACCCCAGCAAGATGTAAGGCTTGTTGATTTTGGCTTGTTATTTTTCGGTTTTGCTTTGAAACCTTTTTCTCCTGATGGTCATTCTCTCAGGTACTACTCACGTCAGCGGCGCTACTAATTCTTGTTGCGAACGGTGTATATAAGTTCCCCGTGTTGGTTCTGTCAGCAAAGCAGCTAAGCTCCTGGGGCAGAGAGGCAATTAATTTTGTAACACAGGGCTGCTTCATATTCAGGACGCAGTTCAACAAAGCACTTAAGCAAAGGAATAATGACTGACTTGAATGGCAATATTAGTGCTTAAAGTTAATTGTGTGCTTTTAAAATTGAGCCTTATATCATGCCAATCAAATCATTAATCTACTGAATTACAAGCTCAAGCTCACAAATACATGCCCTGGACTTTCTTGCCTCAAAAGGGGAAACAGATGCAGACAGGGCCTTGAAAAAGCTATCAACATTCAGTAGTAACATAGCAAAGACTGAAAACGTGTTGGCTTGCTCCTTCCTAACTCTTACCAACCAGAAAATGCAGTGTGCCAGCACTTCTGTGACAATCAGTCAAATGCTTTAATGAACAAATGGACTATATATTAAAAGCAAAACAGGAAATTTTCTTCCTCCCTTGAGGCAGTCTCAGTGGAATCAGAAAACTGAGTATTTTTGGACATCACACGAGTTCTGAAATTTCTAGTATGCATCACAGTAGGCCCACCAAAAAGTACATCTGAGTGACAGGAGGATTAACTGTGCAGGGAACAGCAGGAGAGCCAGGATGCTATCTGCAAGGTTATGTAGATGGAGCTGAAGACAGCAATTAGAAGTAATACACAGCTGTGCAGCCAGATATATTCTCACACGAGCAGAGGCAAGCATAGGCTAAAAGCAAGCTCGTGAAACAAACCACCTCTCACTGACCAGCACATGGTATCTAATGCTGTACAACCGTACTTAGAGTAACCACAGAGACATCCTAACCTAACTAAACTGATGAGTTTATCGATTATACCACAGGCTTCTATAGGAGAAGACTACAATGTCAAAGCTTTCAATTCTTCCCACAAAAATTGTGTGATGGACAAAAGCTGTGATGTGGCTGTGGTTGGAGTGGTTCATACAGCAAGCTGCTGGCTCACGACACCTCCGTTTGCCATGCTATTACTGAGGTCTGCGGGGAGCAACTACAGATGCCAAAGATAGATGGAGTACTACATACTAACGTAAGGGATTGGGTAACCTGGACCAAGTTATTGCTGCAGTCCTTGTCTGACCAGCTGGAGCTGGCATTATTTCCACCAGTCCCCAAAGGAATTTCTCAGTTTAATTTTAAACAGAAGAATGATTTTGCTGTTGTTGCTGCTGTTGGTTTAGATTCCTCACGTAGTTTGTTCTCGTGCCTCTTTGCATTTTAGAGATGTTCTTCACATCAGCCTCTAGGGATGGGTTAGCGTGGTGCACTGAAGTCTTCTTTGGAAGTCCGCTGCTGTGACTGCAAAATGGGAACTAGAAAGCTCGCTGTTATGATAAGTAACATGCAGTCGTAGTTGTGTGGTGTGTTAGCAGGGAGTGTTTATTTCTAGTTCAGACATCTAAATACACACCTGTATTCAACTATGTTCAGCTATAGACTATGAAACAAATCTGTCTAAACCAAGATATCCCTGTGGGTTTGTATGCATGTGTGCGTGAATACATGCATATAAAAGCATAGGGAGGAAAAAAAAAAACAATAGCTGCCTAAGATTACATACTTTTGGCTTTGCATCCACTTCTGAGAAGACCTAGAGATAGGAACAGCCTCCTTCCTTCCAGGAAGAAGCCATGCCTTGGCTATAGAGGGAGCGGGAGTGAAGCCTTAAGACTCTTTCTCCATAGGCAGGGTAGTACAGAGGGTCACTGACTGATGCGGTGATGGTGTAGGAGGTGAGACAAGAGGCCTGGGTAATTAGGAGGATGTTGGCTTGGCTCAATTGAAAACAGGAAGGGCTATTTCCTTGAAGGGTCTTTGCTTAACTGCCAGCTCAGACTGTGAGTTCTGTCAGGCAGCGAGTGTCTCTCAGCAATGTAGGAAACGCAGCCAGCGCTATGGGGCTCCTACGCTGAACACCAGCCCCTGAACACACCCATCACCATTTCAATTTGAGCAGCTATAGCTCAAATGAAATATGTTTAGGTTCAATGTTCAGCTGACTCGACAGAAAGTATCAGCCTGGTCTTCCCATTCATCAGATCTCCTAGAAATATCACAAAACAGTGTGACTGAGGCAAAGGAGGGAGGCACAGTCTTCAGGCTGAGCATCCCAGACAGATCTGGTTAACACCAGCAGCTTGCTGGCAGCTGTAGTGCCAGCCCTCTCCCCCTCTGCATCCTCCCAGCATTTAGCAAATCATAGATGCTGCCTCCCAAAAGGAGGAAGCTGGCTCTGAGAAGAATCTAGACGGAGAGAGTTGGCTTTGTTATTCTCCAGTTTCCCCATTCCCTGACTTTCCAGTGCCTGATTTTTCAGTCTCAGTGGTGTCATGTTCCTGACTTCACGCCTTTACTTCTAATTTCTTTTTTTCTGCTCGTGCTCCTTTACACGTTATGGCTGTCATCTTTCTTTGAGACACCACTGTCTCTCTACAGACCACGTACTCGACCCTGGTAGAAAGTACTGGGCTATCACTCGCAATCGCTCACACGACAGCTCTCCCGTCCTCCAGAGGAAGGTGAAATCTTTTGGTCAACAGATGCAGAGGGCCTCACTTGAACAAAGCAAGGGTTTTGACTGTTCTGTAGCACAGATGTCTGTCCTATGTGAGCAGCTGAATGGTCATTTGTATTTCATTTATCCAGAAATTTCTTGCTTGTGTATGGGTAAAACCCCCCACATCTGATTTTATTACTGCTCCGCATCCATCATGAGATTTCAAAATGCAATTACATTGTTTATTCAGTGGTATTTTTTGAAAAATCTTCTGTTATTTCCAAGTCTGTTTGCTCAGAGAAGGATGTCTGCCATGAATTCTCAGATAGTGGATGCCGGCATCTTGTTTTTAGTAGACACAGTGCTTAAAGTACTTTGGCTTCCCTTCCATGTGGTTGGAAAGACTTGATTTTCCTTTTTTAAGCAAGATTTGGCAACCATGACAACCACATGCCAGCATCTGAACTGGGATACTTTGATGTCGTGCTTGAATTACTAGTATCAGAGAACTCCCAGAGACATGGCCCATTGCTTAATGCTGGGAACCAGGCTTGGAGCAGACCAAGACTTCTGTGCTTGTTCCAGAAGAGGAAACAGACAAAAGGTGACCCCAACACAGAAAGCTTTGGAGTTCCTTGCAGTTCCTGTTTGCTTTGCAAAAGTAAGTCACACACTTCTGCAGCAAAGGAGCTGACATGCTTTACAATTTCGGGACATCTCTCTTGCTCTGAGAGCTTTCACTGCTTCCGGCATCTAATCTGCCTTTCCTGGGTCTAAGCTGCTTCCCTCTCCTCGCTGACCAAAGACTTTGACCACGTTTCACTGATAAACTGCACTGGAAAACCCAAACGGCAGAACAGAGAATGTCGTTGCCTCAAAACCAGTTCTGTCTGCCCACAGGCAAACGTGTTCCCAAACATGGCCACCACAATAGCAGAAGCAAAGGGTGCCTTCTATTTCATTCTCTGCACAGCATTGCACAGCACAACCAAACACCTTTGTTCTTCAGACATTGCAGCAAAAGCCGTGTCATCCTGCACTCCAGGAAAGACAAACCCTCCGGAGAATTCATTGCCAAGGTGGATAACTGAAGGCTTCAGCAGCTGCTCATGACCAGAGCCTGCTGCTCTTCTGTCTTGTGGAAGATAGATACAAGAAATAGTTGTAAGAGAGATCCCTGCCTCTTCTGGCTAGTAAAGGTCACCTAAAATCAACTGTGCCCTACGCTAGCAGAAATTCTTCACTTTTTTTCCCTCTAGGAAGGCAATTCATTGGCTTCTCTGAAGAAGTTCAGTCATCTTTTCAGTGTTCAAATAGTCTAGACGTGATCTGGAGACCTTAATAGTTATGACTGTATCGCTAAACTTTGATTCCAAGGGAAAAACATTGGAGAAAACACTAAAAACTCAATGCAAACAAGCAACTTGTATTCAAGCGCAAGATCATTAGAATTATTCCGGAATGCTAGAGAAGGATAACTTAAAGAAGCAATTAGAAATAGATTGTTTAAAATCGGAATTGAAAAGAGAATGAGAGCAGACGCATGTGTTAGGACGAAACATTGCGATCATGCTAGGAGAAGCGGAAAGACCCCCATAGCATTGTCCAAATCTGAAATTTATTTGTGGGTGCAAATCCCAAGGATGAGGATGGGGATGTCCGGGGAGACCCTGATGGACACAGCCCCGCAGAAAGGGAGGGACGGGAGGAGAAAGAAGCAGGACCCGCACTCTGGGAGCTGTGGGCTGAGCCTTCCCCAAAACCTGGAGTGATGGGAACGGGATCTTTGCAGGGAGTTTCTGTCACCAGCGGCAGTCGGGTGTTCTTGGGCGATGGCAAGATGGGGGTGTGGACCCTGAGGAGCCAGGGGATCCAGTTGCTGCTTGGGTAAAAAGGCTGTCAGGGCTGGCAGCAGGAGTGCCAAAAGCTAGTATCCAGGCAATGCATGAGAGGGGGTGGGGGGGATGGGAGGGATGGCGATGGCTGCACATACAAGCCCCTCACAACCCCCACCCCAGTGCCGCAGTCAGCACCTTCCCGTGGATCGTGCTTCAGTTGGGCTGGCTGCTGAAACGAAGGAGAGATGCTGTCTTTTGCTTCTCTCCCCTTCAGAGGAGGGAGAGCATCTCCATCACGCAAGAGAAGGATGAGAGAGAAAAGAGACCTATGAGTTTAAAAAGAAACTAAACTACTTTAATGAAAATATTAATAAAAAAATAAATAAAATAAATATATTAAATATATACAGAACCAGTATCAAGCTCCCAGGATGTCGATGATGTCATCAGCAGGCACTGGGAAAGTCCCAGACTGGACTCAGCAACAGATGGGAACTGGATTCCGGATCTGGATTCAGGAACACCCGGAATGGGATCAAGGGCGGACGAACAGACAGAGTCCTCCTCAGATGCCGGCCATTGAAGAAAGAGAGACTGACCCTTTGATCCCTCAGCTTTTATACTGAGCGTGGGGCAGATGGGATGGAATACCAGCTTTGGGTCACCTCTCCTGTCTGCTCCTCCCCACAGGTGGGACACCACTATGCTCTTCCACTTCTGACCCTCCAACAGGGGAAATAACGAAGTTAGCTGACCTTGGTTGGTATAGCAATAAGTATAAGCAGGAGCCTCTCTGCATACCATTCCTTGGCATAAATTATAAAAATCAGGTTTTACCAGTCTGAAAGAGGACTATCGTCTGAAAAATATGCTGTTAATTTCAGAGAGTTCAGTCAGTGAGAAGAGGCCTAGCTGAAAAGTAAAATTACTGAACAGAAAATTGGTTCTGTTTTACCTCATTCCACCCCTTGTTCCACACCATTTGCATTGTGCTCAGATCACTATTACTTTTTATCTTAAAATATATACACATAGATATACATATATATACAGTCACTGGGGAAGATTGAATCAAACTGATGCTGTAGAAAGAAATAGCCTTTGGCGAAAAGCTTTAGCACTTGAGGTAACCTGAGCGGTGCTGCACGGACAACCCACCAACGGCGTCCGGAATTGCCAATGGAATTGCCAGAGGGGAAAACCATGGGGCAGAAGGAGGTGCTGTCAGCTGCACTCCCTTGGGAAGGGAAACTTCACCCTGTCGAGCTTCTGTGGGAGGAGCTGCCAGAGTGAAACAACGATAAGCCATGGTTTCGGGTCCAGGCCCCCCACTCCCCACGGTGAATTCTTCCGGATGGGCCACTGACAGGGAACCTGCTATACATATCCCTGTGTGCCTAAAGTGAGTAAATTTGGCATTCTTAATTGATACAGGGGCCCAAATTAGCGTTTTAACTAAGAACCATGCTGATGCATTAGGGATTAAACCACTGAGAAAGACTAAACATAACAAGTGTGATGGGGCAGCAGGAAAATGTCCCATAGCTGGAACTCAGCTTTGTCTACCTGGGGAAATGTAGATGATGGCCACGGTGGTGGCTCTAAGCCCTCATCAAGGAAATACATTGGGTCATGTGATTGCCAGAAGCGGACTCTACTGTTAATAACCGGTGGGGAAGTTACGGAAGCCCAAAGATTTGAGCATTTTGTCGTATGGGACCACTGATGGGCGACGCCCCCACACCTGGTGATCCAAAGGGATCCCACTGAGTTCCCACGAAGGACATGCGTAGGCCAACCTGTCATGGTGAAACTAACTCCTATTGGCATTGTACCCATGACCCTGAAAAACCAAGAGACTTCTATGCCTAGGGAGCCCTGGATGGGAACAGAAAAAAACAACCATATTAGTGCTTCAAGGATAATCACAGAATCACACAGAATCACAGAATGGTAGGGGTTGGAAGGGACCTCTGGAGATCATCTAGTCCAACCTCCGTGCCAGAGCAGGTTCCCCAACTTCTAACCCCAAAGCCCAGTTTCAAAACGTGCGGCCAGCTCGGTATTTTCTTACAGTAGAAGGGAAAAGCAGACCGCCTTGGTGTTCCTACTGGTGATGGTGACAGTGACCAGCGGAAATGATCAGGACCTGGATGACAACATGTCAGCAAAATGCTAGTGGGATTTGCCTGCTTTAACAGTTTGTCTACCCGCACTCAAGTCAGCAGGAGACCCATTGCCAGTCTTTGTGCAGGATGTTAAGGTATCTCTGTCTCTTGAGCTTACATGAAAGCAGTAAAATAGCTACAGCTGGGAGAGAGAAGGATCCAGAAGATCGAAATGTGGACGTTAAAGCAATTTTTGCACCTCAGACCCACCTCCAACAGCAAAGAACTGAACGCATTTGAGCATACTCCCTCTTGCTGAGATACCCGGGCTTTGTTTTCTTCCTCTGAGGAGCTAGTGCCGTTCTCACAGGAAAGACAGACATTATCACATGCTTTTAGTGTTCATGCATGCTTATTTTAAAGTGCAGGGTCTTCCTGGAAGCAATACAGTAGCGCCGCAGAAATCCAGTCTGGAGTCTTTAAAATCTTCTAAGGCTAATGTGTCCCCAGGCAAGTTTCATAGTAGGGTTTGTAGATACCCTGCACTTGAAAATCGGTGCAGGTAGTATTAAGTAAGCATTTATGAAGCAAGGCCAGTATGGTGCACAGGCAGCCAAAGTGCAGTGAGAGCCTGACAAACAGCCACAAAGGGTTCCTGCAACAAGAGAGACAGACAAATGCACAGGGAAAAATACAGACACTGTAAACCAGCTCTATATTCCTTTTGGAAGATTATTTCCACAGGAGAATGCCCAGTGTTAGCACGAACAGCTTCCTGACATTAACATGCACAGATTTAAATGGAAATGAAGCTTCACAGATGAAACAAGCCATAAGCACTTGCTAATTGTGTTTGGTTGTGCAACAGTAAAAATGCTTCTCTGTCCTCAGGAGGGGAACCAACAATTGATCCCTTTTCTGAACAACTGTCTACAAGATCCATCCCAAAGCTTCCTACCATACAGAAGCAAGCTGAAGGTTCTTTCCCTTTTATGAAGGCCCTACAAGACTATCACAGAAAGACAAATGTACCTCGGGAGACATTCCTGCTGGTGCTGGAGAGGTGGAAAGGGATGAAGCAAATGAGCAATGGTTGGTGGCTTCAGCCTTTGTGAAGTTAATCTATAAATAGCTTCAGCAGCAGTTGTACCCTGACCACAGAGTGACTATACTGAAGAATACATCCATAAGTAGTCCACACTTCTTTGGTCCAGGTAGGTGGAAGCCCACCAGCAAGCCCTCAGTAACCACTTGGTCAGGGGAGTATGGCAGAGGAGCGGTTTCATGGAGGCTGATAACGAGCAGCCAGGTGGACAGAACCATGTTCTCAGACCTTAGGCCTTCCTCCCTTTCCCCATGAGGAGGGAAGGAGGAGACATTTGCCAGCATGCACATAAATGCTTCATTTTCAGAGGTGGCAGGTGAGCAGATTCGTAAGGGAACGTACCCAAGGGCCAGAACAGAGTTTGCACCCCGGTTACTTCACTCTGCTCTTCCACTAAGTCTGCACACACACAGCTCTACACTTGCAGCACATTTCTCTTCTCTGCTCACACTCTTTCTCCCATGATGTTCCAGCATTAGTCAGACTAATCTTGACTCCATGGTGCTCCAGGTGTAACTAACCAAATGTGCACGCAATGAGAACATTTTACCTACCCAAGAATGGAACGGATTTTTTTTAGGTAGCTGGTCATTGATTTCTGGACCTAGAAAGGGAAAGAGGAGACATGATTCAATTTGAAATGAAGTTTTCTCACTTCTAGGAAAAGAAACATTGATTGACGAATTAAAAATGGCTCTCAAACTAGCAAAACTGAGCAAGAAGTGGTGAGCCTGAGTCACAGGAGCTGAGTGATATAAGGAATGCCTGGGGCTGAAAACCTCAAAGAGGAGCCACATCCGATGAACCAAGGAGGTTTCCAGCTTGGAAAAAAGAGAGATGGAGGAGGTCCTGCAAGTGCAGGTGTAAGAGGAGCAGTCCAGTTGTCTTTTACCGGTTTCTCCGTGACTATCTTCTGAGCAGGAGAGTTTGGGCAGTTGTGGACCTTCTCTCCTCGTTGGCTGTGGAACAAAAAGAAACAACAACAAAGACTGCAGCTGATTCAGCTCATTGCAAGCAGTGCTTATAACGAAGACAATAAAGGTACAGCACGAGGAGGAGCTGAAACCTAAGAGGAGCTCAGGTTGTGAAGAAGAGTTGCTTACTGCTTTGCATTATAAAGGCAATTACATCAGAAAGTATTGCACAGCAACAGCATTAAGGGTAAAGACTAAATTGACAGAAAAGCCAGGCAGTTCCTTTGAGAACTTTGTAAGAAATATCTAATTTTTCCCTCCCATTTCACCCCACCTTAAATTTCACACTTCTAGACTGAGAATGTTTTTCTTTCTTCTTTCTAAAATTACCTGTTGCTGTGTCTCATTTTGGACCTCTATTTACTCTGCTTTCCCTAGGTGAGTGCAAGGACCTCAAGAGCATGTTGTCTGGGGACAGCCAGTTTCCAAAAAGCATCTGTCTCCAGCAGGCACCTAGGCAATGGAGAACCAAGAAGGATTCCCAGGATGGAGTGAGCCCTCAGGAGCAACAGCAGGGACAAGGAGAGGCACCCACTGAATTCCCAGGCCAAGCGCTGGTATCACTTGGCTGTGCTAGCAGGCTGGAATCAGGATTTTGCTTCTTGTCAGCTTTTATTGCCAGGCTGCTCAAACTCCCCCCTCCACCAAAGCACATGCCTTTTAGCTTCTGTATTCTTTTTCATCTTCCCCTCTCTTTTACCTGCTTCCTGCTCCCACGGCTTCTGTCTGATTCTGCGGTGGCTTTGAGGTTTTTCTGTAAACAGCAAAATAATGATCTTGCTCACAATCATTTCAGGGCTGCTATGCTATGCATCCTCCTGCTTCGTGTTATACAACCGTTTACGGAGAGCGTCAAACTTCTTCTGGGGGGATATTGTAACTTCTCATGTGTTTGTAAGCACCTAGATTAGGAACCCTTTTTACTTGGTGCACCTTCATAGGAATTACTACTTGGAGCAACTGAATTCATGGGTTCATCCAGTCTTGGGTAACGGGCAAAACTAGGCAATCCTGAAGTAGCCGCACAGTGGTAAGAGAGCATACCAACAGCAGAGAGCTAAGGCTATTATTTTCCTGCGGGAGAACATTAGTTCTGCTGGCTTTCTCCCACCAAACATGTGCTATCCTGGTAGCAAGGCAGGAAGAAGGGTCTGATCTTGTCTTCTCTGATGTCCTGCAACTTTGCCTGATGGAGAGAGTGCAGTAATTAAAATAGAGGCTCTGTGGTGCCCCTCAGGTGAGGGAATAGCCCTACAGTTGCAAAGAGCAGAGGAGCTGAAAAAGTTCCTCCAAAATTCTTGTTATTTTAAACTCGATGTCATATTTCAGCCTCCATCGATAGAGTTCATGCAGTGCATACCTAATGTCATCACACGGCTCTTCTCTCCAGAACACAGAGAGCACGAAACTGAATCTCAAATCACTTGAGCGAACTGAAAGAGGAGCTTTTAAACAGGGCTCGTGCGTACTCTGGCACTTCATACTTGGTGCTTCATTTGGGGGTGATGGCTACAAGGAATCCTTAACCCCTTGTGTTTACTGAAGTTAGAAAATTGCTGCATTGCGGAGCAGCTGGGAAAGGGAAGAGCGAAAGTGAGAAGTCCAGTGCTTAGACCCTCATGGGCTGGGCTCTGTACTTAGATGAGGTGTTGTGAAATTCAGAGATTGTGTGTAACCTGGGCACTTAAAGGAAACTACAGTCCAGTAGCGAGGCGAGGGGGGGGCATTATTTTAATGGCACTTGAACTCTGGCCAAGGAAAGAGAGCACTTGCTCTGAAAATAGCTGAGAGGCTGCAGGCTTTGCTGCTGCTGCTGTTCAAGCTGCCGCTTTTGCTTACTATTCTGCTAAGTAGTAATATGAACCTGGTGCAGATGAGGAAGAAAGAGAATTGAAATTAATATCCAGGATATGGCCCCCAACTTTGGTCTGCTGAGGAAAAGATATGCTGCTCCTGGAATCTGCTGAGTGAGAAGTGACTTTCCAAATCTACATTTCATTTGCATGTCTGTGGTTGGGTGATTACGTGACAGAAAAAGAAGCTGTTCTACAGGAATATGAGGTGCTTGTTTGATGCTGTATAAACTGAGGTATTAACTTACGATCCATAGCACATGCTTCAGGTAGGGCTGACGTGGACGTTTTCTGGATACCGCGCAATAAGAAACCCAGAGTAGAGGGCAGTGCTTATACTTACAACCCAATCAGTTCCGGGTGCCGGAGCTGCTCTTCTAAGTGGCTTAGTTGTATCTGCATGTCCTTAAAAGTTCAAAAGCAAAGCAAACAATCTTAATATGAGTCCATCACTCTGGTGTGCAATAAAAGTCAAGTCAGAGCTTATTAGCATGAGATCAGCTCCAGTGCTGCCCTTCCAGATATTATATTCTGATCTCCCAAATTGTCTCTGATAGAATATGCAAGAATCTGCCCTCCTGGTATTAGTTTTATATTGCAGTAAATTTCTGGATGACTTCTGTTCCCAATAATACAGGATTGCTCATTTTAAAGGCATATTGCTGGTTTGCAGACTATGGCCTGCGAAACATCTAACCCGAAACTTCTAACCCATAAGTTCTTGGTGTTGCATTATGTTGCTATTCCTGAAACTACTAGCAGACCTACTCCGCACATGCTTCCCTGTATTACATTTTACTCTGTTGCTTCGCTGTTTGACACCCTGGTAATTACTTTTGTAAAACCTCTTATAGAATGGTTCTTGTCTAAATAAAGAGCGAGCGTGTAGTTTGATACGCAGTATGTGATTGCAGAATGTCATACCTCTAAGATTTTGTCCTGTTGTATGACTAATCTTCTTTCTTCTAATATTTTAAGTTTTTCCTCAAAATCAAGAAAAACAAATATAACTTGTCAGGGGAAAATTATTGATATTAAAACAGTAGTATCGGTTAAACTTCCAATGTAAAGAGACTAGGACAAAGCTACAAACCAGCACTTTCTATCCATCAAACATTTATCATAAGTGAGGATTATGTGATCAAACTGTGTTTTTGACAGCCTTTCTAGCCTCAGAGATCGCGGCTGATAGCAGCAGTGAAGGGAAATCATTTAGACAATTCCTATCTGTTTGGTAAAAATAGGCAGTGGGATAGAAGACAGAAGACTAAAGCTGGTGTCCACGCTGAGATAAATGCTTTGAGGGTGGTTATAACTATTTTCTCAGACCCAGAGGATCTACACAAGCAAGCTGCTTGCTACCACCAGGACAGCTTCTTTTCATTATCAGCAGGAACTTAACGCCCGCAGCGCCTGCGGTACGTGTCACACGGGTCTGACAGGCAGCTCACCATGGGTCAGTGATGCCGCAGAGTCACCCGCAGCCCCGCGCAGCCACGGTTGTGTGAGCTAACGCAGAAGGGATGATGGGGGGGACATCACGCCTGCAGGTGAGACCTCCTTCATTCATACTGAACAAAAAGAAACTATCAGCCAGCCAAGGGGAGGAGGCAGGAAAAGGAATTTGTAAGTCAAAGCAGTCTATTTTGTTTAGCATCGTGCTTTTTCAAAGTCTTACGATGATTGATGGAATATGGAAGATTTTATTTCCAAAAGGCTTATTTAAATCCCAGCTGTGTGTTCAGAAACCTGAGGCCCCTTCCACTGGAGGGACAAACCAAGACGTCAGCTACCCACATGCATATATTTGCTCTTGTGGTAAAGCAGGGAAGAAAGCTTGTTGGCACGAGGTCATTATTATCCCCAGAAAATAGGAGATTAGGAAAATGTACAGCTGAAAATTGGTCAGTAACCAGCTGATATTTGTGGAAGAAAAGTGGACCACGCACATCTCTGCATGGATAACTGCATGCCTGCGGAGCAAATTGTTTGTGATCGACTTTGGGCAGCATCGGAAGAGACCACAAAGACTCAGTTAGCCACAAACTCACAGTTGATCTGGCTCATCCAAAAGGCCGCTCTCAGGCCAGCCCCGCACTCGGAGACAGCAATGACAGGGAAGTTTTATCATGCCAATGTCAGCCAGCAAAATCTCTGGTGGGCCTGCATCTGGGCAGAGTGAGCTATCGCAGAGCTACCTTGACATGGTCTTCATTGCTCTGGGGCAACTCCAAATTTACAATCTAATTTTAATAATCTTATGGTCAACTCTCACACACTTTCTTCACATCTCATGCCTATTTATTTCTTCGTAAGGGTATTTCAATACCTTTTTAAGTTCCTTTTCCTTTTCTTCCAAGCTTCTTTCCAGCTCCTGTGAACACACCTCTCACAAGAAAAGAGTTAGCAGTGGGTATGGGTGGGCAGAGTGAGGCACAGGGAGAAGTCACGGGGTTTGGGAGATGGGAGACCAAACACGGGTCTTGCTGTAAGCTTTGCATGTCTCAATACCTATCCATAGGCATTCTTAATGCTAATTCTGCCCTTTGGTTTTATTCCTATCAGAAAATAATGATCAAACCCTACCCGCGCCAGTTATTTTTCTTACAAGCAAGATGATGGAGGAAATGTGTGTGCACGCACACATATGCACCAAGTCAAATGCATCTAGTCAAAATGTGTAAGGTGAGTGTACTACAGATTTTATCAAATCATTAACAGCAGGATATGTTATTATTTGACCACTTGTCTTCAAATGACGTATGTCCTCGAAATACGGAACCCATTGATGCTTAAGCAGTTTGTATTCATGGAATGTAGAAATCTGAAAATGAAACATATATCTTGAAGAAGCAACAATGCCGTGGGAAGTGAGGGTTTTTTTCACCATTCTCCTTCTACAAGGGTTCTTGATTCTTCAGACCTGTGTGTTTCTGTTCAAGATGACAGAAAGTTTCTCTGTGAGGCCTAGTTATGAAACAGGCTTGCACAACAGTGTATAAATTTCTAAAGATGTGCCCTTGCAGGAAGAGCCCTTTTAGTTATGCTTCCCATGAAGGACATAACTTCATTTTCAAAACATGCCTGAAATATGAAGATAACAATAGGTGTCAGCTGGGAACACTGGTAAGATGAAGGCCGGTTTCAAGGTAAGTCCTCAAGTACCTTAAAATGCATTTTGGCCATATTTTCCGTGTGTCTTTAACTGTCGGGAAGTTCACAGTATTTGTAAAATACATAAATAAAACCTGGGTTTTTTTCCTTCTTTGCAATTAGCTAAAGTAGTGTATCACCTGACCTCACAAATTTTCTTTTACCATGAAATGTCTGTCTTCACTGAGAGGCTGCTTGTTTTCATCAAATGTGGAAGCCATCTTGCTGAGATCTGTCTTCACGCTCTGCAGATAAGGTCACCTCTGAAAACGGTATCTTCCTACAGAAACATTGCACAGAAAAATCTGTTATTTCGCACTGAACACTGTGTCATGTCCCATCTCCCGCACAGCTGGAAGAGATGCTTGGGTGGACTATATAATTTGCTCTCCCAAATTCTTCATGTCTGGCAGAACTCAGTGCGTTGCCTCTTATATGTTTGTAATACCAGATTTTTTCGTATTTTGAGACAGGCTGGTAGAAAATGAGTCCTCATACCAAACTCTAACAGAGCAATACAGCAACATGAGGGTCTGTGGGCAGGACTGGTGTCCACGCAGCTGGGCATAGCACCAAAATCCCTTGGCTTACTCCAAATGGACAAGAGTATCTCTGGGATGAGAGGCCAGAGGTGGGGATGTATGCAGGGTGCCAGAGGAAATGCAGGTGTCTCAGTCCAGCAATGTGAAAACCCTGACATTGACCAAAGTCTTACTGAATAGAGCACATGAGAACAAAGATGAAGGAGGATTTGAACAGCACTATACTCTTAGATATCATCTCTAAAATGCGGGATAATCCCAGCTAATCCGGACACTCACACTTTGCTCCTAAGGAGGACGACATCCCACATCCTCTCCTCTCTCTAAAAGCCGCATTATTTAAGCTGCTTTATGTGCTTTGAGTCTCCTCAATTTGCCCATGCAGGCAGAGAAATGACCTCAGATTTTTAAAAAAGTTTGTCTTCTGTATTACCCTGTGAATACTTGCACTGTGGAGAAGGAGTGGAGGATCAGAGGGCCCTGAGAGAGGCTTACATTGTCCCTACACGGTCTTTCACCAAAATTCACCACCATAGGCCAAGCAAGTAGAGAGACAAACCTGTCAAAAACTCACAAAAAAAACCCAGAAGCCACTTCTAAACCTTCCTACCATCCCGCCACCTAGATTTATTTACATGTCTCGCAAAGAGATTGACCTTACACCCAAACCAGAAACAAAGCACAGCAAAATAGGAAGGAAATGAAGAAAAACCTGATGCTGAAAATAAAAGCTAAAGATCAGAGGATAATGCTCCCTGACTGCAGAAGACTGCTTAATGCTGGGAACCCTCCCAGCAGACGAAGACTTCTGTGCTTGTTCCAGGAGAGGAAACAGACAAAAGGTGACTCCAACACAGAAAGCTTTGGAGTTCCTTGCGGTTCCTGTTTGCTTTGCAAAAGTAAGTCACACACTTCTGCAGCAAAGGAGCCGACATGCTCTACAATTTCGGGACATCTCTCTTGCTCTGAGAGCTTTCACTGCTTCCGGCATCTAATCTGCCTTTCCTGGGTCTAAGCTGCTTCCCTCTCCTCGCTGACCAAAGACTTTGACCACGTTTCACTGATAAACTGCACTGGAAAACCCAAACGGCAGAACAGAGAATGTCGTTGCCTCAAAACCAGTTCTGTCTGCCCACAGGCAAACGTGTTCCCAAACATGGCCACCACAATAGCAGAAGCAAAGGGTGCCTTCTATTTCATTTTCTGCACAGCATTGCACAGCACAACCAAACACCTTTGTTCTTCAGACATTGCAGCAAAAGCCATGTCATCCTGCACTCCAGGAAAGACAAACCCTCCAGAGAATTCATTGCCAAGGTGGATAACTGAAGGCTTCAGCAGCTGCTCATGACCAGAGCCTGCTGCTCTTCTGTCTTGTGGAAGATAGATACAAGAAATAGTTGTAAGAGAGATCCCTGCCTCTTCCGGCTAGTAAAGGTCACCTAAAATCAACTGTGCCCTACGCTAGCAGAAATTCTTCACTTTTTTTCCCTCTAGGAAGGCAATTCATTGGCTTCTCTGAAGAAGTTCAGTCATCTTTTCAGTGTTCAAATAGTCTAGACGTGATCTGGAGACCTTAATAGTTATGACTGTATCACTAAACTTTGATTCCAAGGGAAAAACATCGGAGAAAACACTAAAAACTCAATGCATGTAAGAAGCATCTACCATGTTTACGGACTACTTCTGGTCAGGCCTATGAACAGAGAGAAAATTTTGTACAAATTACTGAAGACGTCTACTTGTAAGTTGGGGTCACATCCTGATACTCGTCAGTATCCTTGCGGCCTTCCTCATTCTAGACCGTACTGTATTGCTCACTCACTTGCATAACATTCCTGGAATGATATAAATCGCAATGGCTGATTTCTCTTTCTGTCTCTCAAAGGCTTATCCACTATCCTTCTCATCATTGCTCAAAGAGATAGTCAGAAGCCATGAAGTGATATCCTCCAGTCTGCTCTCAGCAACATATCAGGGATGTGTGTTTACAACTTCCATTTTCATCAGATGCAACTGTTGTCCTCACAGAGATGTTGTACTACACAGAGTAGGAAACAACACATGGCTGAAGACTTGCTGGCTCAAGCCATTTGTGTTCAGCAGCACTTTGATGCTGCTAGTATTTTCTTCTTCACAATGCATCAGACATTTCTTATAGAAGGTTGAAAGGTTTTTGCAGCCTAGTGTGTGGTGTAGCACATAGAACAGATATTTGGTTGAACTTCTGGTCCATCAATATGTAGTTTCTTAATTCTAGAGAAACGCTGTGATAACTCAAGTGGCAACTGCCAAGCTCTGGTGTTGTTCTGATTATAATTACTTTCTCCAGCAATCTAAGAATTGGGAGAACAGTTATCATGTTCATATGCTTTTGACTCTTCAAATATTGCTATTGTTGAGCTGAAAGAAGAGTCAAATAATTCTGATCTAGAAAAGTAAGAAGAAGATTTGTGGAGAAGCAGGAAATAAAATGAAAGACAGACCAGTGGTTAGGAGGTGTGGTCTGTTCTTCTGGTGACAATGATCTTGTCTTCACACCTGCCCCCACACCCTTTCCCTGTCCCATTTTGCTCCATTGCTCCCCTGTATCTTTCATCCTCACCTTACTCTGTGTAAGATTTGCACACAAGAGAAAAGAACTGGACAACAAAGAGAAGAAAAAAGCCATGGAAGTTAAATGCTGTATTGACTACATATTGGCTTAAACGATTTTCTCTCTCTTCATGGTTCTGTAGTTAGTGGGAAACGTTGTACAGTTCTGTTGCTTTTCTCTCGAAGTAATAGTATGAATCAGACAGTTTTCTCTTGTAAAGAATAAGGAGCCAGTTGAAGGCTTTTGGGTTTCCGGTGCAATGTATTTATGGGTGTGGTCAAGCCACCAGGACCAGTTCCTCCCAAAATCAAGCAGATGAGCAACAGCTGTTGGCTTATTTTTTTATTGGCTTATTTGCTATATTTTTTACTGCCTACCTGAGAGATGTTTCACCCTGGCGGAAGCACAGACATGTCTGAGCGATGGTGCAGCAGGTCTGCCAGCCTTTGTGATGCAAAGAGTGGGCAGGGCTGAGAGGTTCCATGCTTGATACCAGCCGTGTCTACACCTTCACCAGTGTCCACCAACACCATTGACTGCTTACAGCCTGCATCCCACAGGCCCCAGCCCACAGGACCTGATGTTTATCCAAGCTTGCTGACAGTTGATGTTACTGTTACGAGAACACTCTCAATCATCTTTGGAAGGCTGTGGTAATTGGTTATGGGGCAAATGTGCTAGAAATAATATCCAGGCTCCTAAAAGATGAGGGGATTGGGAAAAGTCAAGAAGGATTGACTGAGAGCAATCCTTCCTGACCAGCCTGATTGCCTTCTATGATATTATGCCTGGCTCTGTGGATGAGGAGGGAACAGTGGATGTTGTATACTTTAGCCAGGCCTTTGACACATTTTTCCATAGTATCTTTATTGCCTGTCCTGGTTTTGGGTGAAATAGAGCCAACTTTTTGTTCAGTGAGAGGCTCTTGCTCACCCTTGTTGCTGTGGCAGCCAGGGTCCCTGACTGGGCTGTTTACCCCATGGAGGGGCTGCACCTGTGGGGAGGAGTGGGCAGGTCAGGGGACCCCAACTGACCAATCGGGTGTTCCATCCCATCTGCCACGCTCAGTGTAACAGCTGAGGGAGCAGAGGGGTTAGGGTGGCTCTCCTTCAATGGCTTGGTTTTGTCAGTGGCTCTCTTTCTTCAATGACTGATGTCTGAGGAGGACCTTGTCAGTTTGTTACCTTGAATCCCCATCAGTGTATTCTGGAATCCAGTTCCCACTTGTCACTGAGTCCAGTCTGGAACTTTCCCACAGTCCAGTCTGGAACTTTTTCCTGCAAGTGACATCTTCCTGCGAGCTTGATATGGTTTTGTATATATTTATATATATTGTATCTATTTAATTATTTCCTTTTTTTATTTTATTATTAATATTTCATTAAAGTAGTTTAATTTTTTCTAAACTCCTAACTCTCTTTATGTCTCTTCTTCCTCTCCTTGGAGTGAGAGGTGGGGGAGAACATCTGTCATCTTGTCATTGGTCAAACCAGCCCAAACCACAACATAGCCAAATTGGTGAGATACAGCTTGGGTGGATGACAGTAAGTTAGGTGGAAAACTGGTTGGCTAACCAGGCACAAGGAGTTGGGATCTATGGTATGAAGTTTAACTGGTGACTACTAGCAGAGTGACTAGAGTCGTTCTTCCCCAAGCCTGTAGCACTGCATGGGGTTGTTGCGACCCAAGTGCAGGACTTAGCACTTGGCCTTGTTGAACCTCATACCATTGGTCTCAGCCCATAGATCCAGCCTGTCCAGATCCCTCAGTAGAGCCTTCCTTACCCTTAAGCAGATTGACACTCCCACCCAACTTGGTGTTGTCTGCAAATTTACTGAGTGTGCACTCGATCTCCTCATCCAGATCATTGATAAAGATATTAAAGAGACCAGGTCCTATTACTCAGCCCTGACGAACATCACTTGTGATGGGCCACCAACTGGATTTAACTCCACCACAACTCTTTGGGCCTGGCCATCCAGCCAGGTTTTCACCAGCAAAGAGTACACCTGTCCAAGTGATGACCAACCAGTTTCCCCAGGACAATGCTGTGGGAAACGGTGTCAAAAGCTTCACTGAAGTCTAGGTAGGCAACATCCACAGCCTTTCATTTAGACACTGCTAGGGATAGTATTCTATTTTCTCCAAGTACTGCTTTTTATCTTGTAGAATCTTAACGTAGGGATAGAAGAGAACATTTAATGAGCTTTTGGATTTAAAAGTCCCCAAGCATATCTGCTTAATTTGGAAGAAAGAAAAAATCCTTATTCTGAGCACTTTTATTATTCATACTGAAACTCCTGGGAATGTACCTTCAAGTTTTTGAAGAGAAATCAATGCTACTTCTTGCGTGGCCAGGTTTTGCAGCTGTTCTACTGCACTACCGATAGAGAAGTACATTTTGAAATTAATGAGGGTGGAGGAATAGTGGCACCTTTAATGCACCTCTGCTGCTCTCCCAGATTTCTGGTAGCAGATGTCTAAATGGGATACAACAGTGTATAATGAAGAGGATCATGATAATCTTATAGCAAATCCCTGCCAAAATTTTCTTCTTTTCACATGCCTTGTCCTCTTCATTGATAAAAAGACTGAGTCAATACATTTCATTTATAAAAAAAAAGACTGCAGTGTACAGAAAGCACATGCAGAGCAGGTACTCACATCTCTTTGGAAGACTACTGTTTGATAACGAGACGGAAGCATTTCAGGAGTACCAGAAAGCATTCAGCCTTGCGGACTGCCTTTCTTCAGGATTACTACATATATTTTACCACTGCATCATGAGGAAAGTTCCTGCAAGGGCTCTCAGATCAATATATTCACCTCTCAGGTGTTATCTGAGTAACTGAGCAGATGCTGCTGAGAGGCTGAGCGGCGTTCATACCACAGGAGAGAAATACCTGTGTGTATATATCCACATAGGCGACTATAAACGCATCCTCCCGCGAGTGCTTTTTCCCTTTTAGGCTGATTAGACCTCTTCCTTTCTTGCACCTCTGACTGCCTACAAGCAGATACATTTTGCAAGAACTGGAAGTATTTAATATGTATTGAACAGCACAAGAATAAATAAAAACCCCAAACACGTCCACGTAGATAGACTTGATGCATGAGATGATAACGATTGGTCCAATCATGCTTGTCAGTTGTTTGTGGTTTGCGGGCAATGGACGACACTCCAGGAAGCCAACAGAGCTGGGTGGCTGTTGCAGTTCCTCAGCAGCACTTCTCTGCAAAGTCGGGGAGCTGTAGAGAGCGAGGCGAGTCTCCTGCTATGCTGCCGGAGAGTCCGCGGGTAAGTGCGTGCTGCAAAGGTACTCAGCAGAGGTACTGGAGGCAGACATGCAGAGGGGAGTATTTTAGCCCTCACCTGGGAGAGGAGGAGGGAAATATTATCGAACTCAAATGAGAAGTCTGCAGATCTGGATGGGGCTTGACTGTTCCTGGTGGGAGGTAAGCTTAAAGCAAAGCTGGGAGGAAACTTTATAGGATGGAAGTTAAAAGTGCTTCAGGTTTTTAGCCCACTGAGGCAGCTGTGAATGTCAGATTTTGTGAAATATGTGGAAGTGAAGTAGAAGGTAGTTAAAAGTATATTTTGGGAGTCAGCGTTGCAGGAAGGGCACCTGGGATTCTTTTACAACAGCATCCACACTTTCATGATCCTTTCTGAAAATTAGTTTATTGAAAGAAAATGCAAACCAGAAAGACCCGAGTAGTGTTATTGGGTTTGACAATCAATCTTCAAACAAAGAATAAGAAGGAAATTTCCATAGTGCTTCTACTAGCTTTCTCATAGGCTTTGATACTCTTTCACAAAGAGTAAATTTTTCAAAATATCTCAGACGCTGAGGATCATAAGTCCATCTAATAGTCAGAGGGTTGCCAGCTCTGCCTTCACTTCAGTGCTTTTAGAAACCTTCCCTGATGCTCTCAGACACTTGCAAAGCTCAGCAAGGGCAGGTGGTGAGTGGTTTGGTGTCCAGTTCTTGAGGGGCTTTGGACAGCTGGCTTAGCCACTGGTTATCTGCTCCAATACTGAATTTTACATCCCTATTCTCCTGTCGCTGAGTGTGTACGGGAGGCCATTGGGAAGGCAACAAGGGAATCCTGGGTGACAGGTTTTTTCATTTTATTGATGTTGCAGAGCTTTCCTTTGTTAGCCAGAAAGAGCAGCTGAGTATCTTCCTCAGTGATCAGGGAAAAGAAAAGCGTGAACTGAGTAATACAGATAAATCATCTGTGGCTGGAGGATGGAGAAAAGTGATCAGAAGGTACACCAGCAAAAACGACCCGGGTCACCAAATGCAGACTGGTGTATGCGTATATTATTCCGGTAACTACACAGTGGTGTTCTGTTTGGACTTCTTAACTTTTCTGGGTGATCATGTATCAGGTGGGTTGTTTTTCCTTCCGTAGCAGCAGTGGCAGCTTTTTTTCCTCCTGTTGTGGACCCACAGCCCCATGTCCCTCCTGGTGAAATGACAGAAAGTAGCAGAATTGTTTTTTCCTCTTCCACTTTGAACTGTACCATTGCAGTTCTCATCTTTCTGACAGCATTATCAGTTGACGCACACAAAAAAACTTACAGCAGGGAAAATTAGGCTGCAGTTTGAAAGGCATCAGATACTCCACAAAAACACCCATACACTTGCTGCTGTCCAGGAGCATCTCACTACATAAGAACTTAAATCTCCTCGGTGTTCTTAGCACTCACGGAAAGGCATCGCTCCTTTGAGTATGCTGTTTATGTTTGCCCCCCCCCCCCCAGAAAAAAATGTATCTGCTGCTTTTCAGGTGATAAGCCAAACACAGACTCATCTTTCTGAGAGAACTGCTGCAAAAATGACCCGCAATTCAAAAGCGATGCTGAGAGTAGTAGGAAATACATTTTGCCTTGCTTTGTTATGTGATTATATGCTATAGAGTTGCACTTCATTTTGGTATGTAAAGGAACTGGCCTTTCAAGCACATGGTCAGAAGATTCTGCTCACCGTTTTATGAGTGAAAAAGCTAGCAATACCAATAACTGGATAAAATAGTTGGAGTCCTGCTATTGTTATGTATAGATTCATATAATGATGACGCTGTGATTACATCTAGCTGATCTTCACAAAGTATCCAAATACCTTTCAAAGCTAGACTGAATAAAGTGGCTATATTAATGAGCTGCCTGAGATTGTTTCTTACCACATCTTCTCTTCAGTCTAATGCAGAAATTTCTGCAGCACAATAGTTTATTTTGATAAGTTGTTGTGGTTTGCTTTAATAAATGTGCTGTGATGAATTTCCCTAAGAGGTAAGAGAGGCAATAGCTTGGGTCAAGAGATTGCACCCAATTTGCAGCTTTGTGGTAGTTCTTAGTTCAGGGTTCTTAGCCCCAGAGCCATCCCTGAGACAGGCCATCTCAATCACTTTGTCCTTATCTTGAAGAGTCTCTGGGAAGGGCAGTTGCTCATCATGATCTTCATTCTGAAACTGGGAGTAGTTGCTTTGAAAAGCAAGGCTAGGGCTGTGGAGGATCTTGAAGAGAAGAAATGGGAACAGATTGCCCAGAGAGGTGGTGGAGGCCCCATCCCTGGACACATTCAAGGCCAGGCTTGATGAGGCTCTGAGCAACCTGATCTAGTTAAAGATGTCCCTGCTTACTGCAGGGGGGTTGGGCGAGATGACCTTTAAAGGCCCCTTCCAACCCAACACATTCTATGATTCTGTGATCTTGTATAGGAAGTCGGTGTTGAGGTAGAGGATCCTCTTGCAGCATGGGCTGCTACATATGTATGGTGCGGCTGTCCGTATCAGCTGGACCTCCCTAAACTTCATGTCCCAGAAATATGTGCAGCTGCTGTTCAGCCTTGGTGTGACACAGGTGTCATGGACAGAGATCAGACCACCATTGGGTCTGCCTTCCAGGGAGTCATAGCTGATGGGAGGTTTTACATCTCGATTTACATCACAAGGTGACAAATATGTTGGTGTGGCTTTACATGGGATTGCCCAGTTTGATCTCTCCCAGCCTTGTATGGCAGAAGCTGAGGCACCAGGCAGCCCTCGGCTTGGTGGTGGGAACACTCGCCTTCCTGCTGCAGCCTGGCAGAAGTGAGTGATTGCAGGTGTGTTGTTTCTGCTGCAGGAGATGGCATGAGGCCTCCAGCTCAAGCTGTGCATTTCTCAGAGCTTGCCTCTTTTCATTCACTGACCTACAGGGAAGGATAAACAGGTGAAGCAGTTTTTGGAAGAAAGGAAGAAGGGATTCCTTCCAGGTATTTGTATTCACAATCGGGGTTATTTTGAGCATATAAGAAGGTGTTAAGTGGTATAGTTGGTATTTTTTTGAGGAAATTTTAAGACTAATAGCTATCAAATGATGAAGAGTGTGATGTAAAGGTGGTTTATTTAGGAGAAAAGTACTTATCCTACAAAGAGCATTGCAATGACTTTATTTGCCATTCTGTGATGCCTTCCACAATGAAACAGTTTGCTCAGTGGATGAGGAGAGAGCCACGGACATCACCTACCTTGATTTCAATAAGGCACTTAACGTGGTCATCTTAATGACCTGTAGACAAGCTGGTGAGATACAAACTGGACAGATGGACCACAAGATAGTTGGAGAACTGGCTAAAATGCTGAGCTGAAAGAGTGTTGGCTAATGGGTCAAAGTTGAACCAGCAGCTTGGCAGAGGAGGAGTTCTTTGGGGGTCAATACTGGCTCTGATACTATTCAATAAATACTACAGCTTTCAATAATACTATAGCTTTATAAAAATTTGGGAGGGCAGCATTGAATGCACCCTCAGCAAGTTTGCAGATGACAACAAAGTGGGAGGAGGGAGATGCTGAGAGGAAGTGCCACCAGAGACTGCAACAAGCTGGAAGATTGGGCCAGCAAGAACTGCATGAGGTTCAACAAAGGTAATTGTTAAATCCTGCACCTGGGACAAGGTAATCCCATGCAGCAGTGGGGGGTGTGTGTGTCTGGGAAGTCTGACTGCTTGGGGGGCAGCCTTATTGTGTGCCAGCAGTGTGCCCTTACAGCAATGAAAGGAAAACTTGTCATGGCCTGCATCTCCAAGAGTTTTTTTTTTTAGCACCCATTAGGCCACACCTGGGATGTTGTGTCCAAATTTGGTCTTCCTGGTCCAAGACAGACACTGAAAAATTTGGAGTGGCAGAACCTCTGTTGCTGGAAATATTCAAGGCTCAAATCGATAGGACCATGGATAACCCGGTCTAAGGGCCTGGTTTCAACAGGAGGTTTGACCATAAAATCTCCAGAGATCCCTGCTGACCTGGATGTTTCTATGATTCAACAGCCACAGTAGACACAAACTGGGATGTGCACGAGGCTTTCTGCAGTGTCACGCAGAGGTACCAAAACTAGCTCTGGAGGAGCTAACTGCAGCGCTGAAATACTACAGCCTGTAAGCCTGGAAAACCAGGATAAATTTGACTAGAGGGAAGGTCGCACCAACACCTATTTATCACCTATTTATCACCTATTTAAAGCTAGCTTAGATACTTCCGTGTAGCACTGCGTTTGGAATTGCACGCATACCTCAGACTCACATGGTAGCATGCATATCTTTTGCCAATGCCATACAGAAAAACTGCATGAATTCTACCCTTTTACCCCTAAAACAATGTGGGCAGGCTGCTTCTGAATCTGAAACAAAAAAGTTTAGGGCAAAAATACTTAAAAAAACACATAACAAAATACAATGCTGGAACCTCTCACCAGATTAATCAACTTCTTCCTAACCTAGAACCTTCTACACAACTGAAATTAAGTTCAAGTGAGGATAATATTAGATGTGGGAAGGGAAGGAGCTCAGATGCCCAATAACTTGTCTAGGGGAAACTGAATCTGAAAATTAAGTGGAGATAGCTTTTGATACAGAATTCATTATTTTATTGTCAGCTCACTGAACAGAGTGAACTCTTCTTAAGTGAAATTAAGGGGAAAAGAGTTTTAGCCAAAGTAAGAGGCATAAGGAAAATCTGGAGTGGATACTCAATAAGCATTGTTTTATCTGCACTGTTCAGCGTGCTAATGGTACTTAGCAGTGAATGGTGAGATCTCCCACCATGGGGGCTGTAGAAATCATTAAATCACTTTCAGTGATGGTCCTGGTTTGATGGTGCAGAGAGAAAAGAAAGCTCGTAATGGGAATCTCTCCTCAGTGAGTGTTCAAGACCAGGCTGGATGGGGCTTTGAGAAAACTGAAAGGTGTCCCTGCCCATGGCAGGGGGGTTGGAACTAGATGGTCTTTAAGGTCCCTTCCAACCCGAAACTTTCTGTGATTCTATGATTTCCACATCAGTAGCGCAACGAGAAACATTAACTATTATGTGCTTTATTTTCTTACTCTCCCCAAATTCTTAACATTCACCGATTTCAACAGGAAAGGTATTTTGGGGATATCTTTTCTGTGAAGATGTATTTGAATTAGTGCTTAATGTTCTAACCTCAGAACCAGAAGCAATAGGGCTAACGAGGCATGCTGCTGTGGCCAGTCTAACAAATCCTGCTGAGAAGCTAGAGGGCAGGTCACTGCCCTGCTGTGGCCATTTGCTCTGGGATCAGAGCTCATATCTGCACAGGGTATCTCCTACACTGCACACGGTTGTATCCGCTTATGTTGGTGCTATTTTGGGCTTCTCTCCAGCATGCTCTACTGACTCCAGGTGTATTTTACTATTTTTTTTTCCCTGTACATCTATCATGTAGGACTCATAATATAATTCAGGACTGTCCTGTTAGTCTGTTTTCAGCTAAGAGAAGCTCATAAGAACTATAGTGAATAATGACGTAAAATATTTGGTGCTTATGCTTTCCAGTGATTGGAAAGATGTACAGAACATCAAATAACCTGGAAGCTAATTGATAATTTATTGGTTTCAATTCTATTTTTTATAGATTGGCCTAAAGACCAACCAAGCATAGGGGCCCAGTTGCATGGTGTCCTGTGCAACACCACAGCACAGGGCACTACAAAAACAAATAAGCAGATTTGAACTGGCAAAACAGAATTATGGCCGCAAGCAGCATGGCCCAAGATTTCCTTGGGAGTCCTGTGTCAACGAAATGGGGAGAAAGGCTAAGAGAAAGCAAGTTAGGAGGATGGTGGGATAAAGGGCAGTTGTGGGTATTCTTCCCACAGCCCAGAACAGCAGTCCTTACTGTAGGCGTTTCTACACCTGTCTGGCTGGACTCTCTGGCTGCATCCTTAAACTTTTCAGCTGAACTTAAAATAGGTGAAAGTCTTAAAAAAAATGCACCGGTAATGAGCTTATTCCCAACACAATTAGCTTCACACTTTGGCAAATGCAATGAAGGTCTTAGTTTTAACACACATGTTTCTCATTAGCTCAGAACAGAAACCTCCAGATTTAACAGCAAAAGGAACCGTTTCAGCCCAAGCAATTTGACGTAAGTGAGCACTTGCATGCGTACAGCACCTCGTTCTGTTATGCAGTCTTTAGCTGTGCCGATCAGGACAGGCTCTTGCAAATCAATGTACTATATGAACGCAGCGTGGATCCATTCCCTTGCAGTAAACTCCTCATTTCTGAAGGAGACAGGAAGAACCCTGAATTCCCGTGTAACCCAACTGTAGCAGTGAAGTCACGTATTTTATTGTGCTTATGCCGAGGTAGGAAAACACCTTCGTTATCAGTCTAGCAGTACTGGTACTAAGCTTTTCTTTCTGTACTGCTCCTAGGCAGACACTCTTAGACTAATGCAGAGAGGTTTGTTCCTCTGCCAACGCAGACAATGCATTTTAACATACTAAATTTCATGAATAGCTGTATGTGTATATCCAGCATGAAACCGATCATTAGTAACATGATTTTTTCCATACGCTGATGATGACGTTTATATTACCTCTGCAGTCAGAAAGCAAACGAAATATACAATCTGTGAAAATAAAACAGTATTAGCAATTGCAGTAAACATTTTGAGGGTGAGTAGCAATAGACTTGTGCTGTAATCTCTTTTAAAAAGAAATCCTTCCTCATAACATGCTGCCTGCCTCAGCAGGCAATTAGTGAGAGGCTAGTATGGAATTCAAATTTCACGATGAGCACTGTATTTTCAGGTGAAGGGAAGGGCTTTTTCTTCTCGGAAAGACATATATGCGTATAGGATCAGCATGGTACTGCATATATGATTTCATTCTCTGCAGTCTAATGTCATCCTTACGGCAGGAGTAATGCATCTCCTCGTCAACCAGCTCCCCCCTCCATTTTTTTTTTATCCTGATGGGAACAAGCTCTGATAGCGAGTGAATTGCTGTGCTGGACTCCCAATGAAAGGCGTATATCCTGAAAAACCTACTGGCATGCGACAGATGTGAACTAGTAAAATCCTGCAGAACAAGATAGTATTAAAGTTGGTGATAGGCGGCTGGAAACGTGCAGTTGTTAAAAATAAGTAAGACACCACATCAAAAAGGTCCATTTAGACTGGAGTCTGCACAGTTGTCTTTTGTATGCAGTTCGGATTGCTCCTCCCATCCTCAGTGACAAACACTGAGGCCAAAGCAGAGCGTCAGTAGAAAACAGAAGTAGGTGTGGGGAAAGTTAGGCAAATTATTAGGGCTAGAACGGTTGTTTTCTGGATTTGTGATCTCTCCCCCGCACACTATCAAAGAAGTACAGCAGATTTTCACGGGGATTTAGATTTTGTTTTGTTTGCAGTACTTCTCTGTTGAAAGATCTGGATTATGGTAAGAGCTGAATAGAAATTTGAGGTGGCTTTATTGATACGCTATAATTCAACATGGAATGAGGTACAACTTCCAAAGGAGGGAAAGGTAGTGAGATAGACCAAAGGGGAAAGAGACTTTCTCCACATCACTCTGCCTCAGGTACTTTTAAGCAAATTTCTTCTGAGTAATAATGCCCAGGGATGGTAGCTTGCAAAGTGGGCATTATTTCCCCTTAAATTGGAAAAGGGAACTCAGAGGAGGCCACCAGATGTATTTCCACTTTTCAGAGGAGCTTGAATTTATATCTCTGCTGTGCAAAGATGTGTGAAACGAGGAATTGCAAGTCTCATTTTTCTCCCTATACTTTCCCAAAATGTTATTTCAGATGTGTCGCAGGCAGTATTTCTCACTCAGAGGATGCCTTGCACCGCCTGGGTGACGGCCACAAATCACAACCGCTTCAGAACCCAGACAGAGATGTTTAAAGAAACCTATTATCTACAAAACATTTTTGGCTGTTATTGATGCTGAAACTTTTTCATTTTGTAGATGATCAATATCTTTCTATTCAGGTGCTTGAAACAGTAAGGCACATTAAAAATATGAGTCAAAAATATAATTTTGTTGGTAGCAGCTAGAGTTACTTACTCTAACTACATACTGTCTTTCAGCTATTCCTATTAGCAGCTGATCTTTTGCTTAATGATAAATTGCAATTAACCTGCAATTAACCGCTTAATAACGGATCCAGTCAGTCTTGCATACTAGGACCAGGCCCATAGCTGGCACTGGGAGGGACTCTGAGCAGATCTGGGCTTTGGGTAAGGAGCACAAGATGCAGTGGACGATGTCCTCCCTGTATCTCATCCTTTTACGTAGGAAGCAGACAGTGCCCTTGCTTGAGGACACTGCTCTGACTCATGCTAAGAAAAAGCCTGAGGAACAGGTGACCAACACCAACCCCACAAGTACATCTGCTAAAACCGTTTCTTTCACAGTCAAGCGTACATGGCAATATGGGATTTTCCCCAGTTTAGGAAAGCATAGATTATATCAGATTAGTTGTCAAGAAACTGAACTTTGTTTAATCTGACCAGCCACCTGATACCTCTACTGCAGGATTTTGGAAGGCGGTTTCAGTGCAATTTCCAGAAGACCTGACCACCGGATCTGCATACCTCCTACAGTCCACTTCTGAATTAACACTCAAAATCCTCGAGTCCTGGTGCAATAAATATAGAAAAGCAAACCACCTAGGTTGCCATGGTTATTCTGTGTACATCTCTGTGTTCGGAACACCTGAAAAATCACTAACGGCATGTATTATGCCTGAACGTAAAGGACACCGATCTCTTTTCTCAAGGACTTTTCACACAATCGAGAGCAAAGGAGTCCTGATGCTACTCAGATCTCAGGACAAGTAGTCCTTGAAATCTGGGCTGGACTGTCAAATATTATTAAACAGCCTTGGTCCATGACACTGTTGGTATAGTGCAAATTCAAACTAGGTGAAGGACTGATCCAGGTGATACAATCATACTGTGAAAACCCACTATCACACTACTTCTAGATTTGGCGGTGTTGCTAAGACCATCAGCAATTACTCATAACTTACAAAAAACATGCATTTCTAGCACCTGTTCTTAAATTCAGCTGGTGTGTGATGTTCGAAAATAACCGCATTCTGCCACCAGCTCAGTACATTACTAGTGAAAATCTAAACATACATCTTGAATCTATTCTTTGAACCATAGTGAGAGAAACATACTCCAGTGATTATACATGCTATTGCTAAATCTTGGGCAAAATTGCATCAATTTAGCAGGGAAATTTAATTGTAATCATGTGTATTAAGCTTTCTATATCTATCTAGAGCTTGACACTAACTTTATCTTAGATAATGGGATGTCCCAGACCATACTCTGATATTTCAATATTTGTTTTAATCCTGGGTCAGTGCAAGGATTGAAGATTTGCAGAATGCAAACATATGGAAAGAAGTCAACCTGGAAAGCCCCGTTTATGATGACTGCTTGGGAAAAAAACATTGTTATTTATCAACAATATAATGTAATTTTTATATGTATCGACAATGTGTATCAACAATATTATACATATTAACATATGTATTAACTTATTATAGGTATCAACAATATTATATAACTTGAAAAAACTCCACACATTCAGACGCAACCTGTAGTTCTTTAAGATATCTTGACTTTCTTCCCACTGTTAATCAGGATGTATTTATTCTAGAACAAGACCTACAAGAAGCCAAGACAACATGATTAACTCGAGAAGGTACAGGACTTGATTTAATGATATCTTTGCTTTATATCTGTCTTTGAAACACGGAGATTTCATTTTTTTAGCTTTGGCACGGGGAGAATGATATGTATACCTTTCAACAGAGCTTTGAGATCAGCTCCAGAAAGATACTAGATAAGAGCTAAGCATTATTATTATGATCAATTTTTGATATTCTCTGAACTGCTCTTTAGCTGTTAGCCACTGTAAAAATCACAAAATGCAAGAAGACAGTCCCCATCACATACCAGTCTGTTGTGAAGTACCACAGAACGGTACATCTCTTGTGTTTTCTTAACCAAATGTGAAGCAACAGGATGTAGTCAGTTAAAATGTTCTTATGTAAGATTATACGTAAATGTTGATTGTTAACACCATTTGTTTTCAAAACTGTTAAATACAACTGTGTGTTCCGACAGAAATGAGTTAAGCCAGCAGGAGGGCAAAACTGATCTTGCAGAGACTCCTCACAGAGACTCAGTCCTGCAGGAAGACATCTTGTACCACATGCACCATCCAGCAATCATCGCTGCCGATGAGCCTTTGATACTGACGTTTTATTAAAAAAATCTCCTAGTTCCATTTTGCTAGCACCGTAGAGGTGTAGCAACGGCACCGAGTGCCAAGATCCAGATGCTGAGCTACAAGTCTTGGCAGAAAGCAGGACTGAGATGTGGTGCTGGGCTTTAGGGTGAGCTTCTTCTCATCCCTTACATTTGGATGTCTGTACTTTAACCATATCCAAACCCACACTTAGTCAGTTACAGTATAGATCACATTTTGCTCCTGTCCTACCCTGTTTTCTCAAAACCCTCTTTCAAATGATCCCCTCTGCTCTGGGGAATAACCTTTCCAAATGAGCGTCTTTGTCATTTGTGGGGCTTACACCTGTGTGTAGACTTGATCATTTTAGGCAGCAGAAGAATGTAACCCTTCAGAAACAGGATGCTTTGAAGACCTCCTCTGGCTAAGAAATAGCTGCGAATTGGAGGATCCTGTGATGCAACTAAAAATCTTCCTGAGGCTGCGGGCTTATGGGCAGCCCTGCCCTCACGTAGCTGAGGCTCATGTTTATCGCTTCATTGTAGGCTTGAAGGAGGAAGTAAGGCAATGACTCTTTAAAATATCAGGTGTTTTCCTCTTTGTTCTTAGAGCTTACACAAAATGAAGAGCCAAGTAAACAACACTTGAAGAGTGGAGATAAACCCTAATCTGTACGTATACACAGAATGAACAAAAGCCTTGGTTTGCAATGCTCTTAAAACAATGTTTGCAACTTTAGAAAAAAAAAATATCCATTTGTCTGCTTGTTTTATTTTGAAGACATTTTAAAGGTTTTCTGCACAACTGTTTTCATTATTGTTATTTGTAATTTCCTAGTACAGGAAAACATTGTTCCTTCCTTTTTCATATTGCTATCCTGTAGTTCTACACTGGCTCCTAAAATTGGGAGGCAATTCTTTTTGTTTTCATCCATCTTTGTGTGTATGTTTCGTATCATCCAATCCCTGTAAAGACCAGAAGGATAAGTTTGTTCTCTTTTATAAGATACAGCTAGGATGGTAAGTAATTATTTTTAGGAAGGTTCCATGGTTTCCATTTTTGTGTAAAACCAGAGAAAAATCTCAAACAAAAGAGGACTAACTCAACATATTTTTCCATCCCACTTGTTCTTCAATAGGCTGGATTTAGACTAAGAAGTATCGGTATAATGATGACACAGCCTGCAAGACATGAGTCAATGAGCCAGGGAATGAGTTAGAGGAGTCACTGAAAGTTGTTTGAAAAAAGGTGATATCTAAATGTAAACACACACTTGATATTTCATATTTTTAATTTGCAATGTTTTCTTTTAAGCAGAAGTTTATACTTCAAACTTCAGGTGTGTGTGGTTATTTTGAAATGAAGAGACTTCTGCAATTATTCTAGTGGCGTAGCCAACATTACCATAACACAGCATGAAATTAGAGCAAATTGAAAAACAATTACAGTGCTCTAAACAGAAAGCATCTCTGAGACTGTTTGTGAAACAAATGCACATTTTAAACAGACTTTTGTTAAATAATATTTGCATTTTGCACTGCCTCCAACCTAGACTAGTTCAATGCAGAAACGTCAGTTCTGACAAACACTCATTTTTCCATTTTATTAAGTCTGTCAAAACCAGAAGTCTTTGATTCGAATTGAACTTTTTTTCCCCTCCAAATTCAAATGAAACTTCTCAGTTGGGTGCAATGCAGGCTGCAGACGCTGCTTCTGCAGAACCCAACTGTCAGAACACGTGAAAATGTGTGTGAAGCCTGCCAGTCCCTCGGCAGACATACATGGAGGGATACATTTTGCAAACGCTTGTAGTACAGATAGTAGAGCTCACTGTTTGGCAGAGACTGTGAGTGGTCATTGTTTTAGACAAATCAGGGTGTTTTGGGGTTTTTATATCAGTTGATACAATGTTGATGTAACATAATGGTTACTGATGAACCTGGTTTGGAAAACAGTATGCAACGAAGGGAATGAGGCAGTGACAGGCTGTTCTGGATTGCTAAATCAGGTGCAAACTAGAAACATGAATTTTACCACTGCCAAATGCGAAGTTGTTTATCTAAGAACCAAATAGGAGCACAATGCTGACGGAGGCAGTTCAGTGAGGAGCCACAAGTACAACTGGGATGAAGAGAGAATAAGTATCTTCTGTCTTTTATCTCTACTTATCTCCAGGTATCTATAGGGAAAGACAAAATTTAACAAAGGATTTTTAAATCTGAAGCAGATTTTTTTTTTAAACCAGAAGCACATACTATGCCTGGAAGCTGAGGCTGTACAAATTCTGTCTAGAAATGTGGTTCACCCTTTTTGTTTTGTTTTGTTTTTTTTTTAAACAGTAGAATAATTAACAGTAAGATAGAGAAACAAATTCCTGAAGGTTGGAATGAATATGCGTTGACTGGGAAAATTTTGACAGAGACCGCATAGTTTTTGTAAATGACACGCTGTGGCCTGAAGGGAGCAGTCCAGGGAAGTCCTGTGGGCTGTGCCGCACAGAAAGCCACAGGAAATGCATGTGATGGCCTTCGCCGCACTTGGTAACTGCTGAATCTTGAATGCACGAGAATCTTTTTGCTGACCCTATTTCTGAAAGAACCTGGCATTTGGCCTCTTGGCAATCTACCTCCTTTGTCAAACTAAAACACAGCTATTTTTGGCAATTGTCCCCTGGCTCTTGGCACCAGCAGATGTCTCTTTAACTGCTGTGGCATTCAAATGAAGTGGTTGACCATCATCATTGCCTCATGGCTGTTCAAAGCACATGCCCAGCAGAAGTTTAGCCAAGTAGTGAGAGGCTTAACACAGAGTAAGACTAAACCTTGCTCCAAAATTTGAGCAATATCACTGGACTGGCAGTAGCTAGAGGGGCTAGGAAGGCACAGAAACAAGAACGCCTCGTTGAGGAGGAACTCTCTGCCTTTGTATGCACAGAGGAATAGAGGAAGCCCTCTATTGGCATTTCTACTTACACCAGCTGACACTGGCAAAGGGGAAGCATGGGGGAAGATCATTTCTTAGATAGCTTAATACCACTCGCAGCGGTCTCTTCTGTTGTTCCTCCTCTGCTGTGAGACATTTTCCAGCTCCTGGAGACTTCTGTATCTCATGTCTCCAGTGAAATTCTGTATATAGGCTTATGTCATATAATTAGTCAGTCTCTTGTAAGACCTGCATTTGATCTCATTCCATGTGCCTCCTGTTAAATTCTGGCCAAAGGACTTGTTAGTTGTATTTCAGGTCAGTAGGTTATGGCTCAGTGAATGTCAGTACAATAGGAAACCTCATTTCACCAGAAAGCAGCGTTTCCTCTGTGAAACACGCCCTGCGTCATGTTATACTCTGTGTTCGTCATGCAATGATATTTCAGTGGGATGTCTCTAGTACTGGGGATCTGATAATCTCCTACCAGCTGCTGGTAGCTTTTCCCATGAAGTTTAATGAAAGTGAGATTTCCTGCAGAATCTTACAATGAAGGGATTTAGCGATGACTGCAGAATTCTGCAGAAACCTGCATTTCAGTGTCTCAGTTGCTCATTTGCAGACAGAAATAGGTCTCTCGCTGTCACGTTAATAGGAATGTCTGAGGAAAATATCAGTTATCTGACTTCTGCTTATCTGTTCCTTGCTGCCTTCAGTTCATGTTTCACTGCCGGGCTCCAAAGGGTGACAGCGAGGTGTCCTTCCTCTCCACGTGCAGCCTTGATGCTGGGGCTGCTCGCACCAACCCACGTTTCCAGAGCATTGCCTTTTGGGCTGTGGCACTTTTTAAACTTTAAATATGCATTTTAAATTAAAACAGTGTGATAATGCCGCTCTTTAGAGACATCTTTTCGAATTAAAAGCCTAACAACTTGGGGAAACTGATGGAACAGCTATTGCTAATCCCTTCTGGCTTGCACAGTTGTGAAGCTGAAATGCAATATCTCGGAAACGGGAACAGAACTGGGAGGAACTCGTTGGTTTCTGATGCAAGAGCTGCAGTGTGCCAACCAGCAGCGCCTTTGAGAAAAAGCTCTTTCATTGCAACCCATTTTGCTTCTCATAATGCACTGGAATGAGTTGTCCGCGTAACTCTGAAACAGTTTCAAGCAGAAAAGGTCAGTAAGTTCCAACAACCAACACATCAATTTGACATACGGCAGTTATATTTATGTTGACTACAATAAAATATCTGGAGTCTTAGATGCGTTGGAATAGCTAGAGAATAACTGACTTTCCCATGTATAAAGAGATCTTGATAACTGTAGGTGCGAATGCTTAGAAATATTGCTAAGAAACAGCAAAAAATATCTGAGTTGCGTCACAGATGTTCATTCCCCATTGTGAGCAAAACCGGTTTATAAACTTTTATAGGTATTTCCTCTTTTCCACAAAAGAAATTGCTGCTAAAGAATTTTTTTCCCATCACAGCTTTTGGCAGTACGTGCTACCTAAAAATGAAAATAAGCTGAAACACCAGTCGTACAAAGAGACAGAGGAACCACTTTGTGAAGTCAGCAACACTGCAACATTAAGAGAAAAACTGAAAAAACTCACTCACGAGAAAAACCCCTCTTGTATTGTGGGATTCACCGGTGAAATGGATGGCACACCAGAGTCAGTTTTAAATTACAGTTGGGGTAGCAGTAGCAGTATAACTGGGATAGTACAGAGCCCAGCACCGATCGGTTTCCCCCACTTCTTTTCTGTGACTGTAGTGTGGACATCCCCTTGATACTTTCATAGATACAAACGTGCTTCAGGCTAACACCCTACCTGAACTCTTCCCCTCCCACATGACCTTGTAGTACTTAAAAATCCTACCAGAAGTTACATTTAGAATTATAAAATTATATTTAATCTCTCTTTGAAACAGGAATATATTAAAAATGTATAGCATACTTATTAAACTATTAACTTTCATCTAGCCTCAGCTCAGGCCAGGCAGGTTTATTTGCACTAACCCAGGATGTCCTTTCCTAACATTTTCTAACAGCCCTTTTTGTAACACCTGTTTGGCAAATATTAGATATGAAATGGCCCTGAGCACCAGAACAGCACTGCCCACGTGTCTGGCAGGATCTGAGCAGGATCTCTATGGAGGCTGGGTATCCATGGTGTTTAATCCCTTACTCAGATAAACTGTCCATGGAGAAGAAGGAGTTGACTGTCATGTGTGCAAAACTCATCTCTCGGTAACAAAATTTGTAGCTTTGATAGAGCAGCATATGGTTATTATCTGGCTCTGGAAAGGGCAGATTTGTGTTGCAAATAAACAAACTGATGAATGAGTAGCAGAATTTGAACAATGTCTCTGATCTTCACTGAAAAAGCATACAGATGCTCAGAAGAGAGGACAACTAGTAACACAGAGAGCTCAAAACCACCACAATCATGTCATTTCTCTAACGATCTCTTCTTCCCACATATTACTAACCTTCTCAGCCTTTTTTCTCTAGGCTGGGGGACGTTTGGATAAAAACTCCTGGTTACAGCTTGTGCCAGCTATGAGATTCCAGGATTATCCCTTGAGCAAGATCTAGGAGGAAAGCTCTGCTGGCTTTTCAGGCGAGCCCTCTCATTCCTAGCTTATCTTAGTCTTTATGTGTTCTTTTATTTCTAGAATATGTACAAGGAAGATTTCAGGAACATGACTGAAGAGAACAGGAACAGCAGTGACCTCTCCTCTGCCTTCACTCACAACAACACCATGAGTGCCATACTGATTACTGTCTACTCAGTTGTCTTTGCTGGAGGTGGGATTGGGTCCATCACAATGTCATTTGTGCTGGTCAAGATGAACACTCTGTCCGTGACCACTACAGCCATCATTAACCTGGTCGTTGTGCACAGCCTCCTCGTCTTCACGGTGCCCTTCCGCCTGCACTACTATGTCAACAAGAAGTGGGTATTCAAGATGCCATTTTGCAAAACAGTGAGTGCAATGGTGCACATCCACATGTACCTGACCTTCCTATTCTATGTGATCACGCTGGTGATCCGGTGGCTCATCTTCTTTCAATGGAAGATCAAGGTAGAGTTTTACAGGAAGCTGCACGCCATTGCAGCAAGCGCTGCTGTGTGGCTCTTCGTCATGGTCTTTGTGGTGCCAGTCTTGTACTTTGAGTATGGACGCTCAGGCTCATATGAAATTACAACATGCTTTATGTTCCACCAAGAACTACAGCAGGGGAGCGTGAGAGCCCTGAACTACACCATAATTGTAGTTGTCGCCTGCATTACTTGTGTCCTCTTGGGCCTGCAGATTTTCATCCTGGTAAAAGTGTCAAGAAAACTTTCCACCTCCTTCTGGTCACACCAAGAGTTCTGGGCCCAGGTGAAAAACTTGATTTTCATCTGCGTCATCATAATTTGCTTCCTTCCCTATCACCTCTTTAGGGCCTACTACATACAGCACGTGAGTGAATTTGGCCAGTTAGAAAGCTACAATGAAGTTTTTTTGAGTCTGACTGCCCTCAGCTGTCTGGACCTGCTGTCGTTTGTGCTGAGTGGAAGTCGCCTCTTTAAGCAAAAGATGGGTGTTCTCCGTAGCAGGTTGTCTTGCTGCTAGCATCCACATGGACCTGGACCTGGCGGAGCACCGTGCTGGACAGGCATGGCAAATCCACTCCTCAGCAAGTCAGCGTGGGCACTGGAAACAGCGCAGCAAACTCGCACAGGGCTCTGCGCAGCTGCTCCCTGAAATAATGGGGCAAATTGCCTCCAGTGTCACAGGTGGTAAACTGCTGGAGTACTTCTGGGATTTCCTCATCACGCTACCTACTGGGTTGCAGATGCACCTGGAAGAAAGGAAGGAAAGGGCACGGGCTTTTCTGTCTTACTATGTTTACATCAAAGTTTGTGAAGTCAAAGGCAGTAGGAAGAGACTTCAAGAGAATTTGCAAAGTATGTAGAAACACAAAGAGAAAAGCAGCTTTTTATGGAATAAAGTACAGATTTTTGAAACATAAAGATCTATGTAATTTTCCGCATATATTTCTTATTTATTTCCCACAAGGTCTCATAAAAACCAGGGAAGCTATTGTTCCTCCTGAGTAGGTCTGTTCCTTCACTGTAAAGACAAGTGTAACTTTCTAAGTGAACAATTATACCAACTCTTTAAAAACAAACCAGAAACAAGTACTTATTTCGTAAAAGATTTTCTCAAAATCACCTTTTGGAGATGGTATCATTGCAGCAGAAAAGAGTTTTGTTCTCTTTCCCACATTATGAAAATGTTTCTAACTACAAAAATTTCACGTTGTTACTGAAATGAACATTGTGAGTTCAAATAAAAGCATGTATTTTTATTTACGGAATTGTTCAATTTAAAAAAATATTAAACAGTGATGATCATTTTATTTAGATCATTTAGACAGCAGTTGTCTTCTCTTCAAAAGTCAAATATTTTAGGTGTCCAAGGTAACAATGACTTTTTTTCTCATATGTTGACTTTGTGAAATTCTGAAGATAAAACTAATTACTCACAGTATGTTTAGCTTCAAATCAATTCTATAAATTTAGTACTCTGCAGTAGTAGAAGAAATTAAAACGTTACTGCTTGAATTGGAGGGATGGAAAAAGGTAATAAACCTGGTATAGCGAAAAAGCTTATTATATCTTAGTGAGGCATTGTGAGCTGCTATCTCTAAAGACAGAATCAAATTCCTCTTAAAAAGAGCAAAACTTCAGCAGAATAATTTTGTGAAAGACATTCAGGCTTTCATAGCTCATCTGCTTTACACTCATCCCCAAAAGAGAGTATAAATTCCTGACTTCTGTAACCCAGCAGCAATGGCTAATTTATCTTTCTTCTTCTTGCCATCCGCATAAGGTCACATTTTTTCATCTAGAGTCAGTGGAATAATATTTTAATCATTTGAAAAATTAGAGGTTATCAGCTGATTGATTTCCCGCGACAGTCTCTCCTCGTGATGCTGTTGAAGGCCACCTTTTCATACTTCCGATTATTTCCATTCCTTTGTACTTTACTTTCAACACCTCGTGCTCATCAGACAGAAAGCAAATGGTGATTAAAATCAAATAATTCATTTTGCTGTACCTGTACAATCTTACTGCTATGCTTGTGTCTTTTTGTCCCACCAAAGATGGTTACTTTATAGATGGTTGCTTTTATTTTCTATAGTCTGTCTTCCTTGTCTTCCTTCTGGCTTCAAGCTCCTCTGTATGTCTCAGGAGGTCTGATCATGAGAAAGTATTTTCAGGTCGGAGTGTAAGTAATGCTATATAACACTGTAAGTTGGAAATCACTGAAGTTCATAACAGAAGTGAGGTGTGGGGGTGCTCTCATGGACTACCCTTGGCAAATAGCCTGAGTCACAACAGCTGTTAAGACAGCAATGTGAGAGCTTGCAGTGTGTGTGGATCTGAGCCAAAACTGTCTGAGAAGGTGTTTGCCCCAAAAGGGTCACAGCAAAGAGGAAGATGACTACCAGCCAGATTCAACAGTAGTCGGGGAACTACGGAGACTTTCATAACATGGAAAGAGTCAACCTGAATGTGTAGTTCACTACTGGTTAATCATGTGTCGTTGAGAAAGCAACAAACTGCTCTGATCCATATTTGTTTTAAAACTACAAGAGCAAATCAGTTTTGCCTTGTGGAGGGAGATTAAGATGGAAAACGGCACAACATTTTTGTTTTCTCCTATGGCAACATCTTTGGTGGAAGAAAATACCTTGTGTGTGTTCTGTAGGCACTGCATACCTTTGTAACACTATGTTATAACCCTTCTATCATAATAAAGTTGTTAACAAGCAAAATAACTATGTGCTGAAAAGGTTAAGCAAGTTATTCCTGCAAATGTGTGTATAAATGGAAAGCATTTTGTATCTGAATTTGTCAAAACTTTCAAAAAATAAAACATATGTATACAAACAGTATCTCCTGGCCATACAGCTTAACCAGTCTTGTTCATATATGTGTTAAAATCACAAGTTGTTTAAATCTTGTAAAAATGTACACATTTGTGATACCCTGTACTATAGCATCACAAAAAAATGCTAGATAGTGGGGTTTTTTTCCAAATAAAAATTGATGATAATGATGTTAATGCTAACTCAGAATGATAATGAAGAGAATTACGGGTTTGCAATTCCATCCTTTAAGTTGGTGATACTATTCAGCACCAAGTCATGCTTTTTATGGGACTGTCTACGCCAACTTTACATCTGCCACTCGTCTTGCTTTGTGAAAGTTACTGCCTGGCAGAGAAAGTGAGAAAGTCTGCCACTGCCCTGAGAGAATGAAATCTCGGTTAACACCATCAGGAATTGCCCTGCCAGGTGGTGGCAGAGGTGATGCTTCCAGCAAGGGTGCCGACAGGGCTTGCAGGGAGGAATGGTTGCCGGTCCCTCCAGCTTCCCCTTGCTTTACCCCTCATCAGCTTCTTGCTCTGTCCCACCCCCCTGGGCACCTTCCCTGTTCGCTTCTCCCAGGAGGGATGAGGAGGGGTGCAGGTGCTGCCAGGCAATGCCACAGAAGGAGAAGAGTCCGAATAACTCCTGAAGACGAAAATGTAGACCAGGCCAGAGCAGCATCCGAAATGTAGGCAAGTGGCTCCTGGGACTAGGGATGGCAGAGGCAGTGATGGGGAGCTGCTGACATGCAGGAGATGATCTATAAAGGAAGGGGGAATTTCCAGTTACCGTCATCTGCATGGTTAGAGGCAGAGATTAGATATTTTGCATAATACCTGCCTACTCTTTTCTGTCATTTTGCAAAGTAACTGGAAGTCATTTTGGGAAATGGCTGCAAGATTTTAGTCATTTTACAAAATGACTGGTTTCACAATATGACTGTAGCATATGTCAGAAATTGGTGCAAGAGCAGTTGTACATTAGAGGGAGCTGAATTAGATTTCTCTGCTTGCTAGGTAATCATTCCTGAAGATGCCTCAGGACTTTGAAGTTAAATTTAGAGAAGAACTATACAAAAAATGTAAGAAATGCTCCAAGTACACGATCCCAAAGACAGACCATTGTGCAACTATTGCTGAAATAAAGAAGACAAAACAGAATCCCAGGTCAAAATTGAGACATGAATACTATTTTCTTACAAAGTATGGAGAACCTACTCTTTCTGGTTTTTTTTTAACTCAAAGTGTATACATTGCTGCTTTCCTGATTTAGATACACAGCATTATTGCTAATAAACTGCTTGTTATTTCCCTCATTTCAGATATGAAATTTTACTATGTGGAGACACTGAGAATCTGATTAAGAGGAGGCAGATGAAAGAGGAATCTCACACATATTATGTGAGCATGAGGATATGTATGATATCATCAAAAAAGCACATACGGTTTCTGGCCATGGTGGCTGTGACTGTATCATGAAACACGTGTTGTCTAAGTGCACAAACATCACCAGAGATGCTGTTGAGCACTTCAAATCCTTCTGTGTAGTGTGCCAAGGAAAAAGAAGGCACCACTTGGAACCATTTGCTCCCTGGTCTGTTCTGAACAAGGAGCACTTAGCACGGGGACTATTCAATAAATGTATCAATGTATTGACTTTATCAACATGCAGTCCATGTGTCTAGGCATCTTGAAGTGGATAATGGTGTAGCAGGACTGCATCACCAAATTTTGTGTTCTCCATCCACTTAGGTAAAAAAAAGCATCTGAGGTGGCTCTACAGCTTCTTGACGCCTTTCTCACTTCTGGAGCCCCTGATGTATTGCAGGGTCATGATGGAACAGAATTCACTACTCACGTCACGCAAGAACTAAAGTATTTGTGGCCTCAGCGCAGCTTGGTGCATGGAAAACCAGCACACTCTCAAAGCTAAGAACTAGCAGAGCATCCAAACAGCAATGTTAAGGAGATGCTCATGGAATGGATGGTAGACAATAATTAGTGGGACTGCTCTATGGGAATATACTTTTTGCAGTACAGTAAGAATTCAGCTCACCACTCGGGAGTAAACTGTGCACCGTACTCAGCTCTGTTTGGAACAGATCCCAGGTATAGGCTCACCTCAACCTCTCTACTATTGGTTATCACCAACTGCCTAATGACTGAGGAGGACCTGGTCTCTGTGCTGACCGCCCCTGCAGCATTTCCTGTCCCCACAGCCCACACAGCACCAGAGGACCCCACTGGTGGTGCTGCTAGAGCTGAGGCTGCAACAAGACTGCACCTGGATCTCCACCAGATGAAATTCACCCACAACCTCAGAAGCCTTCACCAACACAGACCATACAGACACAGCTTTTTGCTACCAGAGTCCATGGCCAGCATACAACCACTAGTTACCCCAAACTCCAAAACTGACCTCTGTTTTCACCAGCAGGCTGATGAAACATGAACAGACCAGGCTAACCAGGTAGAACAACATGGCTTGACATCTGAGACAAGAAGGCATGGCCACATCAACATCCAGCTGGCAACAATGGAGATGATGTGACTGTCCCCAGGATGGACCAGCAAGAAAGTGGACTGAAATGTTACAGGGCAAAATGTAAGTATCAACAGCCTTTGTCAGCATTGTCTCAATCATGAAAATAATTTTGAGCTCAGTGGGAAAAAATTCTACTTTATGTGTTTTACTCAACCTTACATTCTGATCTTATATCGTTTTTAAGGAATTTACATGTGCAAATTAATGTAACAAGTTATTTTTTCCAAAAATTAACTTTAAAAGTGAGAAATAATAGTTCGCTAATTTACCGGTTTGTATGTCTGGAGGAGAGGAAGGGGTGAGGGAAGGAGGCTATCGTTTTCTTTGGTGGAAACTGGAAAAACCTCAGCCTATAAACACTAAATCCCCCTTCCTCCCTGTCAATGATTACTCTTCCATGATAATACATAATCATGGTATTGTTTATGTGACCCTGCCACGGTGAAGGAATTAGAAACTGATATACTTTGGTTTTGTATTGACTTTATTACAACTGTCTTTTACTGCATGAATTAATTTCATTAGGGAGCAGAGTTAATTGGCGTAGCTGTTTCTCATTACTAATGTAACCCATATATATGCACAGTCTCATTAGCCCTGCTGTTATCTCCTCCATATGCAATCTTGTAATGAAGAGGCAATTTACTGTAGCACCGCTCTGGTATTCAAGAATATGGTCCTTTCAGGGCTGCTGAGTGGATGTTGCACACTTTCATGCATTTGTCTCAACAATAATCGACCTGGAAACTCAGTCACAAATAAAATAATGAAAAATAATCACCGGTGGAGTTCTCATTGTGCCCACCACTAACAGCAGACTGCAAACCCAAGCTGATGCCTCTTTCACAGAACAGTATTAATGTTCAGTGGATTCAGCAGTTTAAAAGGCTGAGCCTTCTCAGGTGCTTCAGGAGGGCAGCAGTGGGGTGTGCAGAATAAACAAAGTTGGCAAACACCACCAGCAAACCTTTCACCCCAATGCATGTGAAGTACAGGAAGCAGCAAAATTACAAGAACCGATGAAAAACATGATGAGTGAAATTGGACGGTAAGCAGTTAGTTCACAGACAAATAAGTAACGCCAAGCTGTGAGACAAAAATGAATCTGCAAGAAAAATCTCAGCTGTTCTGTGATTAAATATCCCAAACTGGTCACTCGTGGGCATATTTAACTATACAAGGGACACACACAAAAGTGGTAACAGAGGCATATGGAAAAATACAGCATGAAATATATCACCATAACAACACCTTTTACAAAGGTGTGTAGGAGTGTGAAACCACTGCAGTTACTGGTGAAGTGAAAATGAGAAAAAAAATAATAATTACGTTGGACCAAAGTGGTTTCATGTATTTTAATGTCAAGGAGTATTTTTGCTATAACAGAAAACCCCTGAGCTGTTAAAATACTAGCAAGGACAAAATCTTATTCTGGAGGTCAGAAGGTGTGAAAGCGCAAATGGTAATTTAGATTTGTCTTACTAAATGTTCCATATTAATAATTGCTGCAAGTTAGTTACTATTTTTAGTAACCAGATTTAGTAACTTGAACTTTCGAGCTGTGAACACAAAGTAAAGATCTGGAAGGGAGGTTCACCTCTGCAGTATTAAGACGAGTTAAAATCACAGAATCACAGGAAAAAATAGATTGTAAGAGATGTCTCGAGGTCATCTAGTCCTATCCCCTGCTCAAAGCATGGCTAAACTCAAAGTTGGATGAGGTTGCCCGTGACAGCGTCTAGCTGTGTTTTGAAAATCTTTAAGGGTGGAGACTCCAAACACCTTCTATGTGCTCCTGGAGTAACCTATATGCCAGAAAAGCATTCTGAACATATTTCTTTTTTTTTTTTTAATTTTTCCAAACAAAAGTTCTCAGTTTGAAAAGATTCCTATTTTATTACATTTTCAGAGCATTTCAACTGTTTCCTTCAAAACTGCATTTTTCTTCTCTCTATTGGGTCCGGCTGGGATGGAGTTAGTTTTCTTCATAGCAGCCTGTATGGTGCTGTGTTTTAGATTAGTGACCGAAACAGCGTTGATTGATAGCACACCGGTGTTTTAGCTCTTGCTGAGCCATGCTTGCGTAATGCCAAGGCCGCCTCTGTTTTTCACTCTGCCCCTCTTGCCAGTGGGCTGGGGGTGGGCAAGAGGCGGTGAGGGGGTGCAGCTGGGACAGCTGACCTGTACCAACAGAAAGGATGTCCCATACCGTATAATATCATGCGCAGCAATAATACTGGCGAGGGGGGGGAAGACATGGACTTTTTCCAAATTATCCATTGCTTGGAGACTGATTGAGCATCAGCCTGCTGGTGGTGAGTGATGATTGCTTTTCCATCACTTAATTATTCCCCCCCCGCCTTCACTTATTGAATTCTCTTCATCTTGAGCCACAAGTTCTCTTCTCTCTTGTGCCCTTCCAGTTCTCTCCTCCATCCATCTGGGGGGAATTGCGTGAGCAATTGGGTGGGAGCTTAGCTGCCAGTCAGGGTCAACCCACCACACTTTAAGACGCATTTTTAAAGAAGAAGTTAAAAGACTGTAAAAAAAATTTTAAATTGCTGGTTTGGATTACACCGAGGAGATTTAGTTTAGAAAATAAAATTGGATTTTGGTACAACCATATTTTTATTCAAATTGTTAAATTTTGAACATGCAAAGCAAAAAATCCCCAAGGCTCAAACAGGAAAAATCTATGTTATTTATTTATTTTAAAATCATGAGGATTTTCAAGAATCAGGAGGATCTAGCAAGCGACTTTTAAATCAATTCATTTGATAACAGCTGACTGATACTGGCTAACAATGGTTTGAAAGTCATGTCTAAAACCATGCTTAGTGAAAAAGAAAAAGAAACAAGACAATTAATTGCCTCTTTCACTGTCCTCCTTTGAACTGAGGACATAATCACCGCATTTATTTTTGAGAGTTTACATCTTCTGATGCAAAGGAACTTAACTTCAAATTTCTAGATGAATTGGGCCTTCAGCTTTACAGCTAAATAGAATGGTTTTAAAGGTGCTTATTTCTATTAAACCTATTTCCACTATTTTTTACATCGAAAATGTACAATTGAAACACATAAATCTATGTACCTTTGAAACATGTAAGTAAACTCCTTCCCTGATTTTCATTGGCACTTTGGATCAAATTATTAATCGTGTTTAAGGCAGCTTTTTCTCTCTCAGATTTAAACAAAATATATCTTCAAAGAGGTCAGGATTTGCTTCGAGGAAAAGTATGTCCTCTTGAAAAGAAAATCCTCCCCCGAGCTTATTTCTCATAGTGAGTAAGTAGCTGCTGAAGGGATGTTAGGTATGGTTGGAGTAGGTAAAGGAGTGTGGTACTTGGACCATGGAAAATCTTCTCATGCAAGTGTGTGCAGCTGCAGTTATCCTGCAAGGAAAACACTTTGGGAATCAAATCTGTAGCATGGGTCAGTGATAACCGTGGAGAAACAGCCACCTGCCCCATCATCCTTGGAAGGCAGCTGTAGGATGCTCAGGCCAGTACCACCCAGAAGGCTTTTATACGAACCTCCAAGTGAGAAATAGTAGTCATATGGCAGTGAAACGTCTGTGCTGGTTTTTTGGCTTCTATTTATCTCGAAGGTATACAGGAAACATACCAAAAAGCATTGTGATTTATAAAACTTGAGTTGGCTTTAGCCAGTCCTATCATCCTCTGTGAAGTGCTATTGCCTTTTTTTCTCACAGGTATTTAAAATGGGAGCTGAGCAAGGACTTCAGGCCCTTTTAATTATTTCACGGTCCAGATAACTGCTTTTCCCTACCCTTTCAGGTCCCGGAGGGTACCTGTCTGACAACACTGTCACTGAGCAATAGGAGATTAGTTAGGCAGGTTTGCAAGGATGCTAGTAGCCCATCAGCTAGGATTAAAGAAACATCAGCTCCTCCTTTTAATTCTTGCCAGAATGTATATCTACCCCGTGGATTAACCTCCACATGAGTACTGCCACAGAAGCCTTTTCAGACTTGCAGCAGTCCAACGTGGGCACTGTCAAATTCTGCCTCGTGTTGTATGAGGGTATGACAGAGGCAAAGTTCTCCTTTCTTTCACTTGCTTCACTGGGCAACAGCAACCTCCCTTTTCCTAGCTATGCTATTAAACTTTATTTTAATTTTCCTTCTCCTTTTTTAAATTGGCGAGTGTTCCTCAGCGGTCTTATCTAACGATAAGAACCTTTCTACCCCCTATTTCTAGGCCTTATCCCTGGTGCTGAGCTTTCCCCTCTGTCTCTAAGTATCTGAAGGGGTAGATTCCTCCTGTTGGGGTCAAGAGCTACGGTTCTTCTGGAAGTCTGTCCTCTCCATCCACAGTCTTTCCCTCTGCTCTTTGGGAAAGGAATGCATCACTAGCAATTGTTATATTTGTCCTGGATTGCATGGATTTAAGACTCTTCTTGGTTCTGGGGGTGCTCCCCTACCGAATTTTTGGATGAAGAGCAGTAGGTTCCTAAAATCTTCTACACTATATTTGCTCGGAGACTTTCAATCCAGAAGCAGAGACAGGAGTGGCTTCTTGGAGTTCAGGAACACTGACCACCCAGTAACCCCTGCACGCTCCCATGGAAAATGGAGAAAAAGCACCAGAAGCAGAACTGCCTCCATCCCCAAAGGGAGGTAACTGCTGAATCCTGAAGATCCCCTTCTGCTTTTAGAGGTAACCCTCTCTTGTCTCTCTGGAGGCAAGACTAATTACCTACAGTGGGACAATATTTGGAATGGAGGGATTTGGTCACTGATCTTGACTCCCTCTCTCCATGCCTCTCTTCAGTTGGCAATTGATTCCTTAAAATATTCAAGCTTCAAGCTTGTGACATGTTGTACTTATTTGAGTTTCAGTCATTCAAAAATGATTGGTCGTTGAGTACAAGATTTTATAAAGTAGCCTCGTGTTGCATGTACAGAAATATTTTCCTCCCTGTGCCTTCTGCATTAACAAAGGCTTCTCCCATCTTTCAGTTCTAAGAACTGCTGGTGGTTGAAAGAAAAGCAATTAAGTTAATCACTTCATTTTAAATGTTCCCCTCCATCCCATTCTCTTGTTCTATAATCTATTTTTGTTACAACGGAAAGATAAGTCCAACAGGACTCTGCTAAACGGTTAATTTGGAACCTATCACATATTTCATTTTCATAGAGTTAGCTTAAAGTATGTTAATTAGCTGCGTGGCCCATCTCTGCTTTAGGGTAGAAATGTTCTTACAATTGCAGTAATTGCTCAAATCCTTGAACTGAGAAAACAAAGAAACAGTGAAAGCTATTGAATGAATTGATGTAGACAGTTTGATGATACTCAGGATCATGATCATTTTAGTAGGAGAGCATTTTGATTGGTTGTACATATTCTCTTTGCCATGTGTTAAGAGTACAGGGTATAATCAGACATATGGCATGGCAATCATTTTATTTCATTCCTGCAAACAGCATGTATAATGGAAGCACAGCAATTTCCCAATTAGCAAAAAGGGAACAGAAATTACATTGTTATTTCATCTTCCAAATGCTGAATGTAGCTGAATTATTTAGTAATATGTACAATATATATAATTTTAAAGATATTATCCGATATAGTGAGCAAAAAGCCTTTCTGAGTTGCTTTGGGACATGCTGTCAAGTAGTGGTTCCTCACATTTCAGCAAATAGCTAACCTGGATAAGATCTAAATACGCATAGAGTCTGCTTTATTGATTTAGATGTCTTTCTTCTTAAAGGCCATTTTTTATTTCCTGTAAAGAAATACGCTTCCTGTAAGGAAGCTGTGGTCACTACTTATCATTATCATAGAACTCGAAGGAGCAGAAGTGCTGGCCTCAATGCAAGCCGGAGCAGCTGGGGTAATCACTGTTGTCATTTCAGAGCTCTGCAACCTCCTCCTGAAATGAGGAAGAACTGGACCCAAAAGAAACCCGAGGCCTAGAGAGAGAGTAATCACAGAGACCACAGTAGAGGTGCTTTTTTCTTTTGTGCTAAATTTGGCAGTCTTTTGTTAAACCATTGAGTTTCCAGATCTGATGATACCAGTGATATTTGTGATTAGAATATAAAATGACAGCTCTGCCTTGAGAAATGTATGGGTCTGCTGGAACTGCTGGTCTTACCATGAGTGATGGACTGGCCAGCGCATAGTTTCATTCCTGGATGGTACTGGCATCTCTGAAGAAGTCAACAGAACCTTTTCCAAGGCTCTCCAAGGTAGAGAGAAAGTATACTTTAAATACATGATGAGCATCTCTTTTTAGATCCCTTCAGATCCCTTCTTCTCTGCACAACACTGCTTCCTAAACCAACCCTATCATTGAGCGTTGCAGAACTGATTTTTTCTCTGTTGTATTTTCTTCTGCAAATAGCTGACACGCTATGGACAACACACTTTGAGGAGGAGAGAGTCAGTTTTTGTAAATACAGGATTTAGTCCGCTGCACAAATGGCGTCAGCTTTGGAGTTTTCTCTGCTTGTGGATTTACCCACTGCAGGTTTTCCAAACCTTGGCTCTGTCTTTTCTTACAGGGACTTGAAGGAAGCAGCTTCTGTGGTGGAATCCACTGTCTGAAATATTCAAATTTCCAACTCACTCTTGCTTCTCTAGGCATCCTTGAAAATCCCACAGGAAATTAAATTGGAAAAGGCTGGTAGCCCGTAGCATAGATTTTGTATTCAAATCTCTATTTAGTGATAGGAACTGAAAAATCTTGTAGTTTCGCAACCAATCCTGTTCCCACCAGTGAGAACAGCATGAAATATTACCACTATCTATTGGAGATGCTCTAGGTCTTTTGTTTCATACTGATATTTAATTTCTTTTATATCTCAAAATTCTCACTATTAATATTGATTCCCTCCCCCCGGTAAGGATAAATGCTAACCCATTTTTTCTGATTGGCTCATGGATTTGGGTTCTAGAGAGCTGATACGTGCTACTTTGAGTTCTCAATAGTTCAAAATCCGCTTGTCATTGTTTTTCTAGTAGATGTGCTTTTTGGGATGCGCGTTTTGACAAAACTGGGTGACAGGCCACTAGACACCACAATCATCAAATTATAAATTTATTTCCTAACAAATGCAAGCATTTTTTATTTTCAGAGTCCTAGTCCCTGTCTTCTAGTGATTGTTCTGCAACTCCATTCAGAACACGATCACTCACCTTTCTTCCAGAAAAATGGTAAACTTTCCTCAATAAAGGTAAGACAATTTTTGTGGAACATGGTCACAAGCACACAGTTGCACGATCTCTGGGAGTTTAAGATCAATGGGAATTTGGAAAAACAACTTAAAACCCAAAAAAACCCTCCAAAAACAACCTTCCCACCCCACATTGAAAGCACCGCCTCCATATTTTGGGCATCTGCCATGCTTCTTGTAACTCATTGAAAACTGCTATCAGTGCAATGAGGATCTCTGCTTTCCTGCGTAATTGAATTGGTTTACGGGTTTTCTTTCCAATTTCTTTTTACTTTAATAAACATTAAGCCCTGCCTAACTCTGTGTCAAGCATACGTTTGCTGCAGGGATCTAATTCCTGCAGCAGTTTGTTGATTCTGCGTATTAGTATCAGCAAAGAAGAATTTGGGCTCTGTGGCTGTGACTATTTATCAAGCAGAATAACAAGAGAAATGGGGTAAAGTGGCATTGTGTGGGACTATGCCTAGACAAGCAGACTTTTGAGAAAGGCTGTGGGACTGAAAACAAATGGAATTAAATTTGACAAGGAGGATGGGCGGCAGCATGTTCAAGGAGAAAGGAAAGCATTTGGGACCAGTAAAAGGTTATGCTCTCAGTGCCAGATCCTTGTCTCATGTGTGGTTCTCTGCAGCTGTCCCTGAGTACAACGGTGCTTTAAAGATAGCATTATCAATTTTCTGGAATAACCTGAAGCAGCAACAACTTTAATTGCCTCTATGGGTGTTGGAGTGCGACTAGACCAAATAGTAGGCCATAACTGTTTTCATAAATCTTCTAACTTACTACTAAATTGGTATGTACCAGCGTAGGAGAATAATGACAAGTTCCTGAACTTGTAATAATAAATCTCATCTCCTTGTACCAAACCCAAGAAATAACAATCTTATTTCAAAAGGCAAGTCTTAGCCTGCCTGTGATATACTCTGCCAAATGCCTCCAAGAAATCCATGATATATTACTTCCACTTATAAAGTTCCTCTTCTTTTCCTCTGTTCTGTTCCTCCACCTTTTGTTCCTCTAAGAAGGTGACACGGCTGACAGCCCAGCTGAATAATAAGAAAGGAAGGTCAAAGAAAGCATGCTTCCCTTGATGAGCAAGACTGGCAAACTGGTAACAATGAACAAGGAGAAGGCTGAGGTACTCAACAACTTTTTTGCCTCAGTATTCACTGGCAACCTCTCTTCCCACACCTCTCGAGTGAATGGACAGGTTTGTGACCACCTGAAGAACCTGAACATACAGAGATATATGGGACCTGATGAGATGCATCCCAGAGTCCTGAGGGAAATGGTTGATGTAGTTGCCAAGACACTCTCTGTGATATTTGAAAAATGGTAGTTAGGTGAAGTTACAGTGACTGGAAAAAGGGAAACATTGCACCCATTTTTAAAAAGGGTAGAAAGGATGACCCTGGGAACTACTGACCTGTCAACCTCACCTCTTTGCCTGGGAAGATCATGGAACAGATCCTCCTAGAAGCTATGCTAAGCCACATGGAGAACAGGGAAGTGATTCAAGACAACCAGCATAGCTTCACCAAGGGCAAGTCCTGCTTGACCAACCTAGTGGCCTTCTGTGATGGAGTGACTTCATCAGAGGACAAAGGAAGAGCTACAATGTCGTCTATCTGGACTTCTGTAACGCCTTTGACACAGTCCCCCACAATGCTCTTCTCTCTAAATTGGAGAGGTATGGATTTGATGGGTGGGCTGTTCGGTGGTTGAAGAATTGATTGGATGGTCACATTTAGAGGGCAGGGGTCAATAGCTCAATGTCCGAATGGAGATCAGTGACAAGTGGTGTCCCTCAAGGGTCCGTATTGGGACCAGTACTGTTCAATATCTTCATCAGTGACATAGACAGGGGGATTCAGTGCACCCTCAGCAAGTTCACAGATGACAGCAAGCCGAGTGGTGCAGTTGACACACCTGAGGGAAGGGATGTCATCCAGAGGGACCTGGACAGACTCAAGAAGTGGGCCAGTGTGAACCTCATGAAGTTCAACAAGAAGTGCAGGGTCCTGCACCTGGGTCGGGGCAACACCCAGTATCAATACAGCCTGGGGGATGAAGGGATGGAGAGCAGCTCTGCAGAGAAGGACTTGAGGGTACTGGTGGATGAAAAGCTGGACATGAGGCAACAATGTGTGCTTGCAGGCCATATGGCCAACTATATCCTGGGCTGCATCAAAAGAAGTGTGGCCAGCAGGTTGAGGGAGGTGATTCTGCCCCTCGACTCCGCTCTCATGAAACCCCACCTGAAGTACTGCATTGAGGTCTGGAGCCTGCAGCACAGGAAAGACATGGACCTGTTGGAGCAGATCCAGCGGAGGGGGCCATGAAGACGGTCGGGGGCTGGAACAACTCTCCTATGAGGACAGGCTGAGAGAGTTGGGGTCGTTCAGCATGGAGAAGAGAGGCTCCGGGGACAACTTATAGTGGTATTTCAGCACTTAAAGGATGCCTACAGGAAAGATGGGGACAAACTTTTTAGCAAGGCTTGTTGTGATTGGACAAGGGGTAATGGTTTTAAACTAAAAGAGGCAAGATTTAGACTAGATACAAGGAAGAAATTTTTTACAATGGGGGTGGTGAAACACTGGCACAGGTTGCCCAGAGAAGTAGTAAATGCCCCATCCCTGGAAACATTCAAGGCCAGGTTGGATGGGGCTCTGAGCAACCTGATCTAGTTGAAGATGTCCCTGCTCATTGCAGGGGAGGTTGGACTAGATGACCTTTAAAGGTCCTTTCCAACCCAAAATATTCTATGATTCTATGGTTCTAAAGCATAATGTCTACTTTTGACACATATTACCTAGGTCTAACTGAGGCAACTATATATCAATATTTCTAATAAACAGAGAAGCCAGAGCCTCTTCCACTCAAAAAACAAAGCCTGAGAAACCCCAGCAAATCTGCAACCAAATAAGTAGAAGATTAGTCCAAGAATCTGAAATCTCCTGCTAACCTTGTTGACCATTTACTGCCTGAAGTTATTAAATTCTTCATGCTGCGTGGGTGGATGGGATTGGGAAGGTAAAGGGATTATCCTGCAAGTTTACTAACTATGGAATATTATTTGCTCACTTTCTAGTAGCAGTGACTCATGTCTAACAGACTGGGTGTGAGACAGCAAGAACTGTAACTGCATATGCAATCACAGAAAAAGCAGTATTTTAAAACTTAATACAGATATTCCCTATTTTACTGTTTTTTACAACTCTGGCCTATATGTAGCTCACTTCTATCAATAGTAACTAGCAATAGAGGGTTTAATATTAATAAATAATTGAAATTTATTGAGCTCTTATGTGACCTGGGTTGCTATTATACTGACCAGTAAACCATTTTCTTACAAAGTGACACAGAAAGAAAAGCAGAGGAAATTGTGCAGAAGTGAAATTAAATCGAGAAGTTAGAGTTTTACTGCAGATCTAGCGCCTCCTTAAAGGAACTCTGCTACACCCATGCATAGGCACAGTCAGTGACACTTCCACAGAGGCTCATCCTGGCTCTAAACATCCAACAGGCTTTGTTCCTCTTCTCTCAACTATTGCTTCTTCTGTTTAATTTTCTCTTCTTAATAATTTAAACCTTCACTTTTCTTCTTTGTCTTCTGTTTCCCCCAGCGTTGAACCAGACATGCCCAGTTCTTTCCTTCCTTAAGATCTATTGTGATGCTAGTCTTGACCTGGATCTCTGATGCCTATATATGCATTTCTCTTTCAACCTTCATTCTCACCACTGGTCAAGGCAAACTATGTGCTGGCGAAGCAAGAAGCAAAAGCAAGATCTGAAAGTTCATTTGAACAGGCTGATGTGACTCAATTTCCTTTTGTGCTCAAGTGAGCAACTAACCTAAAACTTAAGACCTATATAACAGACTTGATTTGAGTGTTTTGTTGTGTTGGGTTTTTTTTTAACAGATAATCCCGAAGATGAAATGTTAACACACTGAACAGCTTCAACATGCAACGTTCAAGGAACATTTTGAGGACAAGTGACTCAGAGGTATGAAACATCAATTGAGAAGTTCTGTTTCTGACCACCAGCAGTCGATGTCAGCCAACAGCGCTCTCCCTGAGGTGACAAGAGAATTATCTATACAACACCTTTGCAGGGTTTTTGGCATCACTTTACTTCCAAAGAGCTCAGTCTGGACTCAACAAGGTAATAGAGTGTGCAAAGCTCTTGATCTCATAGCCTGCTTCAACTCTGTCTGGAGTGCAAGCTGTCACATAGCAGTCATTTCAGGAATGCAATTTCTTCCTGTCTCTTCTGCATTATTACTTGGTGGTTCAAGCTTTGTGGATCATTTCAGGTCCTGTGGACAGAGGACAAGGTATTTCCCTGCTTTGCCCAGAGGCTGGGAATGTAGTTTCATCATCACTCTAACCCATCAAAACCATCAGTGTCTGACACCCACACTGTTCCTTGCCTTCCTGTGCGCAATCAGCAGAACCAGCTGATCATTTTGCCATCCAAGCACAATTGCTACCATGTCAGGCAGCAGCCTGTCCTTATGGGGGATGAAGTGATGCTGGAACCACATGTGGTGAGTACCATTATTCACATAGCTGTGTTTCTTCAGTGCTCTGGCTGCTGGGGCAATTGCATATTTCTCTTAACCCAAGCCCACAAGTATATGCAGTCTCCAAAATGGGCATCCCTCCTGTTCTGAATCCTGGTCTAGATGAGGTGGTAACTGCTCCCTCAAAGCTTTCAGAGTTTATCCTGAGAATGGCTTGCAGACTGCTGTCCCCACATTCTTGCTCACCCTCACAACCCTTTCTGTTTCTCTCCCTGACTTTTAGCGCCCTTGTTTTTTTGAGTCTTTGTATTCATTTCTTTCTAATAGTTCTCTTTCATGCCTTGTTCTTCCTAATGCCTGTACTTAATAATGGGACAGAAGCCGCTCAGAGGGAATCATCCTCACATTCCCAGCAGAGGATGACTGCGGATGGCAGGAGCAATGCCAGCTCAGTCCTGCTGGACTATTGTTTTTTATGTTATTGATCACAAAACCTTGTGTGTTGTCCTTCCGTGTTTGAGTGCTCATGACTCTGACTGTGGTCTAGAACTCCAATTGAAAAATGAACTGGGCTAACATTTTTCTGTTTGTTTAATTTATAGTCAAGAAATTGCATTTTAATGTGTCCAGAAGAGCCCTGTGATTCAATGCTTTCCCCTTTTTAGTGAGCTACCTTATACTAATGATATGGTTTGGGGTCAGCATTCATGCCTGCAGGTCAGGCGTAATCTTCAAGCGCCACTGGTCTCTGCATGTCTTTTTTTAGTAGCAGGAATTTTAAGTCACATTTCATATATGTCTGAAGCTTATTTTACTTATAATATTTAAACAGTGAGTAATCTCTGAATTCCTGAAGATCTAATAGTATGTTAAAGTGAAATCTTTTGTTAACTCTGCTAAACACTTTGTCATTCTGGCACATTTGGCTTAATTATTAAACATAAAACAAGTTTAGGGGAAAAGTGCGTTTATAATGAAAAATCCTCTGCTTAGCTGCATATTTCTTCACTTGATCAGTGGCACTTCTTACTTGCTTAGTAGCAAAATGCAATAACTTGTAGTGGTTTTACAGCTCAGGGAATCACTGCCCATTTGAGCTCTAAGACTGACAAAATTGTGGGCAGAAGTCGTCCTGATGTGTGGGTCTGCCCTACATGTCCAAGCACAACGATGGCTTCTGACAGCTCAGCAGCTTTTCAGCAGTTCTCTCTGCATGAACAAAATAATATTAGATGTAGAACGCGTATGATTGCAATCGCAGTGAAGCAAGAAAAAAAGCTTGTGCCTTCCTGTATGTGGGCTGAGAAAACCCTCAACCATCCTTGGCCAAACAGTAACAACAAAGGCTCTTTTTGTCACACTGGTTATATATATGTCGTATGCTGTGGATGCATGAAATGGCAAAGAAGGGGGAAGTCACAAAAATAAGAGAGTACAAGGTAAAATTTAAGTATTTTATTTCTATAAATAGCAAAAAAAACATAATCTATTTCTGAGTAATAGAAAATGTTGGCATCTAGGCTGTAATTATGCTGTTTATAACCTTCTTAAAGTCAGTTTGAAATATTAACAATGTACGTTGGAAAACTAATTTGTGTCAAGAGCAGAAAGTCATTTTCTTAAAGCTTGTAAAACTTTTCTTACAGCGAAGTTTGGAGGAAAGCAAATTTTTCATGTTGGTCTCAGGAATACTGAGCTAGTATACAATTTTAACCATTTAAATGCTTCTAAGATCATGCATTTTAAAAGGGAGTGAACAGAAAGGTTTATATCAGTCTTGGACTCCAAGGACCTTCTAAAGATGCTTTGCCTAATGCTTCATAAATAAGAAGTTTCTCTGAAAATGTTTTGCAGTTGCAGTCTATTGTTTTACAGATGAGTGCATCAGAATTAAGAACTGCCATTTAAAACAAGTTTGCTGATTTGATACTTCAAAGGAATCAGAGAGAGAAGACGCTGGTTTTTTTAAAGATCATTTTTTCAGCTCTTACTTTGTTCTTTTGAAGCTCTTTGTAAGGTAAGGACAGATTTCATGTGCAAAGTACGCATGTACCCTGCATGCTATCCCCATATACTTGTACAGAAATCTGTATGCAAGCCCAAGTAACTGAACAGTCCCCATTTTGCCTTAAATCTAAATAAGAATGCAGCTGTATGTGGCTACGTTCAACAAGCGCCAATAGGATTATATCTTTCAGAAGATTGTTCCTAAATTATTTTTTAGCTTTTCTTCACTTTTCATAGTAGAGTAGCTCAGGTGAAATTTTGTAGCAAAAAGACTTGGAGCTGAAACAAGAAGAAATTTAATTTTCATCTGCAGATCTTTATTTTCACTGTGCTGTATGCATCTAGAAACTGAAACTGTTGCTGTGTTATGGGTTTCCTGCACCCATCCAGCAAGATACTAAATAGATGGTTCAGGTGTCTTCATAAAATATCCACAAGGATAGGTACAAGCTCTTCACTTTTCAATATATTTCCCACCCTCAATTTTAGCTTTGTAACATGAGTGCACATTAGACTTGTACAATTTACAAACAGACACTGTCTTGACTATTTCAAATGGCTGAAACGAGAAGCAAATAATTGGAAAAAAAAATCCTGGAATGCAGTTAAGTAAATTAAAAACTCTTTCATAATTATATAAAACATGGTTTTAACACTGAGAGGCGTGCGTTATTGCTGTTATATACAGTTCAACAACAGTTATAAGGTTGTGCACTACATGGGCTAATACCATGTCAAACGCATCTGGTAAAATGTCCCTTCATAAATCTGTGACATGCCATAGTTAACAATAAAGGAAGCAACAAAGAAAACGTGTCTATTTTAAAATCTCCCATTTTTCACTTTGAGTAACCTTCAAAAGAGGAGCTTAGGAGGATGCCTAACAGCAGCGTAACCCAGCAGAACCATTGCTCCAATGAGACGCTACTGGACACCTCAGAGAGGCTCCGCACCATCCTCATAGCCCTGTACATCATCAACCTGGCTGGTGGCATCCTCGGGGTCATCATGATGTCCCATCAGTTGTTTCAAAGGAGATCGCGATCTGTGATGACCACTATCATCATCAGCCTCCTAGTGCTGCACACCTTTATGCTACTCAGCATTCCCTTCCGCCTCAGCTATTACATTTTACGGGAGTGGAAATTCGGGTGGTTTGCCTGCAAGCTAGCAAGCGCCATCATCTACCTCCACATGTACGCCACCTTCACGTTTTACGTGGCTATCATCATAATACGCCTCTTCCAACTCGAGTTTAGGAAGTGCTACACTATGACCTGGGTGGCTGCTGTCTGGATGGTGGGAGTGCTGGTGATCACGCCTGTTCTTCTCTTGTACTATGGCACCCCTAAGACATACCACTCCTCCAAATGCTTTCAGTTCCACAAGGATATACAAGAGGTGCCCATGGTGGTCATTAACTACTGCTTGGTTGGGGTTTTGGTGGCAGTTTGTGCTGTGCTCACCACACTCCAGTTGTCTGCGATGTATAGACTGGCTGTGAAATACTGGCCTGACATCAACTCCCACGTGGAATTCAGAGCTCAGGCAAAGAGCTTCTTCTTCATCTTGGTAACATTAGTGTGCTTTATGCCTCATCATGTATTCAGAGTATATTACATCCAAAACTGCCACCTGGATAAAGACAATAAACTACTCCCATACAACGAAATTTTTCTAGCTCTAACAACAATGTGCTGCTTGGATATGTTGTGCTTCATAGCAGGAATAGCCCACTGAACTGTGGACTGCCAGGAAATCCAGCTGCAGTGTGTCAATACTGGCTTTTGGCAGAAATAGAACTGTGTCGGGACTTTGCCCAGCTAAGAAGACTGCTGAGTTTTCAGCATGGCTGTATAGGTCTGTAGTGTTGTTTGGCTTTTGCAGACCAGTAAGATCCATCTTTCAGAAGCTACTGTTTTTAATCTTCTCGCTTGAAGGCAGACACATGAGTCTTACTCTAGTCTTTGACCTGAGTCATGCCCTGAGGCTTCATTACGATTTTCCTCCACTGTCCCTCTCTAAAAATTACAGCATGAGTACCCATTCCTTTCTATTTTTTCCTCAAAGTGTCTCAGTAACAACAACCCACTGGGGCCAATAAATTGTCCACTCTGAAGGTCTAACAATTTCTTCTGGCAATTGTGATACTGAAGGAAGGAGAGGGAAAAAAGAAATTCCTTTACAGGATTTTTGTAACAGTGATTTTATATAGCAAGGACATAAACTCTATTAAAATAAAAAGTATTCAAGGCATGAAACAGGGTTTGAATGAAATATTGTAGTAGCATATTTCTGAAAAATCCTTCTTTTCTTCACTTTTACAAAGTGTATATTAAATTAAATTATATGAAAACACTTAGCATTCTCAAAACTTCACCGTTACTTGCTTCATTCCAAAACCACAAACAGCCCACTGAATTGTGGTAATTACACATTTAGAATGAGTGAGAGCAGAACAAGCCACAGATTTCAAAATTTCTGTCTTATGTCACTCTTCCGTCAGGACTGGATCTGTGGCTGTTATCCCTTAGGTCCATTGTAGCCACAGAAATACAAGTTACTGCGGTCCCATATCTGGATCTGGAATTCAAATCAAGGGGTCTGGTCCTTTACTGAAGGATCAGTCACTCTCTAGGAGAGGGAAATATTTTATCAGCCTTCAAAAAACCTTTGCTGTCTGGTCATTTTCCGTTGCTGGTTGATTTATTATCAGATGTCATATTTTTTCCACTTGCACATGTAATGCAGCAAAACTAGAATAAACTAACTGAACTGTGTTTAATCAGTTCAACATATGCTCATCTGTGTGTATACAAACTTGTGCTGGAATATATATTTTCTCCATTAGATGGATTATATTCTTTGGGAACCACATCCTTTCTGGGAACCTCTGTTTTATCTCCATTATGCAAAAGGTTTTTTTCATTATTGCATTCTGCCTGTTCTGCTCAGTGCAGAAGGTCTCTAACCCTTCTGCCGAAGGCCCCGCTGTCATCTGCTGTATCCCAACAGCTTGAGGCCAGATTTCTCCCACCCCGGAATCCCAGGATTCACACAAGGGTACCCTTCCTCCTTCACAGACCCACAAGTTGCCATAATTTTTAGTCTGACAATCTTTGCTACAGAAGTGCTATGATTCCTGGATTCAAACAGGTTAAAATTTGATACGGGAGGGTTAAAAAGTTACACCTATAAAGTAACACTAGTGATGCCTCAAATTAATGGCATTTCTTTGAACAAAAGAGCTTACACCTACTTTGTCAGTCCTGAATAAATGTTTTTGCCTTTATATTTCCATAAAAAAACTTTGTTGAAAACTCACGACGGTTCTCAGATCCTTTCTGCCACTTTTAAAAAGTGGGTGGTGTCCAGGTCATAAGCAGCAAGTCCTGAAGTTTTCTAAAAATCCTGCCCTTACGCTTCCTCTAGTGTTACCAGGTCCATTCCTGTTCATACAATACAGTCTGCTCAGCCCATTAACTTCTAAGACGGCAGCTAGAGGTACAATACGGTACAACAGAGATGAAATGCAAAGGGACAGATTGTAAAATGGGTGAATAGCTCCCAAACCAGCAGCTTTTCAAATCCTTCTCCAGGCAGGATGCAGCATGTGTAGCTGATAAGAGAGCCGGAGTCCCTCAAGGTGAAAAAGCTTAAATAAAGCTCTGGTACTTCCAAAGAGTTTTGAGGAAAACAAGGCAAGATGCAGGGCCTGCAGAGAAGACATTTGCACCTCTGCCACGAGAAAGAGTTGGGGTAATCTGGATCTACTAAAGTCATTAGGAAAACTGGCAGAGCTGTAGGTGGGGAACAAGTGTGTCGTTTTTCCCTTCTGGTTTCTGGACTCCTGTGATAAATAAAACATCTGTTACTTGAAGAAGTGTCCTGTGCTACTGCCTATTCTCACTGAACAGTGTTTCCAAGATGACATACCTGGTAAAGATCAGAGTCATCTGGTGTTGCTGGTGAGTCTGCTGATAATCTAGCAGTCCAGCATAATGGTGTGCAAGTTTGGGAGAGGAAAAGGGCTATTACATGCATGTCCTCAGCTATGGTAACAAATCATGCCTTAGTGGCCTTGCCCTTGGCTTTTGCCCAACATTTTTTACCTGTGCCTGGCTGTGTACCTTGCTGAAATAGCCATGACCCACTGACTTGATTTCCTGCCATGATGCTGAAGCCGTGTTGCCCTTCATGGTTGTCTGGTAACCACTGACTGTTGGCTGTCACTGGACCTGCTCTGCTTGCCTTGCTTGGGTACCATGTGATTGCACGTTGCCCTGGGTCTGGCTGGGATGGAGTGAACCTTCTTCATAGCAGCCTATATGGTGCTGTGTTCTGGATTTGTGCTTAAAACAGTGCTAACAACACACAGTGTTTTGATTACTTTTTGATGCTTGCACAACATCAAGGCTTTCTCTCTCTCCCACGCTGCCCCTCAGTTAATAGGCTGGGGGTGAGCAAGGCGTTGTGAGGGAACACAGGTGGGACAACTCACCTGAACTGGCCAAAGGGATATTCCATACCATATGACCTTATTCTCAGTGATGCAAACTGAAGTAGAACAAGAAGAAGGGAGGGGACTGACTTCTTCGATGGTGGTTACCCAGAGGCTGGCTGGGCATTGATCTGCTTGTGGGGGATGGTAAGTGATTGCCTGCTTCTTGTTTGCTTTTTTCTCTTTCCTTCACCTATTAAACTGTGTGTGTCTCAGCTCATAAATTTTCATAGAATCAGAGTTGTCTAGGTTGGAAGGGATCATCAAGTTCACGCATGAACCTAACACTGCCAAAACCATCACTAAACCATGTCCCTAAACATAACGTCTACCTGTCTTTTAAATACCTCCAGAGATGGCTTCCTGTTCTCTGCCCTGTCCTGCTGGGGGTGGAGGGACTGAGAGAGAAGTTGTGTGGATGCTCAGCTGCTGGCCTGGGTCAGCCCACCACACAGCCCTTGTGGGTGAGGCCCCTGCTCCCCGCATTGCCAGAAAATTGCATGTAGCTTAAATTTGCATTTGTGGTGATTCTTCCTCACAGCCACAGTCAAACAACCTTTATTATTAACCATTGCAATGAGGGAAAGTATGGAAAGTGAAGTGCAGTTTATGCTTCAGCTTCTTCTCGTAGTTATTAAAAAGTACAGCGTTTTTTGCATCAAGGCTTCAGGTAGAACTTAGCTTTCCTGAATTCTAATCTAAGCTCCTTTTTCTTTTTTCTTGTGCTTATCATTTTCTCTATACCTTCTTTCACCAACTAGGGCTCAGTCATGTGAGTCAAACCGCTCAGTGGTCTCAGCATGGTCCTCTTAATTCAGAGCGTAATGGATTGAGCATCGATCCCAGTGTTGTTACATCTAAGACTCACATTAAAGGGATAGAGATAAGCTGTGTTCAATATCCAGTCCCCCACTGAGATCTGGAAGCACTCTAAAGACTGGTTAAAATAGAAAGTTATCACTCTCCAGGAGGATAATCTTGGAAGTAAATTCTGAAAGGGCAATAATATTGAGCTCAAATTGCAGGGTACTATTCTTACGAGGAGTTATGTAATGACACTTCCCCTGGAAAATAGTTAAAAATGGTTGGTTTGAATGCCATTTGCATGATCCAAGTAATTCCAGAGATAATTATACACATTAGTAATTGCTTTCATGTTAACTGAATATTTAAAATTGTAAACCATTTAGTCATCCCATTCATTTTTAATGCCATTGAATAAACACTGGGAAAATCCCCAGACGTTCTGAAGGAAAGAATATCAAACTGCTAAATGTATCTTCCATTGTTGTTCTCTGCTTGAAGTTCTGCACAAAAAGAACAGGCAAAGAAAAACTCAACCCCAAAATCCCGTTTGTACACTTGACTTCCTAAATTCGTTTGATAACAGAACGCTATGGGTGGAGCAAGAGGATTCTTACCATCAAAAACTAGTGTGCTCACTGCTGTCACAACTACAGTGATAGTATAGCTGGCCTGTATCTCCCTATCTCAGGCATACCCTTTTAGACAGTGCTGAGGGTCATGTGAGCCCACTCACAGGAAAACTGCGCAAGCGGCGTATCTTTTTTAATTCTTATCTGCTAGCATCCGGAACAGCAATGCTTAAATGGAAAAGAGTCTCCCTTTCCTCCTGATGCATCTGTTCCTTCTGCTCACTTATAGAGAAAGGTTATATAGATGATGCTGTCAGATGGGCATGCCCCTCACTGTAAGCAAGCAGAAGGAACAGATGCATTAGGAGGAAACAAAGGCAAACTCCCCCTCCCTTTTTTTTTTTTTTCTTCTCCACTCAAGCACTGGCATTCTGAGCCCTCACAGATTTTGGTGGGGAAAAAGAAAGGACAATCAAGTAATGCTATTTGCCTCAGACGGCTCAAGCTGCCCAACCCGTCCATAGCAGGAAGCTCATTCCAATTTACAATCCCCATTCTCCTGTCTGCAATACCTGAAGGTCATTTCCTTTGCAGTTACAGAAGTATGAACTTAAGAAAGCGATCTGTAAGAGGTGATGGGGAGAATGGTGTGGGGATGGCACGCTTGCAGAGTGTGTGTGGCACACAGACAGACCAACTTTGTCTCCATGAATAATGAAATTGTTCACTTCACTTTGTCCAGAATTCAGGGTTAAAGTTGTAAAGCGTCCCGTATTTTCACTGTTCGAGCCTGAATCCGTTGTCCTGGCTACCCACACACCCTGAGTTTCAGGCTGGCTCTTTGCTATGACGCGGTCAGTCCCCAAGCCTAAGATTCATGTGTGTCAGGGTGTCCTTGTTCTGAACAGAGGTTTTCACAACTGTCTCTTTATTTTTTTCCATTGCAATCCTAACCATAAAAACACACTACAGTTCCTGCCTTTTATCATACACACTCCAGTTTGGGGTTTTGAGTGCCACCATGAGCCACTCAGCAGCTATCTGGCACACAGAGCAGAACCACATGCGGGAAAAATTATGAAAGGAGTTTTGCGTTGAAAATTACTTTATCTGTGAGCACATGGATGAAAACACTGCAGAAAAGCTGCAGGAGGGCGGCATTTATAGCAATGATTGTTTGTCGTGGTTTAACCCTAACCAGTAACCAGGACCACGCAGCTGCTCACTCGCTCTCCCCCCTGGTGGGATGAGGGAGAGAATCAGAAGAGTAAAAGTGAGAAAACTCATGGTCTGAGATAAAGACAGTTTAATAAGTAAATCAAGGGCCACGCACACAAGCAAAGCAAAACAAGGAATTCATTCCCTACTCCCCGTCGGCAGGCAGGTGTTCGTCCACCTCCAAGAAAGCAGGGCTCCAATATGCGTAATGGTTACTTGGGAAGACAAAGGCCATCACTCCAAACATCACAGGCACACACACCTTCCTTCTTCTTCCCCCAGCTTTATATGATGAGCATGACATCATACGGTACGGAATATTCCTTTGGTCAGTTGGGGACAGCTGTCCTGGCTGTGTCTGCTCACAACCTTTTGTGCACCCCCGACCTGCTCACTGGTGGGGCAGTGCGAGGAGCAGAAAACACCTTGACTGCTTAACAACAACCAAAAACATTAGTGAGCTATCAGCACCATTCTCATCCCAAATTCCAAACATAGCACTACACCAGCTGCTAGTAAGAAAGTCAACTCTATCCCAGCTGAAACCATGACATTGCTAAACAAACAATAAATATTAGACACAACTAAACCCACAGAAAAGTGAAAAAAGAATTAAAAAAAAAAAAATCAAAGCTACAAATGTCCAGCAAAACCCACAATTTATTCATTCCTTCTTTATTACGCTGTTTTCAGCTGTTGGTGATGAGCCACACACTAAATCCATGGTAAATCATGACCATCTTTTGTCATGCAAAGGGTGTGACATAAACATAAATTGTACAGAGATATTTTGTTCATCAGCTGACAATTTTGTCAAGGAAAGTTTGTTTGGTGGCTCTCAGTGCTCTGCCTGAGTGCTAACAAAAAAGTAGTTGCCTGCTTTCAGGTCCTGGCAAGAAAGGAGGGAGACGGTGAATGTTTCAGAGGAAAGAAGGCTGCAGGAGACAGACTAGAAGACTTCTATGCCAATTCCTTCATTCATGATTTTTCTTGAATACTTGGGAAAGATGATTTGTGTTACCCAAGACATGCTATAGTTGCATGAAATACAGTGTAAATTCTTATATTCTATGGCAATAAACACTATGATAAGTTAGAGCCTTTATATGATATTAAACAATAGAATAAAAATATATACTGCTTTCACTTCATACTCTGCTTGGCAAAAGTATCGTACGCTAAGTAAATCCAGTGACACATTTTCTGTCAGTATGCCACTAAAGTTTACTGAAAGATGTGATAAACAATCCTTCAGCCATATTTTTTAATAAAAACTCTTATGATAGCAATTCTTCCTCTTTCATCTTCATATCCTCCCTCTGTGGAAACCCCCTCTAAAATTTTGCAATATGAAAACCAGCAGATTCATGTGAAAAGGCTACTCACTGGAAAAAAACAACGTCCTCTCCCCAAAATCATAAAAACAATGGGAAATAAAGGCAATCTTCACAAGCTCCACGCTTTATTTTCTCCCTGGCTTTGTTATATCAGATTCCTTTCCCTAAGCTTAACCTAACCAAGTGACTGCTGGTGTCTCGTGGATGGAGTAAATGAAGAAACAAATTCAGGAAGAGGCTTTTCTGCAATGAGGAACACCAAGATGACTCATCTGCTGCTCTTGGTGTCTGTCTCACTGTCCTCTGGCTCTGCTGTGAAAGCACAAATTGTCAGTGCACAGACTGGTGGAGCCTGTCACCTAAACAGGCTGTGCAACATAAGTCAACAGGCATTCTCCTGCTTTAGCTCTACTGCTACCCTCTACAGTTACCCTAAAAATGTTTCTATCTGTAAAAAGGCACTTTTCCTCTTTACTAATAATCTTTCCTCAATGCTTCAAAGGAGAAATATATTTTCAGACAAATAGCTCTTGAAAACTGCCAGTCTTTTTTATCTCAACCTTCCCCTTTCCCTTGAGATTTTACCTTCTAACTCTCCCTGAGAACAGTAACATCAGCAGAAGCTACTACTGGATTAGTTATAACTTTCTAAAATTTTAGGTAACGCATAAGCTGATGAACAAAATATCTCTGTACAATTTATGCTACACCTTTTGCGTGATAACAGATGATCACAATCTACGACTTACCATGGATTTAGTGCATTGCTCCTGAGCAATAGCTGAATATCTGAAGAACTCTTCATAAGTAGCTCTAACTTCCCTTTAAGGAAGGAGCAGTTTGATATCATATGGCATGTGTTTCATCTCCTCATTGTCTTCAGGGATCTGCTTGGTAGAGTACCATCGGATAAAGCCCTGGAGGGAAGAGGGGGCCAAGAAAGCTGGCTAATATTCAAGGATCACCTCCTCCAAGCTCAGGAGCAATGCATCCCAACAAAGAGGAAATTGGGCAAAAACACCAGGAGGCCTCCATGGATGAACAAGGAGCTCCTGGGGAAACTCAGACTCAAAAAGGAAGCCTACAGAGGGTGGAAGCAAGGACAGATAGCCTGGGAGGAATACAGAGAAATTGCACGAGCAGCTAGGGATCAGGTTAGGAAAGCTAAAGCCCAGATAGAGTTAAATCTGGCCAGAGATGTCAAAGGCCACAAGAAAAGCTTCTACTGGTACATCAATGATAAAAGGAAAACTAGGGAAAATGTGAGCCCCCTCTGGAAGGAAGCAGGAGATCTAGTTACCCAGGATATGGAAAAGCTTGAGGTACTAAATAACTTTTTTGCCTCAGTCTTCAGCAGCAAGGGCTCTAGCCACACCACCCAAGTAGCAGAAGGCAAAGGCAGAGACTGGGAGAATGAAGAACCGCCCGTTGTAAGAGAAGACTAGGTTCAAGTTTGTCTGAAGGTGCACAAGTCTATGGGACCGGATGAGATTCATCTGCCGGTCCTGAGGGAAATGGCTGATGAAGGTGCTAAGTCATTATCCATCATATTTGAGAAGTTGTGGCAGTCTGGTGAAGCTCACACTGACTGGAAAAGGGAAAACATAATACCCATTTTTAAAAAGGGGAAAAAGGAAGATCCAGGGAACTACAACCAGTCAGTCTCACCTCTAATTGAGTTACATTTTTGTGGCCATAATGAATACAATAGCCAAGCAGTTGGAGCATGATTTGGCTGCTGTAAGAGTGTGTTTTGGTTCAGGGTGGTGAGGCACTGGAACAGGTTGCCCAGAGATGTTGTGGATGCCCCATCCCTGGAGGTGTTTATGGCCAGGCTGGATGGGGCTTTGAGTAACCTGGTCTAGTGGAAGGTGTCCCTGCCAATGGCAGGGGTTTAGAACTAGATGATCTTGAAGGTCCCTTCCAACCCAAATCATTCTATGATTCTATGATTCTATGATTCTAGTCTGTTATTGATGACTGTGAGCTGACGCAGGCAGGATGCAGGAACAACCACAAACCACATATGGAAAGCAAAGAACAAATTTATTCTCGATACCTCACAGACCGGGGAATCTCTGGAGCAATACCCGGGCAGAGGCACGCAAGCAGGGACTGCAGGCACTGCGGTGCGAGAGAGAGTTCTTGTTAGCAAGAGTCCTTGGCAGCGAGAGAGTCCTTGTTAGCAAGAGCATATGCGGACTCCCTGTGCTTGATGGTATTTAAAGGGTTCAAACAGGCATAGTTTTCCCACTGTGCTTTGATCTTCAACAACAGGCCAGGATTCTCAAGCAGCTAGATAAGGTGTCTCTGAGTCCATCACAGACTTATGTTATCTAAGTACAAGTGTTTTTCTTGCAAGCACCTGAGACTGAATAACAATTAGTGCGATACACGTGTTTTCCAGTACCCCAGGTGCAAGTCACTTGAGCGTATTTACAATCCTCCTTGCGATCTTCCATTGCTTTCCCACAATGACCCTAATGCTTGACTTATTCGGCTTGTTGCCAGCCAAGTTCTGGCACAAGGAGGCTAGAGAGTATAAGGTTTGAGAACCACTGACTTAAACCAAAGTTATGCTGTGATTACAGTCACTTTCCAGTAGCTTTAAATAGCTTTAAAGATCATTTAGGTAACAAAAACTCTTACAAAGCCTGGCATCTGCCCACAGATGGGGTGTCTGCAATTTAAGATGGTTCCCACCATGCAACCACCACACCTTGATAGCCTTGTTCTAAGACCCATATCATATATATAGAATGGACGCAGCCCTCTGATTCATGGGGCAATCTTCGTGCCAAAGCAGGGGCTTTTTGTTGAGATATCTGAGCAGTGTTGATGGTAGCTTCCTCTGACAGCACACTCTGTATAAATATAAGAATAATTTACAAAATAATCTCACAACAGCAGTATCTGCCTGTGAAGCATTAGAGCAAGATTAGAACCACATAAAGGAAATGAAGGAACTCTTAAGAAGTCTGCAAAACTGACACAACAGCAAAATCTTAGGTTTTATAAAATTGAGAGAGCTCAATTGCTAAACTCAGGCCATTTTAAGTCAAGACAGAACAATGCAAGGGAGAAGAAGGAAATGTGTAACTCATAATGATTTGATTATTTATTATTTAAAATGCTCAACAGAGAAACAGATAAAAAGACAAGTGGTGACAAGTGATAGGACGAGGGGAAACGGGTTCAAGTTATGTCAGGGGAGGTTTAGATTTGATATTAGGAAACATTTTTTCACTGAAAGGGTTATTAAACATTGGAATAGGCTGCCCAGGGAGGTGGTGGATTCACCATCCCTGGAGGTGTTTAAAAAAAGGGTAGATGGGGCACTTAGGGACATGGTTTAGAAGTGGCTCTTGTCAGGGTAGGCTAAAGGTTGGACTCGATGATCTTAAAGGTCCCTTCCAACCTCAACAATTCTATGATTCTATTCTATGATTCTACAAAGAAGCAAAAGAGGCAGCTCAATAAGATGTCTCTAAAGCAAGCGAACAAAATTTGATGGGTCAAAGAAAAACAACCGTTGCTGGTTGATAAACAGAGGTGGATGAAATAAGCAGAAAGACAGAGCAATGGTGAAGATTAAATGCTAGGGAAAAATTAAAGGCATTTTTAGGAGAGTCTTAGTACGCCAAAACCACGGATTGCACTTGCAGAAGTTGAATTGCTCTCTGAAGTCACCCCAAATCAGAGTATCTCTATTATTAAGTATAACAATATCGAATTCCATTAATTTTCTTCTAGAATCCTTTTATTACTGCTCACAGAGCTTGAAAAGTAATTCAGTTAAAAAGAAATGCTCTTCTGTTATTATCAGATGGAATAAAGTCTGTTTAATCAGATCAATCAGATCCTGTCTGATCAGACAGAATAATAATCTAAGAAGAAAGCAATACATCCTCTACCCCTATTTCTGCAGTGGCTAGCTCCTCAAGAAATAGCTCCTGGTAAAAAGCTCTCAGCTCACCTCTATTCCTGCACGGCCACACTGCATGAGCCAGTGGGAGTCTGATCAAAGCATCCCGCCTTTTCTGCCAGCAGGTAATAGGCTGTCAGCCACCGGACTGTCTCCTCATGCTGACGTTTCCCTGAGCTTGCTGCCATCAGAGAAGGCTACAGCTGAAGTGTCATGGAGGCTTTTCCACCTCAGCAGTGTCACTTTGTTATCCAGCCACAGAGCGCAGTGCCTGGGATACCTCTGCCTGGGGGATCACGGTACAGAAACAACGCGAGGAGGCAGGGAGAGGTAAGGGCCTTGGATGTCATCTGACCAAAGCAAAAGTCATCTAATACATGCAGGTTCTGTCAGTCACCAGGTTGTAAAGCCACAATCCCTGGACTTTAGAAACACTCTTCTAGCACATAGCCAAGTAAGCTAGAATTTGGTGTTTTCTGGTGAGTTTATAAGTTAGAAGAGAGACTACTGGGCTTCTCACCTCTAAAATCTACAAAAAACTGCAACCCAGCAATTTTGGATCATCAACTCTTCCTTCTCCTTCAAAACCCATTCCTTGCTGCTAAGGGTAAACCCCAGCCTTTGTTTTCTGGTGAGTAAGGTCCTTGCAGTAGGAGCATTTCATGAGGTGCTGCCAGCTGGCCAGTGGAACACAGCTGGACACTTTTTCCTGGGAAGAAGAGCAATGGGAATATAAGTTTATAAGCAGCTAGCAGAACCAAGAAAATACACTTTGAGAGAGTTAAATGAGATGGATGCTAGCCAATCAAAAAAAATAATTATGTGAATGCATATTAAAAAAATATGGTAAGACTTCAAGCAGTCAAATTATGTCATTAATCCATCTGGTAACCTGAGAAACACTTTCTACACAGATTTAGAAGAGGCACTGGTGGAATATCTCAAATAGACCTTGACAATGATGCAAGGACCCAGTTTTGCAGTCATTAAACAACTGTGTTAGCTGCTCTGAGATACGCCCCTTCAAACCTGTGTGAGCTTTCAGAAGGAAGAACTCATTAACCTCTGAAATGATGTGTAATTGTGCCACACCACAATACCATGAGAACGTTCTGTCACTTTGTGATTCACTACTCTTAAATGGAGCACGCTACTACATGTCCTCGGATAAACCAGTGGGCATCATGGAAACACACATAAAAAACAATCTTCAGGACACTCAGTGGAATTTACGGTGCTGACTTCTTTACAGGATTAACATCACTTGTCCCCATCCATCAGACCTGTAGAGAACTTCCCCTCTTCTCTTGCAAAACTCTTTTGCGTTGTGTATCAGCATTATGGTAGTAGTTTGATTCTAAATGATATTAAGGAAAACTAATATTATTAGGTATGGATATTACTGACATAGGTGCAGTACCAGTATCACACTGTTCTGCCTTGCATAGCTCGGCACTGCCTCAGTATGAACCAAAGCCTGAGCAGTTCTATCTGCATGATCGTTCTGTTCCAGCAATGGGAAGAAGGGAGCAGTAATGATCCATGTCCTATTCTAATGATCTTAATTTTTCCCCTCTAAGAGGGCAGCTTAGAGCTCCTCTTACTGTCCATCAAAATGCCAGGACCCAGCAGAGATCCTCTACATGTGAAATTGGTGGGTCTCAGAAAGGATACGTATGTCATGAAAGAAGTAAGGCAGAATATGCCAGTAAGTTACTTTGCTAGTACCAGTTCTGAGGTGGAGAAGTTTACTCTTGGTGATTCAATGCATGTACTGCTCCCCACTGATTGTTCAGAGAAGGTAGACATATTGTAAGACTGTTTCACTATGTCTAAAACACAGGTGCAAGCTGGGTGGTCTGGATCTCATGCCCTCTGCATCATGAAGGAAGTGCTCAGCAGGTCTACCTGGTAGGTGTGCTGGTGTCAGCAATGGCACAAAGTATTAAGAGTGCTTATCTCACTGACTGCCAAGACACTGCTATACTTTATTGGCAAGAACAAAATCCCAGTTTTCGTTGTGGAGAAAGAATGATTTCAGAACTTTCTGAGAGTTACAGAGAAATCAGGTACCTACGGCAAGTTCTCACTGGGAATCGAAACCTTGGAGTTTCACACAGCAACGCTATCCGTCTTTGGCTTTAGTTTCTTGTCATGTTTTCACATATAGTGGCCAGCAGACTGTGGACCTACCCATGGCAGTGACTGTTGATTACCTACTTGCTACAGGGAAAGAAGTGATGCTGTTCAGGATGTGTAGAACTGCTGCGCATCCCACACAGCATTCTTGAACACCCTGAACTGGTATAGATCACATGAGCAGACCACATCAACAACCACCTCCAAAAGCACATACAAGGTGTTTGTTTTAGAAGGGTTTTGGGGCCATCTGTAGGTGAACCTCTTGCTTTCGACTGATAGTGTTTCATATTGTGATGTCTTCATGTGCCAATCAAAACAGGACTTACATCAGCCACGGGTGACTGGGTATTGCACCAAAAGGCAGTGGCAACTGCAAGGCATGTTGAGACTATCAAGGCTGTTGGTTAATATTGACCCACTAACACTGGAAAAAGCAAGATGTCCTCACAGTTCTGTCAGACATGGCTGGTGGCAGTAGCAGACAGAACATCGTGAGGCCTTCTGTGCTGTGGGATCTGTGCTGTGGAAGATACTGACTGTACTACGAGCTTCTCAGATGTGTGCTCACATTGTACAATAAATTAAACTCACTGTTGCAAGGGTCAAACTCAATCAGAAACAGAAGGCTGCACTAGGTCTCTAACAGCAACACAGCTTGTCAATTGGCAGCTCTAAAACTGATGGTACATCAGAATCTGACTTTGAATCTCCTTTGAAGCAAGTTCAGACAACTAAAGAAAAAGCCCAGCCAACCAACTTTTGCTGAAGATTGGCTGAATCAACCAGCTACTGAAACTATGATGTTGGAATGTTTCAGGTTGGAAGGGACCTTAAAAGATCATCTAGTTCCACCCCCCCTGCCATGGGCAGGGACACCTCCCACTAGACCAGGTTGCTCAAAGCCTCATCCAGCCTGGTCTTGAACACTTCCAGGATGGGGCATCCACAACTTCCCTGGGCAACCCGTTCCAGTGTCTCACCACCCTCACAGTAAAGAACTTCTTCCTAATACCTAATCTAAACCTATCCTCTCCCAGTTTGAAGCCGTTACCCCTTGTCCTATCACAACACTTCCCGATAAAGGGTCCCTCCCCACCCTTTCTGTAGGCCCCCTTTAGGTACTAGAAGGCTGCTATAAGGTGTCCCCAGAGCCTTCTCTTCTCCAGGCTGAACAACTCCAACTCTCTCAGCCTGTCCTCATAGAATAGGTGCTCCAGCCCTCTGATCATCTTCGTGGCCCTCCTCTGGACCCGTTCCAGCAGGTCCATGTCCTTCTTGTGTTGAGGACTCCAGAGCTGGATGCAGTACTCTGGGTGGGGTCTCACGAGAGCAGAGTAGAGGGGCAGAATCACCTCCCTTGACCTGCTGGCCATGCTTCTTTGGATGCAGCCCAGGATGTGGTTGACTTTCTGGGCTGTGAGCTCATTGCCTACTCATATTGAGCTTCTTGTCCACCAGCACCCCCGAGTCCTTCTCCTCAGGGCTGCTCTCTACCCATTCTCCGCCCAATCTGTATTTGTGCTTGGGATTGCCATGACCCAGGTGCAGGACTTTGCACTTGGCCTGGTTGAACATCATGAAGCTTGCATAGACCCACCTCTCAAGCCTATCCAGGTCCCTCTGGATAGCATCCCTTCCCTCCAGCATGTTGACCATGCCACACAGCTTGGTGTCGTTGACAAAATTCCTGAGCGTGCACTGAATCTCACTGTCCATGTTGCCAACAAAGATGTTAAACAGCACTGGTCCCAGTACTGACCCCTGAGGAATGCCACTCGTCACTGTTTTCGATGTGGACATTGAGCTGTTGACTGCAACCCTTTGAGTGTGGCCACCTAGCCAGTTCCTTATCCTAAGTTTGTCTAAGGAAAATATGGGCAGTTTGGTAATATTCTGGGAAATTAGAAGCTCACAGATATGTTTTAAAACATTTAATATCTGTCAATATGAACTCAGCTGGAAGTGATGCAGAAGTGGTGCAAGCATGACTTCATTCACTGATGAGGAGGAAAACTAGCAACAAATTCTCCCCCACCACAAAGATTTCAGTGGTGAAGAACTATCTGCTGCCCTGCAGCAAATCTCCAGCAGTTAGTGTGTAACATTTCTGGATTTATCTGTAGTCCAGCACGCAGCTGTCTTTCTCGCAAGCACGTGATGACACCTGTTCTGTCGTTAAAAAGGTGGCTAGGTTGAGCACAACCACTGTAGCAACTGGAAACCCAGCCACATAAGCACCTCTATTTTTTGACTTGACTTCTGTTTTATCAAGTAGCTTTTCCTGTAATGTCATGAGAAAAAAAATCTTCATCTTTATCACTCTAAGTGTCACACTAGTTTTATTGTGCAGAATGTTGTATGTGCATAGGCAATAGCTGTGACAGCATGAGGAGCACCACATTATGAAGCTTTCATAACAATGCAATTATTAACTCAAGTCATTCAGACACATTTTCCAATAACCGCTTTGTATGTTTGATACCATAATCATTCATGTTAGATGACTCAAAATGTACCACCATTAGAAGCCTTTTTGACATAATTCTTTTCAAATCTGTTTAACAGAACTGTGGTACTTGGTGGTATCGTGACATTTTTTGTTGGTATTGGTGCCATGAAAAACTCAAGTGGGATTACTCATCGGTACTGCCTTCCCTTCCTTCTTCACCATGCTCAGATGTGTCTGCTCACTTGTCACCTTCTCAGAAAACCTCTTAAATGCTTTCATATGTGTTTCCTGCTCGGCAGTAGCCTAGGCACCAAGTGACATTCTTCAGCTTGTCTGGATGGTTTCTACGCTTCCTACATTTTAGTCCCTCTTAAGGAGCACCCGGGTCTGTCAGGCTCCTCACCATGAGCTGAACCGGCCTTTGAACAGATTGCCTCTCACTACCCCTCACAGACACCTGTGCGTTCCCTCAGACAAACACACCACTAAAAACCATCTGGAACTGAGAATAACTCTTACCAGTGGAGTTACTGTAAACCAATTGTGTCAGGTAATCTACTATTTGAAAAGCACACACTGAAAAAGAGTAGCAGTGCGTAACATTAAACAGAGTGCTTCTTAAAAAGATTAGGGAAGGTTACAAAATTTTTTTCCATTTGACTGTAATGAATCACTCTGCGGTTGGTGTTTTCTCTCCTTGTCTTTCCACTGTTTAAACTTCCCGTTCATCACAAAGTCACTCACTGCTGCTGTGGCCACCCAAAAGATATCTGTATAGTTTAAGCCATTCATCTTGAAGAGATGGGTACTTTCATCAGGCAGCCCATTCCTTTCAAAAATAAGTGTTTAAGATAAATAGGAAAATTAACATCTGAACTCAACAATTTATCTTCATGACTACCCAGAGTCCCGATATCTACCTTATTCTGTCTAACTTCTGGAACACAGTATGAGGAAAATACATGTAGCGCCGGCAATACAAAGAAAATATTTTGCTCACCTGATCTCCATCCATACTTGGCTCTAATAACCAGACTCATAGGTCACCCCCCCAACACTCCCAGATCAAACACCCCAGCTTTCTGCACTTCCCATTATACATGTTATTGTAGAGTGCCTAACTGATCTAATTTCCAGTGCTTTGCAATTTAGTTTTCATGGCCTCATTAGACCTTTTTATATTCTTCAGGAAATATTTACAGTAAGTGAACCACATTGGGCAGTACAATGATGATAAATTTGCGGGGAATGATCTGAATCACTCAAGCTCTTTGAAAAGAGCAATGCAGAATTCATAACTGGTATTAATCATGTAACAGTGAAGCTGGTGGAGAGATGTAATTCAGTTTCAGGTTCTCCAATATTAATCGGCAATCACAACACACAGCAAGTTGCATAGCAGGTAGAGGCGGGGTGTGCTTGAAACTGGTCTGCTACTGACATCACTATACTTAAAAATAAAAGCAAACACCAAACCCAAGGAGATGAGAATCTGAGGTGAGTTGTAATTGCGCTGCTTCATGTTTCAGAGGTGAGTTGTAATTGAGCTGCTTCAAGAACTTATTTCTTCCCTGCTCCATCTCCCCTTCAAAATGATAAGTTAATCAGCTAGAAAAGTACACAGCGAATTCTCATGTCTGCATCAGTCTTTCTGTCCTTCCTTACAGACAGGTAGTCTTCTATTCATAATTTTAGATTAGTAAGTGATGTGTTTAGAGCAGTAATCTCCACTTTGTGTAATCCTCTCCTTTATATACTTTTGCTTTAGATTGGGAGCAAATGCTGAGCTGATCATGCATAAGGTACATACATAAATGTCAAATAACTCAGCTGGGTTTTTTTCCTCCACTTTTCAGTATTGCTGCAATAGATGATGTTTAAGTGCATCAGTGCTGACACTTATCCTATTAAAGCTCTGAGAATGCACATCAGTGCTACTGCAATGTTATCATTCTTTACATTTTTCCCTTCTGGCTGAACAGACAATATGATTGATGACAGAAAGTAGTTACTAGTAAAAGAAGCATTGCAGTGAGTCATGAGTAAAGATTTAAATGAAAACCAGAACTTATAGTTAAAAACAGGCTATAGATCAATTTATTTTTTTAAAAAAGCAAAGCCTGATTTCAGTTATAACTTATTCTTTGACTTGAAAGAAACCTTCAGAAGACAAAAAGTATGCATACAGGAACTACAACTACCCAGCTTGAAATACAGTGAGACGGCATGGTTTCTAGAACCTGAAGTATATGAAAGAATCATAAAAATACGAACAAACTCAAAAGAGAAAGAGAATCAAGAAGCGAGCAGAGCAAAATTTAACATGCATACACACACTGAAAAAAAAAAGAAAAGGCAGAAAGGGAGAAGAAATGTTTCCCCTACAAAAACAAATGACTCTGCCACTCTGCGGCATCTTTTTAAACAATATTTAAAAATAGGTTTCTTCTGTGACAGAAAAAGGATGTGTGAGAATGTAGGGGTTTAGACGGTAGCCACACTTCTTTATTTTATTTTGGTTTTATAGTTATCCTTGAAATTACTGTGTTACCATCTGAAAGATACAGATTCCTCCAGCATACAGGAAAAAAAAAATTATTATGAATTTCCCCAAGTCTTACTATTAAGACTATTACTTTTTGACCTCAGGTGTCTTTTGTTTAAAGGGCGACGGCAGCCTTGCTGTAGGAGGCAGTGACATCTACGAAGTATGTATGAAGCCGCGGTTGCATTACCTATCCCCCACGACCTGTGGGTTTCGGAGAGCCACCCATCGCCCATTCCTGGCGCCTGCCGGGACAGCCTCTCCCAATGCAGCTAATGCCATCTGCTGGCTTTCTGCTGCCGGTACAGGTTTCCATACCCCGCTCAGCTCCGGGGAACCGGCTCGGCTCTCAGGACGTCCCACCCGCTTCAATAAATTCGGGAGTTAAGACCAGGGTGAAACCGAAGCTTCAAAGAAACATTACTTTAATATTACATTTACCCATTCTGGCAACAGACAGTCTGGCGGTAAAGATCGACACCACGGTGTAGCGGCAACTTGCAGGCAGGCTGGTTTTGCATTAAACCACTCTAACCAGTTGAACGAGTGTCGTCTTAAATGTGCTAGTAGAGAATTCCTATTCTTGTAGGAAAATATGATCATGACAGAAGGAAGCACCACAGAACACAAAAATACAAGAGAAAGTCCCATTAAGGAGCTTATTCCAAAGCTGATGTTAATTATATACCATTTTTTTAACAAAATGCCTGAGGTGGAAACTGGAAAACCAAACCGGTTTATTCCTTCCTTTTTCCAGTTGGTTCTTATTTTAAGGTCAAAACATCTCTAAAGAAAGAACCTGAGTGACTGCAGGAAGGGAGGAGAGTGATAACTGCACTGCTGCTCGGCTGTTTATATGGTATCACATGTCTATCACTTCAGAACAGTAGGAGAAAGTAAGTGTGAAGTTTTAGTACAAACTCGTTACTGTTCTGTCAGCTGTCACCGTTTCCTTACTCCACTCCTCCACCATTCATCTTTCTCTTCAGGATCCAATTCTGCTGAGGTACCAACACAATTTACAAGCAGCTCGGGATAGACTACATCAATTTTTTAAGACTTCTGAAATGATTCATAACCACAAGACTTTGGTATTAACCACATCACGTAACTCCCTGGTCTTACTGTTTCCTAGTTTAAAAACAATAACAACAAGAAGAGCACAAACACTGAGCAGAGCAGGATAAAATTAGGCAGCAATAGGCAAAACATTTTGTTTTATCTTATGATTTTTAAAAAATGTATTATAGTTTTGTTTAGAATTTTTCAACATTCTGGATGATGTACAGAGAAGAAATCTATTCACCTTCCTCTGCATGGAAGGAGAACCCACAAAGCCAGGGTGCCTGTTGCTGGAGAAGAACTCACCAGCCTGTAAATCACCATTTTAATGAGAGGGTGGTGGAAAGTTCACAGGTGACTTGCTGTCCCTGTCAAGGATTTGCGTTGAGATGTTCATGGGAGCTCTACATTAATTCATTTTCACAAGTCAATTTTTTCCAAACCAAAAATCAAATCAAGTGAGAAGCTTCATTCAATGAACATCACACAAGTAGGTTTGAATAGCAGGGAGAGAAGCAAGCAAGAGGAACAGCAACTGGTTTATTTCTCCTTTGCCAGACCCAGGCTTGTGTCTCCACTACCATGTAATTTTGTGGTGCACCATCCACATTCCACTCATGGGTACTGGTTTAAAGGACCAGGAACTCCCTCAAGACCACTGCTTTAGCATGCAAAATCATCTCAGGATCTGACAGAACTCGTCTGACTGCGCTCCCATGAGTGGCAAAAATCAGCAATTACCTCAGTTTTGGCACAAGAGGGGCTTTTTAACATAATATAGTATTTAAAACCACACCACATCGTGTCTTATCAGGTAAACTTTCCTGCTTGTATAGTGGGACCTTTTGAGTCTACAACTTATTATTAAATCTTGGAGTTTAAAGCATGAGAACATGTATGCACAGTATGAGTGTAAAGATGAAGCCTCCCAGCATGATACAGGGATGATCACACAGAACTAAGAGAAGCAATTAGTAGTTGAAAACTCAAAGATACTGAAACGTCTGAAGTCAGCCAAGTGTCAGTCCATGTAAAACAGACTTGGTAAAGCACTCTCATTCTTGCTTTGCAGCAAGTGAAGGAACTGATGGAAGGATTTTTTAACCAGTAAATCAACAGAAGTTAATTTGCCTTCCTGCCCTTCTATAATTTTATGCTTTATTTCTTTCTGAAAATATATTCTTGTCTTCCTATTTGTTCTCCATGGTGGAAAACTCTTACCTTCCATGCCAATGCCACAAGGAGGCCAACACTGGACACACAGGAAGATCATGGAAGCTGATCATCCTTTGCAGGATCTTCAAGAGATCCCTAACTCAAAGGTCATCACTGTCTTACCCCACATTCTGGATGACAAATCAGTCTTACTGCTGTTGAACTCGTACAGCGCCCTTACAAAAATCACGGTGAGAAGCAGGGTTTGGCACAGTGATGGAGTCTGCTTCAGCGCTGTACTCCGTACAGCTGAGAACTAATTCCCAGAGCTGCAAGAGCACCTTGAAACAGCACTCACATAGTGAATAAAATCTCAGATAGGCTTAAAACTATTTTGAGGTGCTCAGGCAGGTCTAAATATATACCAGAGACAGAAATTTACCATTTAGTGGATAAGAACATCAAGCAACGTATCTAAATCTTTTTACCTCTTCCCATCTCTAACGTAACTCTTTCCTTAGCCCATCAACTGCTTAATGAATCTGACGCTTGTGTAACACTTCTAGGATTTCTAGATGACATTTCTGCACCGAGGAAAAGAGATGTTTTCAAAGCTTGCCTTTATGGGGTTTTAATGATGATGCAGCTGAACTTTGTGATGAACTTGGGGTGCTAATAAAGCACCATCCCCATAAAGCTGCCCTCAAAAGACGCCTTTACACCTTGGAAATGGACCTACGATTCACACATCGCCCAGCTGAATTGCTGCATGGTGCTCCACGCGTCTGCAGCAATTCTGGCAGCTGTTGTGGCAGCAGATAATCAAAACATATCTACCTTCATGCTAAGATATAACAGGCTCGTTTAATCTGTTTAATTACTTTATCTGTTGAAAATGACATTGATGAAAATCACAATTATCAAAAAATGATTGATAGATTCAATACAGAGAAAGCTTGCAAGTGGCACTGAACATAATGAGCCTAATGGATTGCAAATGATTCTATTTCACTTATATAATAGGTTCTTCAAGGTAATTATTTTTGACATAGGATATGCATATAGTTTGAAATGTGAACACATGTTTTCCAGAATGTTTGTTCTTAAAAGTATATGCATATTGGCCCTATATTATGAAATTACAAATTATTTCTTTTCAGGATTTGTTAGCATTTATTGGCAAGTTTACCCTTTTTGTTTGCAAGACACAATGATGTAGCAGCTATTTTAAGTCTCTAAATCATTTCAAAGAACACAGTTGTGAAATCTGCAGGATAAATGATTTAACTACAGCAATACTTTGTACTTCAACTCTAGCAAAGGACAAGGTGGGGGGAATGAAAGCTAGCAATCAGCAACAGAAAGGAAGTTCAGGAATGTGACAAAACTGAAAAAATGTAGAAAATTCAAGGCTGATTTTCTGAATTAATTTCAACTGTTGAAAAATAATTTGGCTTCCTTCCCATAGGTTTACATCCGACCCTACACCTATACGCAAATTTAATTTACAACCTTCCTCTATTAATATTGGGAACACTACATTTCTATTATGATGCACCTATCACAATATATCTTCACTCATTTTTAATCACAGATACGCTGCTTGACAGTGAAATAAATTAATCTGCCTTTTTTTTAATGTGTAATACAGGGTTAACTTCATTACTACACCATATGAGAGTCAAGTGTTGGGTGTTTCCAGATCCCCCTAAATTCAGCTGTGGTAGTACCTGTTGTCAATGTTAATCAAAAGCAGGTCAAAAAAGCTGATAGTATAGCTGTCTATGCCACAAAAATTTATATTCCCTGTGTATGCCGAGTAAGATAAAAAAGAAGGGACGTGAAAAAGTGGTGAATAACCACTCCTCTAGTAAATCTTTAAATGTCATACACAAAACAGTTTAGTAAAAGTATGAAACTTTCGATGAAAAAAAAACAGAATTTTCCTCTTTTGTATGAAATCAAAGTGCCCAGCATTCACTGGGCACTAGTGAGCATTTAGTCACCTTTCTTAACTCTTCTTAATTTCATCTGTTGAGGTTCTTGGATTTGTCCAGCTTTTAACACAAATGTTCATAGAAAAAGAAGGACAGATTTGTGAATAGGCCCAGTGCTGAGTGTTATTCATGTTAAAGAGGATTATGTGTATAGCTTTCATTTGTGCAAGAATAAGATCCACATTAGACAGGCAGTACCCCATATTCTCATGAATTTTGGTCATAGTTAAATTGGCCTTCTTGTTTTGCAGTGAGAACTTTATGTCAAATAAATCAGTAAGTACTTTTCAAGGTCTCATTTGAGATTCACTTCCTTTCCCCAGCAGCTATGTACGGATTGAAAATATGTATTGTTATATATTGCCATATTTTTTGTATAGCAATTCTAGAGTCCAAAAAAACTCACCAAGAAGAAAGCACAGGAAAATAGTTACTACAGATCATAGAATCATAGGGTTAGAAGGGACCTCTGGTCTGGAGATCATCTAGTCCAACCCCCTGCCAGAGCAGGGTCACCTACAGCAGGTTACACAGGAACGCGTCCAGGCGGGTTTTGAATGTCTCCGGAGACAGAGACTCCACCACCTCTCTGGGCAGCCTGTTCCAGTGCTCTGCCACCCTCAAAGGAAAGAAGTTCCTCCTCATGTTTAGGTGGAACTTCCTATGCTCAAGTTTGTGTCCATTACCTCTTGTCCTGTCCCCGGGCACCACTGAAAAGAGCCTGGCCTCATCCTCCCGACACCCACCCTTTAAGTATTTATAAGTGTTGATAAGATCCCCCCTCAGCCGTCTTTTTTCCAGACTGAAAAGACCCAAATCCCTCAGCCTTTCTTCATAAGAGAGGTGTTCCAGTCCCCTAATCATCATGGTAGCCCTTTGCTGTACCCTCTCCAGCAGTTCCCTGTCCTTCTTGAACCGGGGAGCCCAGAACTGGACTCCAGATGCGGCCTCACCAGGGCAGAGTAGAGGGGGAGGATGACCTCCCTCGACCTGCTGGCCACACTCTTCTTGATGCACCCCAGGATGCCATTGGCCTTCTTGGCCACGAGGGCACATTGCTGGCTCATGGTCATCCTGTTGTCCACCAGGACTCCCAGATCCTTCCTCCCAAAATAAATAGAGTAAAGATAACTTTCTTAATTCACCAAACTGGGGTTTTCAATATTTGAAATATTCAATTCTACATATTTTTAGAAGAGAACCCATTATTCATAAGGAACTTTAAAACCAAAAGCACACAGCAAGTTTACCTCTGCAATGTCTCAAAAGACCGTTTAACAATTGCAACAATTAGCGATACATCCTTTTTTCCACAGCTTGCTCTCAGCTTTTACCTTAATTTCTATATTTGCAAACTCAACAAAAACGTCTCCATTTGGAAAGAAAGAAAATCCACAATGTTTTTTTTTTTTAAGAAGTAAGAAAATTAATGAAACAGAAGCATACTTTAACGTGATTTTGAAAAACAAATACCTAAGCCAAGACATGCAGTAAATCACAAACTAAAAATATAATGTAACCTTGAGTTACTTGAGTTTATAAACCATGTACATTTTTAAAATTCATCAAAACAAGCAAACAAACCATTTATAACAAATTGTCCTAATCCATTTAAGATGACGGAAAGCAGACCTCAAGAAAAGAAATGAGTACTTCCGTTGTAATCTGTCCTCTGTCTACTCATTCTTTTGTGGTCAAGAAGAGGAACAAATGACGTCCTTTGGATTGTTTTGAACAGCCAGATGAATCATCAGATTCTTTTTCAAGACATTTAGTTGATGCAGTAAGTAAGCCTCCACTCGGCATGAAGAAAGTTAGTGCCTAAAGCAACCTGAAACCCATCAGTGACTTCTACAGATGGTGGCCCCGAATTGTGACTGTCAAGATTTTTATACAATACTGAAAAAAACTGCTCGAAGCCCTTATTTTTTGTTAGGAAAATTACACAATTAGCTAATTAATAATAAATTGCTAATTAACCACTGAGAATTGCAAAACCAATCAACAACGGGTTAGAAGGAATTAATATTTTCATGATGTGCAAAGGAAGTCAGATTTCCTAGATGCTGTTTCAAATTTCTACAGAAATGGTGGGGGGTTTTTTGTGCCTGCTGATTAGATAAGCTGCTCTGCTGCAGTTGCTTAGGTCTCTATGGAATGACAGCACTGTTAAGATACGCTTCTTGCATACTGGTGAATCAGACAGTGAGTGACTGATTTGGAGTTACCTCCTGCTTCTGGTCACGGATGGAAGCAAAAGACTGACATTACCCCAAGCTCTACGTTTACTTTGTGCATTCAGCCTTACCTACCTTTCAGAAGCCAACCTTTTGGGATTCAGGGGAAACATAAAACTTTCTGATATCATGTCAAAATCCAACTGACTGGCAGAAAAAAAGATGAAATTGTTGGTTACCAGATGAATAAGAGACCCAGAAAAGTGAGGGGAGAGGAGGTAAGAGGCAAAAACTTTTAGGCAAGCAATAGCGTTCCAGGAATGGTTTTCCTTTCAGTAACGAAAATTATTTCATGCCTAAATCTAGGTGCTTAACAGACTTCCTGGCCTTTTGAAACCGAATGCAGGTGAGGATGACTTGTGCGGTGAGATCTCTGACTGTTCCAGCAGCTAGGAGGGGAGAAAACGATCTCGCTTGATCCATGGTAGGTGACTCATTTTTCTCATGGCAGATGCAGTTTCCAGTATCTTGCAGATCATTCTGTTATGTGCTTTTCTGCCATGTGGTAATGTATTTGTTGAGTAAATTTTCAATTTAATGGCTTTGGGTTTTTTTAACTACTAAAATAAATCATTTTGGTTTTGGATTGACAAAAGTGATCTCTACCTAAAATGCAAACTTAGCTGCTCCTGCCAGTAATTCCATATTGACCTCCACAAGTGGGGTCAGCTTTGGTGCCCTGCGCAAATATTTGGCACCAGTAACTGCATGCCAAAGCACCACCTTCTGGGAGCCCTTCCTGGTGGAAAACAGCATTGTGATAACTTGATGGGCTTTTGCCACCCCTGGCTCTTTTTGGTCAGTGTGCAACCTGTTAGTGGACAATTCCCCCAGACCACAGCACAGCGGAGGGTAGCACACAAGACCACGCTGTCAAGGCTGACCAGTCTTTTGCTCATTGTAGCCTCTCCAACTGTGCAGGGTAATTCCTGTTTCCTTTTGGTGCTCTCTGCAAGGAGTCTGTCAAATGTTAACTGCAAGCCTCAGGGGCCATCAGGGAAGATTCATGGATACCCTCAGCAGCTATACTGCTGCTGCCAGAGTAAAACACTCTCCAAAGGCTGAAATAGCATCCTCCTCTCACCCACAGACATCTGTTTGCGAGACGTCTAAGAGCCACTTTATAGCAGATGCTGCTTACCCACTACAATTCTGTGCCACATGGTCATTTGGCAGAAAGCACAGACCATGTGCTACTTCGGATCACAGTAAGCAGACATCCAGGGTCTCAGAGGAATACACACTTGGGCAAATAACTCGTATGACTGAATATATCATTTAGGGAATCGGAGAATTCTGTAGTACGAATGCTTAGGAGATTGATAAATGGGACCTGTTTTAGACTTTGCTCTTATTCCAAGCTCAGACTGCATGTCATAACATAGGACATTTGGTACCTTATTCTGGTTCACACAGCAAATTTTCATAACGCTTTGACAAAAAATCTAACAGACCAGGACTGGAGCCTTGTGCAGTTAGCATAAGGCACGCTCACCTGCTTATAGTGATTGCAGTAGGCTTTTTTTACTGGCCCACTGGGTACAGAAATGCTTATATATTATTACCAATTATGTTATACTACTTTGCCTATATTTGAGTTCAAAACAATCTATTGTTAATTAAATCCTGCTTCATGTGATTCTGCATTTATGGGTGCAGCAGGCCACTGCTTTGGCTACACAACAGTGAAGTGAAAGCTCTGAGGCACAGGTTGGACAACACATTGTGTACTATTACCACCCTTCGAGCAAAATGACAGTGGAGAACCTGTGACCTCCAACACCTGGATATCCATCCCAGCCCCGTTGGCCTCTAAAGACCAAATGACAGCAAAGTAAATGAGGCTATCATCTTGTGCATTTGGTTCAGGGCTAGGGCTAGTTCAACACAGCACCCGAATAAATCCCTGCACTAAACCATCAAAGACTAGCAGCCATGCTGCTCACACTTTTGAAAATGTTTAGATTTGTCTTTCACCCTTGGCAGACCTTGTACATACAGCCTTTCTCAATGTGTAGACCTTTACCTGCACCTCGTCTACCTGTGAACCATTCTTAAGCGCCTCACATGGCAGATGGGCATTCCCTAGGCAACCAGGCTTGTCTCTACGAGTGAAGCCAGGCGGTATTCCTTACTTAGTTATGTCTTGGTCTGTTTATGCCTCTTTCTCTGTGTCACCAAGGATGTGGTCTCTGGTGGGTGCCAGAGTGTGTCAGAGCCCTGGAAGCCCCACGTGCAAAAGAAGAAGGGACAGAAAGTTACTGCCTCTGGGGTAGCATGTACCCACGCACAGTCTATGTGCCTGCCAAAGTCAATCTCAGCTGGCAGCTATAACCACTTAATCGTGTCTGCCACCCTGGTGCCGAGCATGATAGGAAGTGGAGGTCCCAGTGGGGACCCTGTCTGGTTGCCAGCAGGCAAGCTCTGGCTGATGTTATTTTATCGACCGCCGTTGCCATAGGAGACTCTCAGTTGAGGAGGAGCTGCTGACTTTCCCCGCTTCCACCCTCCCGTCTGCTACAGCACATTCCCTGCCTCTGCATGTATTGGCTTACGTCTACAGGCATCTGTCTCTAAACCTCCACAGTATTCAGCCTCTCTCTCTCCCATGAGAAAAATTAAGGCATAAACCTCATTTTTCCTACTTCAGAGGAAACCTCAGGCCAGGTCCTATTGCTGAGTGTAATGGTCTGAGCGGGATATCAGCATGTGAGAGAAGATCTCCTCACCTGGGTTGCTCTTGGAGGTTGGCATGATGCTTCTGGAAAACGGCACACAACCAAAAAGGGAGCTGGAGACTGCATACCTGGGATCCCCTCCTCCTAACCCAGGCCTTTGACTTGAAGACCGACTGCAGACCAACACTGTGACTTTACATATGCCAAGCTGCAGTTGACAGGTATCAGCCCTGGGCTCTCCTGAACATCCACATTGTCTTCTTCACTGTCTTGAGAAAACAGGACATGGTACTCAGAATATCCACTCTTGTGGTCGTCGAGGCATCCTAACTGCAGCTGCAGTCCTCCCACTCTTGTCTCAGACCCGCTTTGGCTAGAAGAAAGGCAGCCATCCTCCCAGCCCCACGTCCTTCTTCAGCTTGAGGTCAAAAAAGAAAGGAATGGGTGCTTTATAGCATGTCATTATTATGTTCAGTACAACCTAGAGCGTGGACTGAGGTTTGCTGAGACATGTCAAAGCAAGCACGGCCACGTCCATAGTAGTAAAGAGAAGTGGTTCCTAGCACCCCCCGACTTTCACACCACGTGCAGGAGATGTTTAGGGAAAGTGCTGGCTGTCAGGGATAAATACTTTCCTGAGACGAGTCATCAAATTTACAGATGATTCTAAGAGTTTACAGGTTTACTAAGAAAGCCCAATGCCAGCGAATAATCATGCATGTGGTTCAATTTAGTAGTAAAAATGCAACCAAAGTGTGATGATATAGAACTACTGCTGGACAGACATTACAAGGAAAACAAGAAAACCTGAGATCTTTCCCTTGGCTTCAGCTGACATCTCTGTGTGTTTTCATTCAGTATGACTGTAACTTGCTGCTATGGCTGTGTTTTACTGCCAGGTTTCCTATACACACACAGACAAAACGTTTTAAAACTTGTATGGAACATTTCAGTTTAGCTACATGGCCGAGTCACTGGGAAGCCTTCAACAAAGAAAAATTTCTATAATTCAGATTCTTCTTCAGGCAGCTGTTTTTAATATCAAATATTCTCTTTTGAGCAACCTTCCAACATTAAGCTGTGTTGAACTCATCAGGTCACTGACATCACTCCTGTCTGGTGTGGATCATATAAGTGCAGCCAACCAAGTGAAGCTGAGTGATGTGATAGAGCACTAGGTCTGAAGATGAAGTTAGATATCGTACTGTTTTGGAATACAGCATTTGTATTTTAGCCTGGAAATTATAAATGAGTTTGAGACACAGAGGAAAAAAATGTTCTGGCTCCAGAAAGTGTGTTACTTAAAATTCTAGGTATGTTGATGACTCTATTGTGCTGTATACCCCACCTGACTTGCATTAAACAGAAAAAGCTATCAGAATTTTTATACAAGAGACAAATATACTTCTGCCATCTGTAACTAAAGTACCTCTCTGCTTCTTTGTGTGCTCCCGATACTGAAACTTTGGGCAAAGTGGTGAAAGTGAAATTAGCAGTAGACTCATATGGAAAAGTTTTGAAGTTTTGAGCTTGAGTTAATGAAAACTTATAAAGTAGTTATGAGATACATTAGCTGGGTAGTTGGACAGAATTTAGAACACTGAAAAAATTTAGGTGAAAAATGTGTGCAATCAGATTTTAAAACTAGTTTTATCTTTGTATGTGCTCAAAGTTGAATGTAAAACTGTATTTATAGCTACTCGTATAAAACAAATAAACCTGGTCTGTTTAACATGTAGTTATAAAATACTGAATTTAGGCATACATGTACAGTATAACACTACCATACTGTTTTACAGAGCAAAAAGCTGAAACTAATATGTCATCTTGGGAAAAACTGGAAGATCATTTACTTATTCTTAACAGGCTTGCCATTTTTATAGCCTGTTTCATCATTTAAATAAATCTAGAACCTCTCTCATTTAAGGATCAAACAGCTGCCTGCAGCGTGACAGAGATTTTGTACCCATAGAAGAGGAGACGGAATAATTTAAAAGAAATTAACAGCAAAACTCTCCCAGTTAGGTATGATGACCATATCACTGCCTTTAGATCAGCATATCAGTATATATTTATATACTGTGTTATCAGTAACACAGAGCTCGATAACTAAAACATGCATTGAAAGAGGGAAGTTTATAAACTTTCATTGGGCTTCATATTGAAATTCTTCAGCTCTGGTCTTGAAGTCCATCAAATTTGATCAGTGAGGATAACTCACCAGGATCAACAGCTGACTTTGTTTAAAAAAAGGAAAAGAGTACTAGTGAACAGAAACTACAACGTTAAAAAAACCCCAGGAAGTAGTTTAAATAAGCGTTCCTCAGTACATCTGAAATACAAATCCCTGATTCCCTAATGGATCTCCAGTTACTTTATTTCACTGTTGGACCATCTTCCACCAGGAAATTTTATTTCAGGAAAAAACCGTTAGGACATGGCACCATCTGTACTAGGAACAGCATACGGGATAGCATTGCTGTTAGCGATCTGTGAACAAGGAATTACTGTGGACATTTTCACATGCTGAGTTTGCAGCATATATATATGAATGCATATATACACGCTTCCTACCTGCCTTTGCGTTCAAGACCAGTGCTGGGGAAACAAGTTTGTTACCCCTCCAACCTCTGCATTGAGCCCATGGGACTGGCAGGGTGTCTGGCCCTCGAGCTGTGCGCAATAGCCATCCTTACTACTGGGAGCACCGCCTATGGATGTGAAGGGTACGCATGCACTGTGTGCAGCTGGAGCACAGGAAGGAAGCCACTGCAGCAGAGGCAAACCTGGTTTTGAGATGACTCAGAGGTGATTTTTGATCCTCTAGCACAGGTTTGTGCTGGTTGAGGCTACACTGTAAACCCTGGGGGAAACCCTGGGAGAAACTCAAGCTGCAGCTCACAGATAGGATGAGTCACCCAGCCGCAGGCTCGCTCCATACCATCCTTTTCCAAGAAGGAAAATCCTTCCCAAGGTCCATTTGTCCCAAGAAGCAGGACCCTTCATCTATAGATAAAAGTATATCACCAGCCACATAAAAACTTTCTGCTGGCAAGTGACTATGACTCTCCCTTCCAATGACCACCCTGTTTGATGTATGATCAGTCGCTACATGATCAAAATGCAGATTTCCTTTTCCCATCCAGAGGAATATATGACAGAAATGATCAGTTGTAGCTTATCTCATGCTTCTGCCATATACTGGAGAGGCACATAGAATACATCCCTCAAAGTCCTTAGTAAAAAAAGCGTGGCCTATGCCAGGTGAAAGCTTGGCTACTGGCCTGTGCAGTATTTCTATATGCAGATACGTGCTGCGTACAAGCCAGGACTTGGCATCCATGAAACAAGTTGAACCAGCATAAAGCCTTGAATGTTAAAGTGACAAGTGAAACAGGATCTAACATTTAAAAGGTTTCTGAATGTGACACCGGCATTTACCATTTCTAACCAGCAATCTTCTAAGGACAGGGGTATATTTTTGAAAGCTGCAGTTGGCTAAATGTTGTGATGACTGCAGACATTGTATCAAGACCTCTTCTCTGTTCCTAATGTTTTTATTATCTTAGAGCAGATATACAACAAATTGTGTAGAAATATATAGTCTTTTTTACTTGCATGAATTGGATCAGAGTCTGAAAGGGTCAAGAAAGCGAATAACTGAGCGTAACTTTTTCCAACATAGGCTTAAATGAGCACAGCTTGAAAAAGTTTCAACTCCTTTGGCACATTCTTTAGACTCAGAACAAGTTAACAAAGTTTTGTTTAGACTTAGCCTTCTCCATGTGATCTGTTCAACTGTCTCTGCCTTGTGTGTTCTTCCTGTTTATAAACTAACCACTATCTTACTTTTTCTTTTCAATGACCACATAGTGCCAATTAGTAGGGAATTTAAATACAAAACCAAAACAAACTCCTACAGCAGCCAAATCGTGCTCCAACTGCTTGACTATTTTATTCGTTATGGCCACAAAAACATAACTCAATTAGTCTCTGGCAAAGTTTTTAGTGGCTATTTTACTGTGCTGTTTAATTTCCGCTCCTACCTTAGCAAGGAACAGTACTTCATATACTATAAAATTTTCTACCCAATACAGCTGTGCAGATACTAGCCTGTCCCACGACTGGAATGCAACAGCATATTCTACTTGGACTACAATACAATTCAAGTATTCATGTAATTTTCCATCACATTTTCAGGTCTGGTATTCTCTAAAAACCTAAATCTTTCCTTAAGCCTATTTTGGTGCTCACCTTAATGTATCAAGATGATACAATTGTCTGATCCTGTATTTTTTCATAAGACTCACAGAATGATTAGAGTTGGAAGGGACCTTAAAGATCATCCAGTTCCAAGACCCCTGCCATGGGCAGGGACACCTCCCACTAGACCAGGTTGCTCAAAGCCCCATCCAGCCTGGCCTTGAACACTTCCAGGGATGGGGCATACACAACTTCCCTCGTCAACCTGTTCCAGTGTCTCACCACCCTCAGACTGAAAAATTTCATCCTGATATCTAGTCTAAATCTCCCCTCTTTCAGTTTAAAACCGTTACCCCTCATCCTATCACTACACTCCCTCATAAAGAGTCCCTCCCCATCTTTCCAGTAGGCCCCCTTTATGTACTGGAAGGCTGCTATAAGGTGTCCCCCGAGCCTTCTCTTCTCCAGGCTGAGCAACCCCAACTCTCTCTGCCTGTCTTCGTAGGAGAGGTGCTCCAGCCCTCTGGTCATTTTCGTGACCCTCCTCTGGACTTGCCCTGCTGGGATTTACTGCCATCAATATGCTAAAGCTTTTCACATATACCTATTCAGATTGTCTCTGCAGATAAAGATCTCCCAGTCAAAACAGTAAGACTTTAACAAAGGCAGAAATTAAAGAAATATATTGTCATGTGTACTACATCCACAGCTATTAACCATGCTGTCATTCACATCATTTTGAGATTCCAGAGTAAGGTAGACTACAAGATTTCTAATTTTTCTTGCTCTAGGGCACCAAGTTCCAGAAGTGATAGCTACATTACTTGGAAGGATTAATGCCCATATTTATCAAGACTTCTAAAACACTAAATTCTCTCAGTTCCTTTTCATCTACACATTTTCTATATATGTAGCTTCCATGCTAGCATTCATGAACCTCTCTTTTGTGGTACAATGTATGCAAAAGTTCATGTATTAGTAACATCCTTTACGGTTATCATTCGTGTCTTCAGGGCAAATTAGGGGGATGTGCCTACCACTGACAGTGCCAAGTCATTCTCTGAAAGCAAGCTGTCAATCCCATTATGTTAGTTACAATTTATGGGCAGAACTAATATTAATTACTCCTCAAAGCTCCACAACTGTAACTTGTATCAGTCTTGGACTGCCACCTAGAAGTTAACTGCTTGGTTTTGGAGTCATCTGGTCTCTCACCTTGAAAGCACACATGTTGGTGTGTCACAGTAAGTCCTTATGGAAAATTTCTTAGATTGCTAATTTATTTTATGCTGTTTCTTTGTTTATCAATATAGTTCTACCACACTATAGCAGCAACAGTCTGTGCAATGGAGATATGCACTTGCAGCAGCAAGCATCACGTTCTTCAGTTTTACAACTATCTGAACCATAACAGCTATTTTTGTTTTCAAGAAACGAAAATGCCCATCATTTCACATACTTTCTTTCTGTTTTCTACAACAATACAAGAAATCAGAAAGCTCTTCCACTGCTGTCAGACCCATTGTCTACTTATGGATGATGCAGAAAAAGCCAGTGCCCACATAAAAAGAGCTTTCAGGTTACAGACTGGTACGCTGCCAGGCTAAGAACAGTTCTGCAGAAGAGCTGGGAAGGTTGGCCGTTCTCTCATCATAAGCAATTCCAGAATGAATCCAGGCAGAGAGGCAGGAGGAACACCGGGACACATTCGGGAAATCTAGCAAGCAAAAGGCACAAATTGAATAAACTACAGCACCAGCATGCATGTGGACTATACAGCTACAGAAGAGATCACAAGAGATTATAAATTAAGGTGGTTAAGGTCTCCAGTGTGTTTACTGCAGGCAGTCATCATACCTACATAGAGAGAGCACTGGCATCTGAGCATGTATTAGGGCACACAAAAAGACTGACTTGCAGAGAAAACCCATCTCTAGTTTTTTTTTTCCGAGGGTTACAAGTCTCAGCAATGCCTGCAACTGGTTTTCATTACTTTGTAAAAGAATGTTGGTCATTTGAAACTAAGTCACTCTGGGCATTAACCACTCATGACAAAGGGCAGACCTGATATCAAGTGGTATGCACAAAATGGAGTGAAATAGTTTTAAAGTTACTCAGAAAAAATATGTAGTCATTCATCATGAATTCACTTTGGTTTATCCATAGCGTATTTTCAGTAGTCACCACTATTTGGCTTTCAAGACCTTCCTTTGGTCACAGTGACTTCCACAAAAAAAATTCCTCTTTTATTCCACATTTTCTCACAATTTGCAAGTGACACAGAGTGAAGGCGGAATGCTAATTCGTCCCCAAGGCTAATTTTCTCCCATTTTAAAGGCTAAGGTTGGATTCTGCCTAGGAGGGAGAGAAACAGAGAAGAAATGGTGCAGGAAATGTTGCCACTGCCTCCGACCCCTGCTCCCCCCAGCTCCCCCCCAGCTCCACGCAGCTCAGCTCCCCATGGAAAAAGAGGGTGATGGGGCGTTATGGTTTGAAGAACCCACAACTATTTATTGTCCTTTAGACAATTATTCTATCACCTGATGATCCCTCCCCACCCAGGAAGGGGAACTGGAAAAAAATAAGGAAACCCAAGGGTTGAAAGATAAACAAATTCAATAGAATAAGACTAAATAATTAGCATTAATAGCACTAAGGAACCAATGTTGATCCCGACATCAGTATAAAATATAGCAGGATTATACTCAGCCCATTCTATCAGCAGGAGCTGTGCACTCCCAGCCGTGGACAGCAAATGTCGGACACTGCGAGCGTTATGGCTTCAGGATGAAGGGACGGGCTCAGGGGTCCGGCACCGGGGCAAGAAGTTCTCAGGATCACAGCCATCAAGGCAGAGAGAGAACTCCTCAGCACACTTTTTAATTTATATTGAATGTGACGTTCATGGTATGAAATAATCCTGTTGGCCAGCTTGGGTTGAGTGGCCAGGTCTCGCTCCTCCTCATCCCTGCACCTGGTTAGGCTCAAAAACACTGAGACCTTGAAACCTGCATACCATAGCTGGCTATGAAGTAAATATTTTCACAAATTCAGACACTAGAGTCTTCTGAAAATGCAGTTTTCCCAAGTATTACAAGAGACTTTACTGAAAATTAAAATTGCTGAAATTAGTCCTGTGTCGCTCAAACCAGGACACGGGGGGGAAAACGACCTTCGGAGACTGAGCAGCGAGAGGGGGCTGAGGGGGGGATAACGGCCTGGGGAGGCAGTTAGAGCCGTTGGGGGGTGGCAGTTGGGCGGCCGCAGGGCATCCCCAGGCAAGCGGCTGGTCGGGGCAGCGGGGGGCAAGGTGTGCATGCTGGCGTGGGGCTGGGGGTGCTGGGGGGGGTCTCCATCTCAGGGGTGAGCAGGCTGTTATGAGGTGGCATGCTTGTGGTGGAGGGGCTGTGCCGAAGCACTGGGCACACGAGCACCTGAGTCTCCTTGTTATGGGGACCTGCTGCCCCTGAGCCGGTGCGTGTCCACACATTTCTTCACTTATCCGTGTTTGTGTATTCAGAAAGGGGACTTTATGCACAGGAGTGCGTGCGCGCACACCCAGGCGTGCTCGTGCAGGGGGCCTGTGCCGAGGAGTGCCCGCCTCTATAAAGGAGGTGGGTGCTTGCATGCATGGGGGCCGGCAGAAGGATGTGAATCTTGGCACGTGCTTGTGGAAGCATGCAGGTGTGCATGGGCGTGCAAGCTGACGTGTAGTGTACCTCAGTGAGTGTTTTCCATCCATGATTTTTCGTATTTTATCCAGTTTCATAGAATATGAATATCCCAAGGGTAGGGAGGAGCTGGCCCATCGGAGTGCTGCCTAGGAGCATGTCCTACCCTAGCATTTATGCACTGGGAACTATGTATGTGTCTGTACGTATCTATTTATACACAGGGGCATGCCAAAATCTCACAAGCACTTGAATATTTTCATGTCTATACGTATACGAAGGTTTGTGTGAAGATATTGAACATCCGTCTGCAAAGAATGTGAATATATGACTGTCAGTTTGACGGTGTATCTAAGTGTGCACCCAGGTCTATTTTTACACTTGAATAGTCTGCGGAAGTAATTTTGGCTGTAAAGCATGTGATAAGTGGTGTAGTGTTTGCACATCCTTGATGAAGTGTGGATAGCAAAATGCCTTGTATCAAGGTTAGAGAAGCACCTTGCCTGTATCGTAGATAACAGAGAAAATGTGCTTGTCTGCTTGTGTTTTATCAGTCTAATACTGGCTGCGTTACTGAGAGAATGTGTTATGCAAAAATTTTATTAAAAAGTATAGATGTCACATGTATCTTCACACGTCTGTCTCATATATCTGCTATGCCAAATTAACGTGTATATTTGTATTTCTGCATACAGCAGCATGTGTCTGTTCTGCAGTGCTTTTGTTTGCCATCTGAGAATATATGACTGCGCATTTTTAATTGGGGAGCATGTGTAGGCTCTTTGGGAAGTATAGCGCATTGTCATGCACGTGGTATATTTTTTGTAGTTCTACTCTTGCAATGCATTGATTGTTAGTGCGCAGTGACAGTAGGTAACAATGACAGACATGCTGTTTTGCTGAAGATTTCCTACTCATATGGCATATTTTCATCTGTCAGTTTCCTGTAGTTTCAATAGTTACCATCATCTCCTCAGAGTCTTTAAAGGACTGAAATTAATGCCATGCTAATGACTCTGTCTTTCTATCTGCTTTAAATGATTTGGAGAAAGCCTACATTTTTTTTTTTAATAATATTTGTAGACAAAATGTGAAACAAGCATCAGGGCAAGAGTTCTCACATTGGCCACTTTGCCTCAATCTGTGATCTGAAGGGAGCAGCTCCAGTGGGAAGCCAGGATAGTTCAAACTCTGGATGTATTTGCTGGTTGACTTGTCAGATATCAGTACCAGTGGAGGTCACATTCATGGTGGCACTTTAATTTTCCCCAAGACAGACTACCCATCTTAATCGACAACTTTAGAAACCTCCGTTCAATCTGCTGATGCAGTGATAACATTTATTGTTCAGTCAAGTTCCATTTGGTAGCTGAAGTCAAACTTCATCCACATTATGTGACTTATACAGTTTTCCTGCCTGGTTCATAGTTGATTATCTATTAAAAAAAAAGAAAAAAAAAAAGAAGAAATGAAGAAGGAAAGGGAAGGAGGAAGGGAAGGGAAGGGAAGGAAGGGAAGGGAAGGGAAGGGAAGGGAAGGGAAGGGAAGGGAAGGAAGGAAGGGAAGGGAAGGGAAGGGAAGGGAAGGGAAGGGAAGGGAAGGGAAGGGAAGGGAAAGGAAAGGAAAGGAAAGGAAGGAAAGGAAAAGGAAAGGAAAGGAAAGGAAAGGAAAGGAAAGGAAAGGAAAGGAAAGGAAAGGAAAGGAAAGGAAAGGAAAGGAAAGGAAAGGAAAGGAAAGGAAAGGAAAGGAAAGGAAAGGAAAGGAAAGGAAAGGAAAGGAAAGGAAAGGAAAGGAAAGGAAAGGAAAGGAAAGGAAAGGAAAGGAAAGGAAAGGAAAGGAAAAGGAAAGGAAAGGAAAGGAAAGGAAAGGGAAAAAGAAAAATATGAAAGACGTTTTTTTATTAATGACAGAATGATCAATGCATCAGTATTCAGTTTGGGAGTTTAGTTATGGGACACAGGTTATTCATTGCTTTTCATGCATCCCAGGAGGTAGGAAGCCTGATTTGATGTCATTAGAGTTGAAGCTCTCTAATCAGTATTTTTTTTAAAATAGTCCACTGGCTGTTGTCCCACACAAGGTCCCTGTGGCCATTCTGAACTGAGTAATTATAAGCTTGAAAAATTGCTGAGGCCAAAAAATTTTGAAGACCCTAACAGAATAAGCAACTAAATTTGATTCTGTTTCCTGTGCTATGTGGTTTTTCAAGTAAGTTGTATATTGCTCTGCAGAATTCTGACGTGGGGTGTTAACTGCCATTGTTGTAGGGGCTTCAGTAGTTAAATTTTAAGGGAATCAGAAGGCAGTGCTATGTTGAAAACCATATAAATCAGTTCTGCCTGTCACACGTTCTTTTAAAAAACTGTTAAACGTACTTCATATTTCGATGTTTCCTATAATCACAGGGAAATGGCAGGCAAGAAGAAAGAAACCCAGCTCCAGGTATAAATACTGATTACTTGAACAATTCTAGAGATGACTAGATCTTTTTCTGCCTTTTTAAGATGTTAAAATGTCGTTTCATTTTATTTCAGGCCATAATAAACAATCAAAACCAGTGGGATGAAATGTTGCTGACAAAAGGTGTAGTAGGTACTAGCTGTTTCTATTTTCTGTTTAATGTCTCATGAAGACATTTACAGTTTTTCATACGTATGTCACATCATCTTTAATAGATACCTGTCGTAAATCTAGAAGACTAGTGCCATATTATCTTTTAAAGAAAGGTTATATTAATGTATTTATAAATGTATATAGTGATTATGAATATATACTGTCTTCTCTGATAAATAAATACCTGTCACAAATCATATTATCCATTATTTTATGCACTGCCATAGACCGATGTTTAGAAAATATACCTTTCCAATATGGTATTCTGTATGGTAGGAGGTAGGACACTTCTGTAGAAGTTTTTTCCCTAAAATCTTGTACAGACTAAATTAATACTGTACAGTTGTACTTAGCAGTTAATCCCTCAGCATTCTTGAGAGTGTGTGTTCTACGAGATGTATTATCCCCAGTTTTGAATTCGCTCAGTCAAATAACAGTATCTCCTAGGTCTCCTAGTGTCCTGGTTTGGGGTGGAGCAGAGCCAACTTTCTGTTCAGTGAGAGGCTCTTGCTCACCCTTGTTGCTGTGGCAGCCAGGGTCCCTGACTGGGCTGTTTACCCCATGGAGGGGCTGCACCTGTGGGGAGGAGTGGGCAGGTCAGGGGACCCCAACTGACCGATCGGGGGTTCCATCCCAACCGCCATGCTCAGTGTAACAGCTGAGGGAGCAAAGGGGCAGGCTGGCCCTTTGTCTTTGCCTGTTCTCTGTTGGATCTTCTTCTTTGGCTCCTCTCCGGTGGCACTTCTTCAATGGCTTGCTTTCTTCAGTGACTGGTATCTGAGGAGGACCCCGTCAGCTCATCTGCCTTTTGATCCTGGTCAGTGTGTTCCAGTTCCCATTTGTCACCGAGTCCAGTCTGGAACTTTCCCAGTACCTGCCAGTGACATCTTCCTGGGAACTTGATCTGTTTTTTATATATTTGTATACTGTATCTTTTCCATTATTATTTTTAAAATTATTTTATTATTAATATTTCATTAGTTTAGTTTTTTCTAAACTCATAACTCTCTTTATCTCTCTTCTTCCTCTCCTTGGAGCGAGAGGTGGGGGAGAGCATCTGTCGTCTTCTTATCGGCCAACCCAGCCCAAACCATGACACCTAGGAGTTATATTTGGGTAGAAGGAACAAATCTGTAATGAGATCATATCTATGTAGGAGTAGTAATGTGAAAAATTATCAGCATGGGCCCATGGAGGTAAAAATTCTGTAGTTTCAGATAAGAATGAAAACCAACAGTGTGAAAAGAAAAAGAACAATTAAAACGAAAAGGAGTATAACAGAAATGTAGCTGTTTGGATTATCACCTCAAATAGTATCGTGAAGTAGCTTGTTGACGTCAAAAGGAGTTAAAATAAGAGGTAACTGCATTGTATCCACAGAATACATTGATGTATTCATAATGCGTTCATTGACTAGGAGAGGACTGAAAAATGTATATGAATGCCTTCCCAGTACTGTTCCAATACACACATAAATATGTCTCACTTTATAAGTACCACAAGTCAGCTGTTTGTAATTCCAAACTATTACATTTTAGTAATAGATGTGTATCAAGCTTGGTGTGGTCCTTGCAAAGCTGTGTTGAGTTTATTCAGAAAACTGAAGAATGATTTTGGTGAAGATGATGTGTTGCATTTTGCTGTGGTAAGTATGTAAATTCTATATGGAATTTTACTTACACTTTACATTTTATTTTAAATATATCTTTTTATATATCTGCGTATACAGAGCTTTCATTTTACTGTCCTTATACCGAGTGGCCCTAATTTTGGCCTGATTGCTTCTTCTTACGCATATCTCCTCATAAGTCTTTGTTTAGAGGTAGATTAGAAATGGTAGGAAATATGGAAGGAGCTATAACAGAAAGGGAGCTGATATCCCAAACCTTTTGTTTTCCTTGATGAGATTGCAGAGCCATTCAAAACCTGGACTACATGATTTTTAGTTTCAAGCCTTTCCACTATTGATTATTACATTTAAAATCCTTACATCCCTGAAAAATGTTGTTACACCTTTTTCCCAAATATTCCCTTGTATTTCACTTTTAACAGAACAAAAAGGGGTAACTGAAAAATAAATTATCACAAAACTATAATAATAAAAATATTTTCCTATACTAGGAGTATAAAATAGGTGGTATATATCACATTTAAAGTAGATAAATTTGTTTCACAGATTCACTTCCTCCCAGATGCTGACGAAACTCATCCATTTTCACGTTACTGAAAACTTTTAATTACCTGAGCAAAGCATTTTTGCAGAAAATACATGTATTGTTTATCCATAAAAAAGTAGGCAGTTATGTTCAGAGATTATCTCAAGTGCTTTCAAAGAGTTGACCAGATGTCACAAAGAACTTAATACAATGGACAATATTTTCCATCAAGACTTCATGGACTACTTCCTCATTTATGTATGTTGTTATAACCTACATGGGAGAACAGCATTAGGATAAGTATTTTTCCGTAATTAGCTGTTGTAATATGAAGGGAGGCCAATCCCATGTTACCAAACTAGTTCTTTCTTCATCACCAGCAAGTGCCATAAGGACTGCTCTTGTATTTAAGGCTGCAGTTTGTGTAACACCAAAGTATATAAGACTGTAGTTTTCTTGCAGGCAAAAAGAGTTTTATATATATATATATATATATGCATACGTATACACGTGAGTAAATAATATTTTTAATCTGACTTCAGGCAGAGGCTGACAGCATTCCGACTCTGAAACCATTTAGGAATAAATGTGAACCCGTGTTTCTTTTTTGTGTTGTAAGTACATCGCATCTGTTTCTTTTAACGTGATGACTACTTTTGCCTTAGTTTTTCTGTAAAAAGAAATGTGAAGCTGTATAACTCATATCTTTACATTTTTCAGTATGTAAGATCATATAATCAGATATTGTTTACTTGAGGCTGTTTTCCATGCCTAAATCTGTGGTTCTCGAGCACATTTTGGTTGTGGCTGCTGCACATACAGCCACAGAAGATTTGTGGTAGCCACGGTTTTGGTAGTTAGTGAGAAATCCATGTAAATTCTCCAGGGTTGCCTCACATAAAATGCCTGCTTGTGGCTACACTGAAATGATTATTTTATGCACACTTTCCCTCAAGGAAAAAGACTTTATATTTCCTGCCACTTCAAGGTTTTTCAGATAAACAAATAAAATTGCATTTTTCAGACCTGAGCAATTGTAACAATCAATCACACATTTATTATCTCTCACTGATGGATACAGAAAGACTGTTCTCCTGGGGCTCCACTGTGGAACACTGCTCACTTATGAGGCAGGGAGTTTTTTGACTTGAGGGTGCTAGGATTTGAATTCACGCAACTAGGGGAAAAACAATGATACTTTTAGGGCACTTTCAGATTTAAATCTGCTGCCAAGTGAAGTTAGCAGTATCTTTGATCGACAGTAATTAGCTTCACTGTGGTGCTCCTGAATGTGGTAGAGCATGCACTGAAACATAACACAAATAAAAAAGATAGAAAACTCCATGTTATCGAAATTAAGAGCTAGTAAATTCCATATTTACATTTACTTCTGACTGTAGTATTAATGGTGAGCCTAGAAATAAACATGGAAAATTAGGTAGAGAAGGAAGGGAGGAAGTAAAAGCAAGAAAGGCTCATTCTGAACTAGTAGAGGCAGTAGTAGATTTGTTACTCGCTCCAGTGGGCATGGGAAGTTGTCCTGTTGCTGGAAAAAATAGCAAGATACAGCATGTTCCAAAACTCTAGTTGATATGTAAACTGAGTGACAAAAACTCACTGAGAGTGTTATTTTCTCTTTTACAGAATGGCAAAATTACTGCAATAGTGAGAGGTGTAAATGCTCCTCTTATAAGTAAGAAAATAACAGAGCTAGTGCAAGAAGAGAGGGATATTGCAGCTGGGCAGAAGAAACGCGCTGAGGTACTCACAAAACAGATACTTAAATATAAATTAGGGTTTTTGTTACACTTACGTGGCTTCTCTCAATGCCTGTGATAATGTTTTCTGTAATATAATGTTTAGGTTTTTGTATTTTTTTCTTGACAATATAGTGCCATATGTGAGGGTTGGTTTTTTTCCAAAATTGCCATTAAACGGTACTTTATAAAAACTTAAGAAATTTACAGATTAGGCTATTAATGCAAGAAATGGAGAGATGGATGAAATGTCACTAGCACATAAAGGGTTTAGTCATCTTTTTTCTTTCAGGACTGAGTATTTGTCATATATAAGAGTAAGAATGCATTGTAAGAATGCATAATACAATACCAATACAGACTTGGGAAATAGTGCTGTCTCATTGCTTGTTTGGAGTGAAAATGGAGATCAAAGAACTCCGCTTACAGTAAAAGGAAACTTTTAACAAACTATAGCTCAGATAGGGGAAAATCAGGGCAGCCCAGAGCCTAGAACTGCTCACTTTCCTGGGTAGCAAATATGTTATTTACATTAAGATAAAAGTGTTGTAAAGTTCTGACAGCTATGTTTGGTGACTTTAGCTTCACACTGGTGATGTACTGGATTTATCTTAGGTAGATGAACTTGTTTTCCTAGAAGAGAAATCATCAGAAGAGACCGTTGAGGAGAATGCACCTGAGGGTAAATATATATGATTTATTTTAGAAATATTAACATAAAGAAAAAGAACCAGTGTATTTTTAGTATTTTGATTTAAGAATTGTATATGTCCACCACCAGTAGACCTTCCTTTGAGTCAATAACATGAGAGGTTATACTTGAGGATGTGAAACTGAGGGGAAGCTTTATTCTGTAAGGAATTAAGATATTGAACTGTCATCATTAGTGTTTTCACCCCGCTTTGGAAAGCTTTAAAATTCAGGTCCCTGGCACATAGCAGAAGCTCTGCACGCCAGGAACTTTCCTGTGTAAAACTAGTGCCTGAATGTCATGTCTACACAGTCCCTGTGTTAGCTATGTACTTTTGTTGAGATGGTGCTTGTTAACCCTTGGGTGTTCTACAGAAACACCAAGATGGGGGCAGCCTGTGAAGACTGGAAGAGTTAAGGAGTGGCATGACTTGTATTTCGGATTATTTTTAATTAAATCTTTCACCAGATTAGATTTAAGCACTGAAGAACAGACTTACATAAGAGCGTAAATCCACAATAGTAGGATAAGGTTCCAAAAAGATTGAAAAATACGGACCATCCTGCTTGTGAGTCTCATGTCTATGATTTATTTTAGGCTTGTCATGAGCTGGGACCTACATCTTTCCTATTCTTATTGTTATCTGTGACTATTGAAGCTTCCTACTGCTTCATATATGCACAGAATGTCATTTGGCAATGTTCAGGTGGAATAAACTCCTCCATCCTCTCCCTTTTTCATTATCTTGGCTTTTTTTCCTGTGATAAGGCATTCAGTCACTGTCACATATTAAGCTATGTCCATTCTCCTTCCTCTTCATGTCTTCTTTATTGTATGGTTCAAGTGACATGCTCTTGACCTCAGTTTTAAACCCTCTGAGACCTAGTAGTACAGTATTGTAAATCCTTTAGCAATTATATAAAGACTTTGCTCTAATCCACAGAACCTAGATGTGCGACAAAATCAGGGAGCAGAGTTTGCAGCTTCAGGTTAGGGGATCCCTCAGAGGCAATAACTGACTAACACTTTGATGTATTTCCCTTACCGTGTGCAGGTGCCTATGAGTGTTTGCTAGTACTGGAAACAAGTAGTAGTCTGGTGTTTCCATTAGAGCTATCAAGTTCTTCTACAGTGTGCTAACACTTAACTGTAAACCTCAGATTCTGCAAAGAAAGATGTAGTTTATATTCTCTTGTGACCTCTTTCTGTCATTTCGCAAGGATCTGTATGCTATGGATGTTGTGACTGTATGTCTACACCCAGGAGCACCTCTTGTTTTAAACATTAGGTTGTGTTAGCAGGCATGTGTTACTTCAACAATTATTGTAAATGACTACGGCTTCCACAATGCTAAGGAAACAAACATCTACTATGACAATAAATGTATATTTTTACTGGAAAACTCCAATATTCATACATATTTTCACTTAGTGAATTTTCTCTACTAATACTCATTCCTTTCACATTTCTAGCCTTGTGCACACAGAGCTCCCTAAATAAACTGTAATCCTGAATTGCAGTTTATCCACCACACCTAGCTCCACGTGAACCATTTTTCCACCATATTACCCATAGCACCAGTGGTTCATCAGGAATGTGGATTCCAGGGATGGCCAAGGATGGTCCCACACTCCAAGACGTAATTTATGTGCTGGAGTCACTTATTTTTTGGAACCACTGTTTGGCCATCTCAATATTAAAATGGAGAAGTATTTAGATAAACCCACCTGTAAGTAATGGAAAATTTAGTTGAGTATTTATTTTGACAAATGTATTCATTGACACCTGTTTTTTTTCCCTTTCTCAGAAGAAGTAGTCAGATATTCTGTTGGAATTATAAAACCTGATGATGTCTTAGAGGGACGCGTAGAAGAAATTAAACAAAAGGTAGACCAAATTTGAAGATTCATTCATCCTATTTAGCTGAGGCATAGTACCAAGATGTAAGACTGAGTAGATCCTAATTTATGCTCAGGCTTTAGAGCAAGACCTGTTAATGCTTCTCTGATAAGGATGATAAATGCAAGGTAATTTTGACCTGAAATAATATTGTATTCAGGGTGACAATATTGCTTTAATATTTTATGTCACTAGGTGAGGTATGACATTGATTCATACTGTGATGATCAGCGATATGTGACATCTACAAACAGAAAAGTGCCTTTTTTTACCTCATATTGCAATAGAAACAAGAGCTAGAAACCGTGGTGGGGAAGTTAATCCTTCAACACAGCATATTTAAGAACTGTAGGCACACATAAATCAACTAAAAATTCTTTGTGGAAGAGTGTGTGTGTGTGCAGATGCATATGACACTATATGTGTGTAGATGGTGAGGTTAATTCATGTGCTCTAGTAATCAGAGATTGTACACTAATATGTCTCAGTAGTGAAATACTTGTTCCTGCAGTGTGATTCCAGCAAGTACGCAACGGTGTGTCCAAGGGTTCGGTGTTTAAGCCATCAAATAGTGAAAGAAAAATTATTTTGCCTTTCAGAATATGATACTGTAGGAGTGCTCCTTTCGATTAACAGGAATTTCTTACTGTTTCTGTTACAAAAAAAAGAAAAAAATTGTCTCATATATTAACATAAAATTATGCTAATTTTAAAAAGTGTTATGACAGGGCCGGTGACCTTGGCAGGAAAGAAAATCAGAGTGTTGTACAGGTTATTTCTGCAATTACTCTACCTTGGCCAGAAAGGAAGGAGGTTCAATAAATGCAAAAAAAATAACAACATTTACAACAACATTTTCAGAAATGGTCACATGTTAATCACTCACAATGGTTAAAATGAGTTTATTCAATGTTAAATAAAAGGGATTACTAACTACTGAATGAATACATACATTGAACTGCACTGTATTTTTCACAAACAAAAACTTAATGCGCATTGTAATCCTGAATTTAGTGAAATGCTTTGAAAAGCTGGAACTGTAGTTCAGGCAAAAGTGTAAGTAATATTTGGAATGTTTCAGAGAATTTTAAACTTGAGATATCTTCCAACATCAATCAATCTTTAGATTTATATTAACTATGATTTTGTGTATATTCATTTTCAAATACCACTGAGTAATAACTGAATAATTGCAGATTAGAAAGGCAGGATTTGGCATTGAAGTAGCAGAGGAGAAAATGCTAACTGAAGAGCAAATCAGAGCATTCTATGCCCGGAATAAAGACCAGGTAAAAACAGACTAAAAACCTAAACAAAAGGAAGAGGTAAAACATATAATTGTAGCTGTATTCGTTTGCAAATCTCTGGCTTGTAAATTTTTAATATGTTGAAGAACTGAAGCAATGCAGATTTAGTACGTAGGAAAAAGGAAATGTGATCTCTTTTTTTCTTGTCAGCTCATACAAATATGGTTTGGTGGCACTCTAACGTTCCAACTAAATTAAACTGAACTCCAATTAAACACGAAAAGATTTTGTAGCTCTTTGTTATCAGAGTATGTATGACCCTTAGTGCTGGCCTAAGTTAGGGGCTGAAATGTAGCACAAAACCAAAATCCGGTGTCATCTATATGGCAGTATGTACCTATTTGACACATATTCTTCCAACAAGAAAATAAGTGATAGTGTATATTACATCTTTTCTTCTTTACAGCTTTTATCCCAGGGTAGTACTGGGAATAAGCAAGGTAGAAAGAGAAAGCATCTTTCTGGTCCTATCCTATTTTAGGAGACAATACGTAGCTAAGGAGAGACAGGAAGTTGGTCTTGATGCACGATTATGTTGGTCACCATTAAATGGTGGTGGTCTAGCAAACTAGCACCAGGATATCGTCAAGTGCTTTGCCAGTGTGATAGCTAAAATTAACTCTACAGAAGGCTCTGAATCACAAAAAGTGAAGGTGCTTAGCAAATAATTATACCTTTTCCTGTTTAAGATCTGCATAAGATAGACAGAGGCTGGCATTACATGCAGACAACTAGTGTGTTTGGTATTATTAGAGGGGCCAGTGGAAGGGATCAATTAAAAGGTTGGCCTAATCAAAAGTAGAAGCTGGGAAAATGTTCCTGTGGCATTCCAAATGAATGAGAGTGAGACAAGATGGTTCCTACTGAAGCCAAAGGGGAAAAAAGAAATCCGATAGTAATCACCAGATAGTTGCACTATGGTTTAGAAAGGAAGTCACAGGAGAGCTTGCAAGGAACTGTGAAAAACTTGGTTTTGGCCAAGCTGGGATTCTAGTTTAGACAGTGATGGTTTTGAAATAGAGGTAAAAATAAGTTATCTTCATTGGAACAGCAGCCAAATTTGAGATTAGTTAGGTATAGAGGGAGACGTGGCAAGAACAAAGACAGGGATAAAGCATGCAGTGTGATACATGGCAGCACTACTACGCCGCAGCAGACCTAGCCAACATTAGGACAGGGAGAACAATAAAACTACTGTGAACTATCAGAAGGGGTTCAGAGAGCCCTATGCATATTGAGAAGCCAATTATTTGCCATTCTTTCAGTAATGTAATTCTAAGCTGAAAAATAATTGTTGAAGTGACAATATGGAATATAGATTCTTTGTGCTCAGTGGGCAAAATTATTCCTGATTTAACACTCTGCAACCATGCTGAAGGTCCAGAGGCTGCCTAATATAACAGAATGCAGACGCAAGGTACTAGACCTTCAGATGTAGCTGAATGCAGGAATTGTTTCTTCTTAATGATGAACCTGCATGAGCCAGGAGAGCCAGATCTAAGAGCCGCATCTATTTCTCTTAATGTGAGCAAGTGTACTTTTGAAGCCACAACAGTATAGATATTCCCTTTATGCATTGTACTAAATGTTTTTGTGTTTGCATTCATTCTGTCTCTCTTGAGCTTGTTCATTTTGTGAAATGGGTTTAAGTTTATGCATAGATATGAAGATAATTGAAAGAGAGATGTAACGAATTGATGAAAGCACACATGTGAATATTTCATCCTTGTATTATTAAAGGAAAAATGTATCATACGCAATCAGATGAGGGTGACTGGTAAAGAAAAGATGTAGTCAAATATTTAAAAGGAGAGAAGATATCTGATGCAATTCACAATACTGAAGAAAAAGGTGACATACAAGGAAGAAAGATTAAAAAAGTCACAACAGGTTCAAAAGTTATTTTCTGATTAAAATGTACATTTGTAGGATTGAAAAGAAGTGAAGGAGTTAAAAGAGCATAGCAAAGAAAATAAAGGAAAAGCCTACAAATGTCTTGCAAATATCTCAGTGTTCTATATTTTCAGCCAGCTGTATGATTTTTAGTTTCAAAAATTATGCCTGGAATTGTATTGCAGATTTTTATGTCACACTGTATGTGCGACTGCAAGCATAGCATTTGGTCACATTGAGCTTCTAGATCATTTTCTTCACTTGCATTTTAACCTGGAAGAACATGTGGTACTTGCTTAATGTAATTTTATGGCTTCGTTTACCTCAATTAAGGTAATGTTTTTTAGACATTTTATAGTGGTGATGTCTCAAATGACTGATCAAAAAACTTCCCAAACAATTTGACAGATTGAGTAATGTATGTGAATGCCATTTTAGAACAGGAATTATGAGTTACTTTGGAAAGGACGGTTATCTCATTTCTGATGATAAGCTCAGAGTTCCTGCAATTCATAGGGGAAAAATTATGTTTTTTAGCCCGATTTTGAAGATTTCGTTCAATTCATGATGAGTGGACCATGTCACGTTTTGGTAATCACTAAAAGAGAAGCAACTGATCCTATTCCTCACTGGAAAGAACTACGTAAATTGAGTGAGAGTGGGCCTGATGAACTTAAGGCTGAGAATCCAGACGGGTAATTAACAGTGAAAATGTGTATATGTGATTCAGTTACAGTATTTGGAACACACCGTAAATCAAGGTCCATTCTTGCTATGCCTGTATGCCCAGGGTGCAGAGAACAGGCAGAGTTCTTCACCTGGTCTTTCACAAGGCCATCATTAGAGATGCAATCACAGTTCCTGTGGGAACACAGAACACTTGCTTCCTAGGTAAAAACAACAAGCAAAGGGCACTGATCTCTTGCCATTTCTGAACTAGCCTTGAATGGATTATCAGACCGATGGGAACAGTGCCACTCTTCAAAGCCGATGTACTCCATGCAATTCTACTTCATACTAGTTCACCCAAAGTGACTGCTGGCATTGCCCATTGAAGGTTGCACTTTTGCCCGTATTTACTCGTATGTATGCTGGGAAATTGTAGATGTGGCCCAAGGGAGACTAGGGGACACCTGAAGCATGCCGTGCTCCCTGGGACCACTCTGTAAAAGTCAGCAAACAAGTGGGAGGGTTTTGTTCCCCTGCACCCAAGATGCATAAAAACATTGTAAGGATTATCTGTTCACAACATGGTATCTCGAAATGTCTGTTTTCCCCCTATCCCAAAACTTTGTAGAGAATTTTGAAGAGGATGATAGCTGTATACACAGCATCAGACAATAAAGAGCAGAGAGCATTCACAAAAATTCAACTGTTAGATCAAGTTTTATATTTAGACATGAGATTTACTTCAAGCAACATGAATTTAAATACTTTGTTTCAAAGAAGAACTTGTCATAATAATTGATATTTTTGTTGATGCCCGCTGTAACCCTTTCTGCATTAATTTAGTGCAACTGGGGAATATCGCATTTTCTGTAAGTGGCCAAGAGTGACTGTATTTACATAGCTAAATAAAACTTAGAAATACAGGCTAGTAACAATGAAAAGTATCTCTGTTAAAGACAATTCAGTAGTGCTATCATCTTTATGATCATGCTGTACATGAATGTACACTTGTCTGGTCCTTCTGTCTAGTGAAAGAAAGACTATTTTGAATAAGCTGGAGGGGAATTATAAAAGCTGCATGGCTGACATTTCTCCTTCACAGCACATGACAAGGCACTTTCTGAGAAGATTAATAATTCTCATCTCAGAAATGTTACTTCAGCCATGAATTTGAATTTAATAAAAACTTAGTTTGCCATTCTATTCTTAATTTAACTAAACTTTAAGAATGAACATTTTTAAGAAGTCAACTGTTAACACAATGCATGCAGTGACTTAAATATTGTATTACTTTGTGTCTCGTTAGGTTGGAAGGAAATGCAGAAACTGTGAATATATTAAATATATGTGATGTACAAGACAGTGTAGAAGATGCCAGCAGGCAACTCGCTTTCTTTTTCCCAAATTTTGTTAAAAACAAGACAGACCAAAAAGCTGAAAAGACCTTGGCCTTAATTAGACCTTGTCTCTTAAAGGAAAGACGGAGTAAGTTTTAATAACTACATTTTCCACCTAGGGTATATAAAAAGTCTCTTTTTTTGAGCTTTAAAAAGTCTAAGTCTACTAATGAAATGTTCTTAGGTTATATTGTCTCCCCAGCATTAAACTAACAGTAATCTTTGTGGGGAAAAACATTACATGGTTAATGTTTTTGATATATTGTGAATGTAAACGTCAATGCTATTTTGTTCTTTTGCCCAATTTTTCAAGAATGTCTTTAGATTGTATATTTGTATGGAATTTTTTTAGAAGACCTCTCAGAGAAGCTAGCAATTTCAAAGTATAGTGTAGGGGATCCTACTTCCTGCCATAATGAAGCAGCTGATATTACCCTTGAATGGCAGGTCAAAGGTAGATCAATGGCAAGGTGAAAAAGATCTGACCCAGGATGTTCTATGCTGCCTATTTTCATTTTTTTCCTAGATTCTAGATAGCACCTTTATTTCTAACTTGAGAATCTCTGCATTGGAAATAACCTATACACAGAGATCTGAAAGACTACAATTTTGACCTCTCCTTGTGTATTTATTTTCTTGATTGATGTCTAGCATGTTGCTTAGAGCAGAAGTTTTGCAGTCCATTTATAGGCAATTATAGAGTCATTTTTACTTGTACCAAACACTGCTTACTTATGCATGTGATCTTGTAAGGCTTAGTCAAATCAATATTTACCTATTCAAAATCCTTAGACCTTCTTTTGGTGATAGTAACACATACCGTGTTTCTCAGTCAGGAATTCCTACTGAGGTTTCTGAAGTGAGAGAAAGCCTTAAGGTGAGCATCAGCTTTCTGAGTGTCCGGGCAACACTCACAGTTGCTTTGAATTGTTTTTCTGTTCTTCAGTTACGAAATTAATTCCCCTGTAAAAAATTAACACTATGATTAGAAAGCCCATGTCATTTCTTCGAAAGTGTGCTAATTAAAGAACCCATGGCAACTTAGCATTATTTCAATATTTTAAATAGATTCTATCATGCAAAGAATAAAGGATGATGGCTTTGAAATAGCAATGCAGAAAGAAATAATCCTATCTGAAGAACAAATACGTGAATTTTACAAAGAGCATGAAAATCAAGACTACTTCCCAGTCCTTCTAGAGCAAATGACCAGGTACATTGAATGAAAAACGAGCATGTGGATATATAAATGAGACTGAACTTTTCACAATGAATAATTATCCTGAATAATACCTGGCTACAAGATACACATGTATCTGAGCATTTAGTAAAACTCAAAACCAGGAACAGAAAACTGCAGATAATGAGATAATTCCCAAGTATAGTAGACAAATAAATCAAGCTTTTAAAAGTTACTAGCTACTCCATATCTCTCTACGTAGGATGTTGAAGTCAGTTGTGAATTCCATTGACTTGGGTGAAAACAGCTGAGTTCTGCTATGGAAGGCTGTCTTTAGGTTGTCTGCAGGAGAGTTCTGAAATCTTCATCCAGGCTGTGTGCTGGATTCCTTAGGGAGGAAAAAATAAATCATTGCTTTCATATGAAGCTGGGACATGGCTGGGACAAAGGGAAAAACTTAGAAGCTGATCAGCATTTTTATGTCTAACAATAAATACGTAGCCCAGTTCTGCAACATTCCTGCTGTCTTGTTAACATTCAATAACTTTGAAATTTAAATTTAAATTCAAGCCCCTTAAAGTTCTATTAGACTGTATCTGTTTAAATGCAGATGGGTTTTTAAATCCTCCGATATCAGGGCTCATTTTCCTGGCCTGGACATATATATAATCAAATTCCTTTTACAAATTACAGAGTTTAATATTTTGTGGTTTTAATGCTAGTTTTCTCATTTTACAGTGGTCCAACTCTTGTACTTGCTCTAACACGAGAAAATGCAATAGCGCACTGGAGAGATTTATTAGGTCCAAAGACTGTTGAAGAAGCCAAGAAGGAAAATCCGAACAGGTAATACTTAAACTAGTAAACTATCATTCACAACTTCCAATTTACTTTCACTTTCCTCATCACAATGAGTAAAACATTCCAGCTGGTGTAACCGTAGTGCCATCATGTGGAAACTGACATATATTTCTGCACTTTGTCAAGCTTTTCTTGGAAGAAGTGTTGTGTTACACATAGTGACTATAGCATTTTTTGAGAAATAATGGCTACTAAACATAATGAAAAGTTGAGTTTGAAGAAGAGTATTGAAGCGAAAGAAGATCTCTTGAGTCAGAGAAAAATCCTTGTCTGCTAGAAGCACGCATCACAGGAAGAATCCACCCATAATAATCTTATAATCTTGCTCTGACGGTTGCAAGAACAGGTTACTTGGCTATTAAGTTGAATCTTTGTGAGCTTGGATGGCAATTTTTAGGCTTTGGGATCTACAGAAGTATTGCTTTTAATTTTCTACGTGCAAAAAATATTGGTAATATGTCATGTTTATTGATTTTTTGCTTGGAATAGCACCATTATTTTTTAGAACATAAGCTTATTTTCTTAGCTTAATGAAAACTTCCTATCAGTAGTGTATTTTATTTGTGACTGAGTTTCTTCTACACATTTTATAAATTAACATCTTAGTTTTACCTGCTTATTTTATTGTTCTAAGAAGCTGCTGTGGTATCATCTTACCTGTTACTTCATTAAACAAGAACTATTATTATCTTGGAAATACAACAAGGTGAGGGATGGTGTTCAATATATATTGTTATATATATTTTTATATACATTGTTATTGTTATATACTGTTATAACAAGAAGAGGGAAAGTGTCCGTATTTCAGGTGGTTAATTAAAAAGTTGATTGTTCTTCCTCTAGACAATGAAGGTTTCTCACTCCTACAGAGAGATCATCAAGCACTTAAGTTGCCGGATCAACATTAATTTATATTCACAAGGTTAAGTCATAGTTGAAGTTCAAAACGGCTATTCCTTTAAGTAACTTACTCTTTTAATGACTCTTAGTTTACGTGCAAAGTATGCAGTTGAAAACGTACCTATTGGTCAGCTGCATGGTAGTTCTACACCTGATGATGCTCAGAAGGAACTAGAGTTCTTCTTCCCTCAGGAGCACACACTGGCATTAATCAAACCTGATGCTGCCAAGAATCATAAAGGTAAGTGTCCTAGAAAGTTTGGGTTACATCTACAGTTGTAGTTTCTACAAAATATTAGCAACATACACTGCAGTAAATCATGTCAGATGCATTCTTTTTACTCTCTGAAATGCTTTTTCCGTGCAGAGAAATGCTTTTCAGGGCTTGCATAATTCATATTGAGGTCTTAAATGTCACATTTTCTTTGTTTAAAGCTGCCTATAGCTCTTTCTTCACAAGAATGGTGGTGAATTGAAGTAAGAGAGTTCTTAGCTAAATTTAAAAGCCAGGAACTTGTGCAAACTAGCCATCCAGCATCCTTCTAAGTCGAAGAAGAGGCAGGCTTTCCAAATTCACGTTACTTATTTCAGACAGGTATCTCTACTGACTCAGAAGGTGTTGCTGCTCAGTTAGATGCATTTCCATCCTTGGTTTAACTTGCTATTAGACAAAGGGAATGAGGAGGAAAGGTCAAAGTAAAAATTACACTACGTACAATTTGGCATCTTGCCTTTAAGATTTTTACTTTTTTTAAAACCTCTATCCGGAGCCTCTTCTTGGCATTCTTCTTTTCTGTCCTAACAAATTTCAGTAGTCTTTTCAATGTTAATTCATCAGTGGCTTTTGCGAGTCTTTCTTCCCCTCTTGTAACAATCCAAATTGATTTTAGCAGGCCAGATGGTGTGTGATGTAGCGTTACGACTACAGTTCGCTTTCTGTCCAGTGTGAGAAACAGCAGTGAATGCTGCTGGTATAGTTTGGTTTGTCACCTGCATATAGAGATGGATTCATGCAATGACAATGGTTTCTATATGTTTTAGGGGACCGTTGAAGTGTTTGTCATATTGTCCATGATTGCTTGATACTGAAAGTAGAATTTTAATAGGTATTGGTGATTTCTTTTTTTTAAAAAAGCATCTAGTATTTTCTGAAACTTTTAAAGTTTGGGTGGTATTTTGCATCTAAACTTTTAAATTTTTTTGCGTCTAAACTATTTCAATCAAGAATGAGTTTGCTTGTTATTCTCCTAGATGACATTATGCAAAAAGTTAAAGATGCTGGATTTACCATCTCAAAGATTAAAGAAGAAGCTTTAACTCGTGAAATGGCTACACAATTTTATAAGGATCACACAGGAAAACCCTTTTTTGAAGAGTTAGTGACTTGTATGACTGAGTAAGTGTCTCGTTATGCAATACTGAGATATGTAAGTATACATCAAACTTTGAATTTACAGTGCAAACAAAATATGCTACACCCAAAGTGAGCTAAGGATTTTACGCTCTGTCACTTTTTCTGGCAAGTTCAGTGGCTTCTAGCATGGAGTGCTCTTCTTTTAAAAGGAAGATTTAAAATTATTTCCAAATTTATGGATAGTGACTATTATTTTGGATTTTTTTTCTCAAAAAAAAGAACTAATTTCTGATGCAATCCTTGTTCTTCCACTGTAGGACAAATACCTTCCTCATAATATTGTTAGTATAGCTGTTGATTAAACAGTATGTATTGTCTTACTTCAGAAATGATTGGCTGAGAATCTTTTTAGGACAATAAGTCCAAATCCAGATAGCTGATCATCATAATCTTTTTGGCTTTCGAATACAGGGTATTGTCTTAAACAAAAAGCGCAGAAACAAGTTTTAAAATTGAACCAGTTTAACAAGATTCAGATACTGTAATACTTACCACAACCCTTCATGTTACCTCTGAAGTCAAAACTGGGTCTGCATCTCAGAATAGTGTAAGAGCTTTCTTATATTGATTTCACAGGGGCCCATCAGTGGTGATGATCTTAACAAAGGAAAATGCTGTGGAAGAGTGGAGGCAACTAATGGGTCCAACTGATCCCGAAGTGGCAAAAGAGACCTCTCCTGAATCAATTCGAGCTCAGTTTGCACAAGATATTTTGTGTAATGCTGTTCATGGATCATCTAATAGAGAACATGCACTGAAAAGCATTGAGTGCGTATTTGGAGAGATTGATATAGATTGAACAATTAAGATGCAGTCTCTGAAAATTGATCTTCCTATCATTAGATGCATTTGTCTGCCTAACCACCTATATTTAACACTGTATACACACATTTTTTCCTTCATACTCTTATTTTTTTATCAGCCAGTTTTTTTATCTTTGCCATCTTGCAAAGCATATCAATGTAACAAGTAATACCTGCTAGAAGTTTGATGTTGGTAATTATTTCTTTATGTATGCTTAGTAGATAGTTTTTCTTTTATCAGTTTAACAGATTTATGCTTTTCCAATAGTTCCAGGAGTCTAAGGTGTTTGTATGTAACTACCTTAAAAAAACAGGGTCAAGGAATGTTGGTAAAACACTGTTAATGATACGTCCACTGTGATGTGGGTTGAGTCCTCCAGTTCAGGCAGCCTATAAAGAAGAAATGCTGAAAGGTAGCAGAGGCACTGCTACAACACTGGTAGCAGCGGAAGCAGCAGCAGTTTTGGGAATGCTCCACACGGGAGAAGGAGCCAGGGGCCAGGCATGACCCAGCACCCTTACCAGTGGGGCGCAGTCCCACAGCATCCAAGCAGAACTGGGTAGTCACATCGATCAGCAATCCCAGACAAAGTAAGTAATGAACCAGGTCCATTTAAGGGTCCAGTCAGGAACAATAGGAAAGAGAGCCAGAGAGATGTACTCCTGCAACACAGCTCAGGCAAGGATTAAGCCCAAGCGCAATCTTAAATGGGGCTTCTGTGCCCTTTGGGCAATGGTACGGGTGTGCATCCCAGATGAGACTGCTCAGGGCTGTTAAGGCCTATAGGTTCCCTCAGGGCCCTGGAAAACATTTGCATTGTTTATTTATCCTTTCCCTAAACATCTTCTAGGGATTACTGTCACAGGTAGGATAATAAACTAGAAAGTTCTTTCCAGTCCATTTGCACAATTCAAATATATCATATGAAATAAAATATAAAGTCAGCTCTTTCATAACAGCTATTCTTGACACATGCCTCCTTGCCAAACTAGTGAATTTGTATCCTGTCTCAGTCTAACTTGGCTAGTCTTCATGAAGAACACAAATATTCTTCTGATGCTGATATATTCTCACTTTTGCTGTCCATGTCTGTTGAAGGTTGAGATACTAAAGAGTAGCATTCAATTAAAGCAATTTACTTATGGCATTGATTATAATTGCAAAGTCCAGAAAGACTGAAGTCTTTCTCACACTTTCTTTACTGTTCCTATTGTATTTAATACAACTAGCTGTTTTAAAGAGCTTCCTGACAAATATTTCTGTTGTGATGTGACTTTTGTTATTATAGACATTCCTCCAGCAGAAATTGGACTGAATGTTCTCCTGATGGCCCATTTTCACTTACAGCTGCTGTACTGCCATAAACTCGACTTGAGGCTAGCTAGCCTGTAGGAAGTTGTGATTAGTGCAGAATTTATGTGTCACCTCGGTGAGGTGAGTTCTGAGAAACATACTTCAGAATTGCTGTATGTTCTTTGGCTAGTTTTTTACTTCAAAAAGCCATTAAAACGGTTCTTCCTGGCATTATTTCAGCACTCTGGGTCTTTTGGGTGCTGGCATGTTGTACTTCAAACCAAGAAGTAGTTTCAGAAAAGGCATGAGTAGGGCGATTTCAGAGTCAACAACTCCTTTGCTAGAGTTAATGGCTTCTCTACCAATGGGGCAAATACGATGTTGAAAGTTTAGATGGGATTGGTTTTTGACAGGAGTAGAAATGCTGAAAACAGCAAAATATGTTTATGTCGTATTAAGAGTTCATGAGACTTCTGATGGAAGTTCACAATCAAACAGCTTAACAGGTATCATACACAGGTTTTTATTATTGTGGATAATTTATTTCCCTGGTCTTAGAAATTTCAGTTAGTAGTGGGGGTACCCTAGATCTGCCTGTTTAAATGTGATATAATTTTATATACTCAATAATTGGTTGTTTAAGCATAATTCCTCATCTTCCACTACATTGCTCTTCAGCAATATAGCATTTTTTTCTGTTTGGTTTAAGTATTAGATGTTGAAGGATTCCATTTATTTCAGTTCAAATATTTACGTGTGTCAATTATGATCCCTCTGTTGTGCTTGGTTAAAATGATCCAGTAGATTACATTCAAATATTATGCATAGACCTATGACAGTTTTTCTTCACATGGCAGAAGTATCCAAACCCAAATTGATACGTGGGAACATTCAATTTATTAATGCTTATTTGCTTCTCCTGTTCTTGATCTTAATGTCTTTTAGCAGCTTTGGAAAGGAGGAATTTAAAAGATAGATTTCAAAACAATGAAAATAACTTTTGGTCAGCTGATGAAGAGATGCAGATTCACAAAGGTTTTATATCTTTGAGATACAGACTTCTGTAGAGTTATCAAAATATCATGCATTCGAAAGCATGGTAATTGAAGTATTGTCAATATTTTAAGAGATTACTTTGACTCTTTAAAAGTTTAACTCAGCACTTAAGTATTGTACACATAATTTAGGCAGCCATCCACTCTTTCTAGAATTTTATATTACTGTGACATAGACGCGGATGTAATTTTTAAGAATTTGAGAACTTGTGATAGTATCAGCAAGCATTTGCATTTATAGAGTCAGGGGGAATGTGTTCCAACATAAATTCCATTGAATCTCACAGATGAAAATCTTCTTTGCAATTAAATTTACAGAACTCCTCTGCATACAAATCTTACAGAAAGTCTGACTCTGTCCTTTTATCTCATATCTAAATGCCAGACCAAAAGAGAATGTGACCTTCATGACTGTTTATTTAGAAAATATCTCGTGGTTCAGCATAGAATTAGCTGGTGCAGAGATGTGATGAAAATTCTTCCAATACTAACAAAAGATAACATAATTATTCTTCTGATTTTTGTCCCAGCAGCAGAGAAATGGAACCACAGGGCATGTTTATTTTTACAACAGACCACATATTTCCTTGTTTAGGAACTTTAATGAAATCATAATCTAATACTAAGACTATATTAAAGTTCTGTTTCAGTTTAGAATGATAAACAAGCTGGTTCTAAATCTCAAAATACTGTTTAAGAAGAATTAGTATGTCTGATTGTAGTGAGTATTTGTACTGAATTACTGCATAGTAAAACAGGAGAAGTGGGGGAAAAAGCTTTTTTCCCCGCCAAGAAGATGGAGTCAATCAGCTTGTGGTTGTGTATTCCGGCACTGTTTTTCCTTTGCTCTGCCTGCTGAATGAGCTGCACTGGCAAGTCAGACCTTGCAAGTATCTGTTCACTTTATCCACAGTTTTTTGTGAGCAAATGATTAGCTTTCTGATTACCTTGCTCAGAAGATAAATACCGACATGCTCTGAGTATCTACAAAATGAAGTTTTTATCATACTGTAACCTGAAGGAATCAAAATACTTAGGGTGTTGGTCTCTTTGGGGCATCTCTTGGTGATTCTGATGCATCCTTTAACCTTCGGTCTGTAACATAGACCATCTGACATATTTAAGGTATTTCTGGGTTTTGATCTTAGTATTCTCATCTAGAGAAAAGGAGTGTGTCCTCCCTTCCAGATGCTTTCCTTTCTGCTTATTGCCGTACTGGTTTATCCACAAGCCACAACAGGCACAGGCAGCAACAACAGGAGCCAGTCTGATATTAATAGGTTACCTGGAACCCTCTGAATTTAGTGCATCTCTAAGAAGCAAATTTGAAATCCTGTTTCACCTTCCAATAAGGCTGGTGTTCAATTTTGGAGATGTTACAAGAAATATAGCGTCAGCAGTTGAAATTAAATGTAGAGTCTTGAGTAGGTCTAATCTGAAGTAATGTACGTCTGTAGAAATTAAATACTTATTTGTAGGTCCTTGCAATTTATTATTTTTTACCATAAATGGAAACATAGTTTGAAGTTTTTGTTGACCCATATTGATGGATTTATATTTATTTACAAAATTAGTTGGAGCTGATGTGGTTTACCAGAAAAATCTGGTTGAGGAAACGTTTTCAGATGTCCATTGACATTCAACTATGAAGCGCAACCAAAAAAGTGTATGTCGGTTTTGCATAATTGGAGTAAATATTTTTTCAGGTTTCATTCATTTGGAATCTAGGTTACAATGCTGGATAAAATAATTTTAAGAGCTGTTTGAATATTTTGGACTGGAAAATCTTTTTATTTGTACAGGAAGTATTTCTCAGTTGCATGCAACGACTGGACAAAAGTAACAAAGCTGCAACACCGAGTTGAATTAAAGTGACCGGGTCATTCAGGACCGGTTGGAGGGGGGGTTATGAGGTTTTTTTAAATGTGCTTCATAAAAGAGTTCTGATTTACATTTACAGTGAACTTCTAAAACTGTGCCAATTATTCACAATTAGAGTAAATATTTTTTCAGGTTTCATTCTTTTGGAACGGAGGTTAGAACATTCAGTGAAAATATTCAATGGCACTTCTTACTAAACTGGGTACATGTGTGTGGGAGGTAGCAAGAAAAGCACTAGAAACATCTGTTTGGTGTTCCAGGCAATTTTTATTTTATATGAAAAAAAAGTGCCAAGCCCCTCAGTAGGAAGGCAGCTGTAACACTGAGAAAAAACATTTCACACTTCAAGTTTTGGCCTGTTAATTTTTTCAGCTGTAAATAGGTACAGTAATTACTTCCGTCCATCAGCAGACTATTTGCCCACTCTGCTGAATCGAGGTGTCATGACTCCTGTGCTGGGGTGCGCCAGGATGGCAATGACTACACCTGGCCATGGATGTGCACGAGGAGAGGTGGTTCTGACTTTTTGTCACATTGCGGGGAGCAGAAGCGGTGAGTGGGCCATGCGGGGACACGGGAGGATGCGTTTGTCTGCTCCAACAGCCCTCACTGCTCCAACAGCCCTCGCTGCTCCGACACGTTTCATGCCTTCGCAAGGGAAGGGCAGCGGACTGGAGGGCAGGGATGTTCTGGGTCTTGATTCAGCCCGTGTTTGATGTCGTAGTGAGTTAATAATTGTAAGGGATTTTCAAAATGGAGTGACTTCTATTAGCGCTGATCTGGGTAGACCCATGGCTTCTTAAAAAGTAGAAAAAAATCGATTTGGAAAAACACACTGCCTTACTAATTCATCCCCTCTGTCTACACATCTGTTCTTTGTATTATGATATCCCCTGCTTTTTCTTGTATTGACTTTACTTATTCCACATTTTTACCATATCAGAATGAAAGATAGTCAGCATAAAGCATACATAAAAATGTCAAGGAATTTGGAAGCATGGAGCTCTGTGCATCAAAGTTTATTCCAACACAGTGGAATGGTCAGTCTAATGATGGTAACTTACAGGAGGAATGGTGACAATTCTCTGAAGAAAATAGTTTTTACATTTTTTTTTCCTCCAATATAAAAAAGTGAAAAAAGTTTGATTTTTAACAGTTGTAAAATAATATGTAATATTGCTAAGAAGTCTAAAGTTCCAAAAGTTTCATTCAACAAACACCACACTTGACTATGTTCACAATAAAACATGTTAAAGCGAAATATCACAACTTTGGTTTTTGTTATTTCAAGTACAACATTGATCGGACTGTCATTCAATTTAATAGCTAATCTTATACATATTTATTGGGGTACTTTAAATTGGGATCAATAGGTAGTCAAAGCTTAAGAACTCCTGCTGCACAGTAGATAAAACTATTTCAGAAGCTTTACAATCATACTGATGTTTCAGATCATGCTTACTTAAGTCAGCATTTTCAAGCTCAAGCTCAATTTAGTCACCTGCGGTGAAATTGTCTCCCTTGATTTTGATTTCAGTTTTTCCATTTCATTATACAGGATTAAGATTTCACCTATAGTCTGTATTCAGGCACCTAAATTTGTGGTCTATTTTTTCAGACATGTCAAACACACCTAATTCCCACTAAAGTCAATAGGTGCAATATATGTTCAGCATTCCTGGAACCTGGATTGAATTTTGAATCTAATTCTGCAGATGTTCCATGGAGATAAATTTCTGCATCTGCCCAGAATTTGCAGGAAGGGCTACATTCAAATGCTGACCTTTGCATATTGTAACCCACTGCTCACAGCTCAACCAATGATCATGTAGGGTTGGTTTCTTTCCCCCCTGAACTACCCTATATGCTATTATTCCATTTTTCTGCAGCACCTCTGTGCCTTTATTTTAAGCATTCTAACTTGGCGTCTACATCTTCAGCTTCTGTTAGCCTATTACCAAGTATATTACTGCTGCTACCAAAATCACTCCAGCATATTATGCCTTAAATTTCATCCATACAAATATCATTGGAATTCTTGTAATAACATAGATATATGTTATTAAATAGTATATATGTACACATTATATACATATACTGATGTGACCAGTTGTAACTCTCCATGTTAACCTACACAGAACTCTTTTTATTTTTTTCTGACATAGACTATTTTAGAAATGCTCATTTTGTTTTATAGATACCAGAATTGCCAAGTCTAGTCATTAGTTTGGCTGCAGGAATTCTTGAAGGTCTTTAAGATGTCTGTCACGAGATCTTACAATGTTAATGCACGTGATCTTCTTATATGTTAACAGAAATCAGACTGTGCTACCCATACTGCCTTATCCGGCTAGAGCTTGGGCAGGAATAGCAGAAATGCCACCTGGGAGTTACACCAGTTAGATTTATATCACCTTTGCTATTTTAATACCTCACACGGCAAACTTTGTCAGTAAAACTTAGTACATAAATCAAAGCATCTGCTTTGTCTGTGACCCTTTGCAGGGTAAACTGCAGATAGACAGTTGGTTTGAGAGGTTCAGGAATAGGGACAAGCCATATTTATTTATTAATTTATTTATTTATTTGCTATCAGAGTAAGACTTAGAAATATGGTGTCAAATGATAAAAAATTATCCGAATGAACACTGAGACACATGAAGCCCTATCTTCTCTTTAATACTGTACAGTAGCTGTCAGTTATGTTTAGAATAATGCTTCTATTCCAGTTTTCATAACAAAGCTATATTACAGCAAACGTGTTACTTTTAAGAATTCTACAGATCTGCTTCACTTTAATCTGTCCTTTTAAAAAATACTGATTTTTCAATTAGATGCTTAAATATATTTGAAATTATAACAACAGAAGCCAGCCTGAAGTATGATAAAAAAATTAAATGTCTGCTTTCAATGCATTTTTGCTGCACAAACCCACAAGATCAAATACTAACACTGTAAGCATATTTCTGGCATACGCATAAAAATAATCACATAACGCATACCCAGATGCTTATTGGTAAACTATGCTTCTGAATGCTCTGAACAAGGGCTGTGATTCCGAAGAGCAGATAGATTCAGCTCCAGCAGCTGCAGTGGTTGCTGCCCCAGATGTCTGCCAGAGGCTACCGTCCCTCTGCTGCTCCTCAGCTGCCGTGGTTCTCACCCCACCAGGCTAACTCACAAACTAGCTCACCAACAACTACACCGGTACACTGTCTGAGGAGAGAAGAGATGCCCCGTGCAGCTCTCCAACCTCTGGCAGGTTGGAGACAACCAGCATAAGGAGTTAAAACCTCTGGCAGCCAAGGCTAGATCTATCAAGAATTGCAAATCAGAGCCCTTAGACAAAGTTCAGCCAGCTAGAATATGCCTACCACATATTAGCGCAAACCTACGCTCTATGGCTTGCGGTGGCCTGAAAGGAAAAGCAAACCTTTCAAAAGTAAAGTGCAGCAAAAACGTCTATGTAGAACCCTATGTAGAACCCTATGTAGAAACTGCGGTGAGTTTTTAAGTCAATGAGTTCTGGATTAATAAAACATGCCGACCAAGCCAGATTGTGACCCTCATCATGCAGGAAAAGTCCCTTTGGAGCTTTCACACTCATACTTTTTTAGGGTTGATTTCTTTCTGGCCATTTCTTATTTTAGTGGCCTTTTTGGGGCCGTTGGCCAACGGGTTGGTGTTCTTGGTTGATGGTTTTGGGGCTCCACTCCGACCACTGCGTCCTGCATTCTGGTTCTTACTGCGGGCCGTTCGCAGCTTTTGTTCCTGCAGTCTCTGTTCCCACCTCTGTGGAAATGCAGAAAACAAAGAGGCCAAGTTACAGAAAGGCATTGCCATAAATAATTACCTCTTAATCAAAGCTATCCCGAATCTTTGACATTAGTGCTGCTCTTAATGGTTTTGTGCTCGGTCCTGCAGGGACAGTGATCTCGGCCTGTCATGGCTGTCTGCAGGGAAAACCTTGTCTTGGGTGGGGGAATTTCCACAATACCGGTTGATGAAAACGCCAACTGCACATCTCGTGTGCACGCTGCACGCGAGAGCACGTCTCACGCCTCTTCAGAAATCCAGGGGAGCTGGCGCCTATGCCATCAAAAAGACAGGGTCTGCACACTGGGACTCCTTTGCAAACCCATTCTTTGTGGTCTTACTGAACATGCTACTGGACTTTTCCTTGCAAAAGTCTGCAGAAAGCAGGCAATCCTTTCACGATATGTATTTAAACACACAGCTACAAGGGAAGGTGATATTTACTTTCTGGTTCTGCTTTTCCCTGGGGTGGAGGGAACTGGGCATAAAAGAGCTTATGGACAGAGAACGGAGGCGACCGCTGAAATCACAGAGTGTTTGGAGTTGCAATGGGACAGTTGTGAATAATGCACCTGCAGCTGTATTCAGCAGCATCCCTGAGAAATTTTGAAATGCAATTAGATCAAGGAGTCCACCAAAGAGGATAGCTGTCAGATTTCCAAACCCAAAAGTTCAGTGGTTAGAAAACAGGTTTTTACAGTGAGGTTAAGTGGTTAGGTGGTCCAAAGCATGGAGAGATCCACAACACTGCAGTAGAGACTGCTGTCTTTCACCTCTAGGAACAGAAATACTTATTTTAAGGAAAGCAAGGTAGATAACAGAACCCGGAAGGTGTCCCAGCTTTCCCGTCTATTAATGAACTTTCTCTTCTGGAACTCCCAAAGGCAGGGACTTTGCCCAGCGACCAGAGCAAGAGAAGTGCTCTCCAGCTTTACTCTTACTAGTACCTCTGCACTGACCCTGTTGCTACTCAGACTCTTGTCCTGGCTAGAGGAGAGACAAGCCATGTTGTGGTTATGTTAACAGAAGTCTTCTGTCGTCCACAGACAGCTCAAAACATTCATTTTAAGTGGCAACTCAAGATAAAAGTTGGATGCAAGTCTTCAGAGGTGAATGATGGGCATTAAAATGAAGCCACTATGAAACCTAGCTCCACACTCACCATATTTGTGTAGTCAGGGTCGTAATACGCATCTTTATAAAACAAAAACTATCAGCAGGCATTTAGGTGTGGCCCTCTCAAACACGTTTAAATGAGGATTTAATTTATGCAACTATTTGTATCAGAGGGAATGACACATGCTTTGAGAAGTATTTGGTTTGGCAGGCGTGCATCTATTTAACAGTCTGGAAATGAACGTCCAAACAGGTTTCACAGCACAATTAAAAATGACAAAACAGTGCGAGGAGGCCACTAAAACACGCCGTGTGCCAGTAACAGCCCATTAAGTTGACAGCTAAGGGACTTCAGGAGTCCGAGTCATATGTCAGTACTCTCCTAAAACTCACATGGTATCATCTGCAACTGTAATATATTTATTTTTTAAAGACTAAAAGGATATTTTCTTTTTCAGACATAGGTTTTACATGAGTAAGTGAGGAGAAAAGGGAATCATGAAAGCATTAAATAATACAATTTCCTGCAAGAAGCTGGACGGTAATCTAAAAGCTTCTACTGATGGAAGCATGCATCTTTTTTCCTCCTCTATATCAGTTGCCAATCAGCCCATAATTAGAATAAATATATATGCATGTCCTTAATGCTCTGAAACCTTTCCTGAATTGCAGAAATAATTTTCTTCCATTTCTAAAAGTGTGAGGAAGAGTCAGACCGTGTCTTGAGCCACCCTTTCCTTCCATTATAAAGAGCAGTTTACAAGCAGGGGCATCTACTGCTCCGGCCTCCCAGGTCTCCGTAGACTTTTCCTTCCAATGTTCCCTGAAATCAGTGAGGGGATGCCAAATACTTTCAGTGCATCTTTAGTGGAAAGTCGCTGGTGAGAATCTGTGTCTCAGGCCTGCAAACTTTAATGCAGCAAAGCCCATTTATCCAGTGCAGTGGATGCTAACTTCCTTTCTTACCCAATGCGGACTGTATACTCATCCGCATATCACCTATCCGACAGTTACTTGCCTTAGCAGTGATGGGAAAGGAATTCCCAGAGTCATTATTATAATAAGCCAGAGTTCACACAAAGATCAACTAACTGTCCTATTTGGGGACCTTTTGCAGACAAAATAGAAATAAAATTTTAGAGACTCTAAAATGCAAGACTAAAGTTTTCAAATTCGCACTTACACTTATATGTAGTTATGGGGTATGAAAATGTTGAAGTGATAAAGTAATAATACACTGTAATAATACAGTGATGAAGTAATTATACCCAGAGATGTTATAGATATCTGAAAGTCAAGCAAGTTATTCAATGCTGAAGCGGAACAAAGGAGTTTAACTTTTTATCAAGAGTATCAGCACTCTTTTATTTGGTTGTATTTACCTTAAATCTTTTGTTGAGCTGATCCTTCCATTTTTCAACTAGACATCCATCAAGAAGCATCAACCTGAAAATGAAGAAATAAATACAAGTTACAGGTATTTCTGGGTTTGATTCCTGAGATATCATTCCAGATGATTTAACACTGACTGAGGCTGAAACGCACCGGCAGGTACTGACAGTTTCTGTGTATGGGACAACAGGCACAAAAATCTATTTCTCCATCCCTGAATGCTTTCTAATGGATTTCTAAATGCTTATACTGCTCCTTCTTAAATTCTATTTTGAACTCTGTAAAAACAGAAAATAGTTTCCAAAAGAAATCAGATTTTACAGCCAAAACTGTAGCACATGGCTACATTTAGCATTTAGAGCCCTTTGTCCTAACCTGCAGCTATTCCGCAGGAGAAAATTGTCCTGCCTGGATCACTGTTAGCAAAAAGTGATGGGTTGGGTAACATTCCGTGAAACTGTTTAAATGTATATGTACATAAGTTTTTACTTATGCCCACTATATGTTTGTGTGTGTGCGCAGAAGAGTGGTTTAAATTAATGTATTTTACTTCTGAATTCTAAAACCCCCTGTGTTTCACATGTACCAGCTAAAGCAGCTCAGCTGACGAATGGTAGCACATTATCTGATCACAGCACTTTGCTGGTGGGTGAGGTTTACGCAGCGTAGCAGGACCAGTCTCTCCAGTTTCCATGAGCAATGTTGCCGCTCATATCAGTTCAAAGAGAGCATAAAACGCTGCCACTCTTAGCCATTAGCCACCATGCATCCACTGTGGCCAAACATAAAAAGACTACAGTGCGTGCAAGCCCTCGAGAATCAAGATCCATAGGACATGCAGCTCTTCTTTCTGAGGAGAGATTAGAGAATTAACACATAGGATCGAAGCTAGACCCACATCGTGATGAATAAAACCACAACACAGTATACGTCTGATGCAGCTTCTGTTCAGGTCAGACTATTGATGGAGACCCTCACCCTGCTGATGGGCAATGGATGTTTTGCTGTTGACTTAGTGGAGCTACAGCTTCTGCTCATTTTGCCTCTGACATTTTAAAAAGCTACTGTAACTCAAAACCTGCTGTTTGCATGCCGCTGGCCTCAACAGGAAACACATGTAATAGTTTATGTTTCTTTTTCAAATCCGTTTTAGTACACTATATGAAAATAAAAACCTCAGCGACCTTTAAAAACCTGCACAAAATCTTTAGTGAATGGTGTGTTTTTCCACAGTAATGGAGAAGCAGATTGCAGTCTTTCACTTTTGAAATCTCCACACTCTGACAGCCTCCTGAGAGTCCTTTCCACCAAAGCTCTGCAGCTCAGAGCTTCTGAATCGCAATCTCGGTCATGGTCCTTCTGCGTGACTCAGAGTATGTATCCCTAAAATGGCTAACACAAATACCGAGCTCTAAATTAATCTTTGTGAAATGCTTCCAGATCTGAATGGGCAGAGTACTGTGTAATAATAAAATACTGTGCCTGTTAGTTCACAAAAAAAAGATTAAGGTAACAAGGTATCAGATGGCAACATTTAGAAACACCTATAAAATGCTTTTAAAATATCAACATAAAACTCATTGAAAATATGGATATGGCCCATCAAGTTCTGTGCGTAGACGTGCTATGGTCCTTACAAATTAACAGTCCTGTCACTGTATGCAAAACCAGCCGGCACATTTTACAAACGGCCTTATCTCTGACCCACAGCACAGAGCCACACATACCTACCACCCCACAACCTGTCCTGCGGGCACCTGTGGCTACCGGTACACCTGGGGCGCTAACGGGGATGGGATGTCCCCTTCTGCCTCAAGAACCCAGAGAGAAAAGGGAGCTGTGATTCATCGCTCCCTCCCCTCCAGACCAACATGCTGGATTTCCTTCCATGCCTGGGGCTGGGCTGACTGCCAGATGAAAGGTCTGGTAAAGTGAGTTTTGTTTTGTCTTTTAATCATACAGCAGGACTGGCAAGCTGCGCTGAGAGTATTTACTTTCCATCTACCATCCAGGAGCCAGAGCTCCAATGGCTGCAGCTTTGGCTGGTCCCAGTACAGCTGTGGGATCAGAAACATCTCGCTGATGGCACCGGTCCAAAGTATGGATAAGCCGTCAGAGAAGGCCTTGCTCTGTCTCCAGCAACTCTGTGGACAGATGTGTGTCATCTCCTGTCCCCTCACTTGGGGTCGCTGAGGCAGAACTATGCCTTCCTTGTAGTCCCACCAACACGGACCATCACCTACAGCCACCATCGGGCTTGTAGCACACAAAGCAGCTCATACCTATGGAAAGCGGTCCTGGAAAAGCACTCCCAAACAGCTGGAGGTGCCTGAACAGCTACACAATGCATTAAGCAACATACTGTCAGCACCTAATGCCACCAGAGTTAATGCTCCGTGTATGTGCCAAGTTTTGTAAACATCACATTGTGGCACAGGAGCCGAGGCTGATTAAGTGGAAAAAGTTAATTGCAAAGGTAACTGAAACATGTAGGTGTACGTGTGAGTTATCCTAAGAAAAACTACCAGCAAAATGTGCTCTTGATGAGGAAGGGAGCTTTGGTGGTCCTCCTTCCCATCTATAACACTTTTCTGCACCGTGTCGCCGGGGCTCACCTTGAGCGCCATTCATAGCACATGATGAGGACATCCTGCTTCGGTTGAAGAGGTGGACACTGGCAGGAGGAATTTGTAAGAAGAGGCACTTGAGACAGAGGAATTGGTGTCGAAGACTTGAGTGTGTCTTTGACTTCAACCACCGTCGTTATCTCATTGCAGTTCCCTCTTTCTACGCTTTTTACTTTCGCATGAATAACTGCAATCAGAAAAACAGAGGCATGAGAACAACAAGCGGTCTTGGAAATTTAAGCACATCTCAAAATTAAATAAAATGTATTAAACTGAAAGCTGTTGTTTTGGTTGTGAAACTAGAACCACTTCTTCATGTGTGGGCATGTACAGTGGCTTAGAATAACAGAGGCCTGATCCCGATTTGGTTTTTCAGCAGGACTGTTGACAACTGTGAAATTAAACATGTGCTTAAAGCTTTGCCAGATCAGGCCAAGCCATCTCGCCTGGCATCGCACACACAAACAGCTCCTTTGACTCAGATGTGAACAACGCCTCGCATAAATCAGACCCACTCTATAGCCACAGCCGGCTATTTCCAATTAAGTAATGAATAATTTACCTCACAGACAGTTAGCACGAATCCAGCTTTTTCAATAATAAAATCATCTCCCTGTAGGTTGCATCCAGGAACTAAAGACTTTTCTTAAATATAAGAAAGAAGGGGAGATTTGAAACAAGTAGTCGAAAACTAAGAGGTTTAGGATTGTTGTGATTTACTTGGTTTATGCTTTTTTCATCTTTTGCCCTGGGATTATCATAAAAGATAGGCTCTGAAATGGGTTCTTCTGACTATGAAAAAACAAACATTCATAATTTTTACCTTTTATTGAGGAAAACTGAATGTCTGCGAGAAGGTGAAGCTATGTAGACTGCTCTGAGGACGATCCCTGGCTAATTGTGCACCTACAAACCCTGGCAGCGCCGACCACTGCAGCGTTTCACCCACTCTCTCTGGTGACAAGTACCAAATCAGAGAAAAGAAGCACAATTTTTACGCGAAGGACTTTGTCTCCAGCAAATGTGGAAATAGGAAGGGTCCAATTATCAAACTGTAACAATTTTTTTCAGTGAAAGAAGCACAAGCAGCGTGTGTCGGGGCCACAGGGCGTTCAGCCTGCAGCAACGCTGCCCCCAGCAGCCCCAGGTCCAAAGCCTTCCAACGGACCCACAAATGTCTGGAATAATCTTCACATGTAGAAAACAGGAGACCAGCAATTTTAACGCAGTCCGAGGTTTATGTGCTAACTTTATCAGGACATGTGTAACAGCCACGAAACACACGAGGGACTTCAGTTTCAGAGACTCTGAAATTCAGAGATTCTCAAGTCTGATTGAAACCAAGTTTTGACCAGCAAGAAATACAATTTGGCTGTAAATATTGTTTTAAAGGATTTCAGAAAAAAATTGGGTTTATTTGCAACTTGTTCTGCCTTGTCTTGTCTCTCAATTCATTCTCCATATGAACATGTCTATTTATTTCAGAGAGGACCGAATAAAAATCTACCTCTCAAAACCAAAAATCTTGATTTCACAAATCCAATGGAATTAAATTTTTTACCTCAGCCTACAGTTTTTAGTTAAGCCACACTCCCACTGAAGTCACTGGAATCAGAATTTGTAGGGCTAACACCATATTTGATTTTGGAATAGTCATTTGGTATCACTGCTTTTTCATACACTTCAGACAACTGTGGAAGTTCATTGTCCTACCTGAACATATCACTGTGTTGTACTGAGATGGATTAAGGAACTAATATATGACATAAATGCACCAAAATGCCATGATAAAAAAAGCATACAATTACCGAAGTTAGTAAATGCCATAACAAAAAAAAGTATACAATTACCTAAGTTAGATGTCCAGCTTAATCACTCCCACCAAACTGGGGTTTGGATTTTTTTTCCCCCTATACTAACAAAGCAGGAAAGAACTACAAACTTACTTTCTTTTGATATTGGTCAAATATGAATTGACTGGATATAATAACCCTATTGTATAAGAACTGAATACATCCCTTTAAGAAACAACTTTTATCTGAGAAAAAGCCCATAAAGTACAAAAGACCATGAGACTGCATATTAAATTCATAGTTAATAGAGGGTTTCTAATGACATTACAGATATTTAATCTGGTATTTAATTAGACTTCTCCCTGACTCCCAGCATCAGAAAACTGGAGGGGGTGGGGTGGGGGAGCCAGGAGGGAAGAGGGACGAATAGTTACTTATATTGCCAATACATCACGCAACATATCATAAAACTATCTGCCAACTCCTCGGCTGGCTGGTGCAAATTGTCACTGAATTCAATTAATCTCTGACAGTTCCGCACCAGATGAAACTCCAGCTAGTAAGTAAAAGAATATACACATTTGTAAGTAAAAACTTTTTACCTTGCTTCAGCTTCCTTCACATTTACAAGTTTTATTTAGGTGATAAACCTCTGTTTATTCCACCTGCTGGATGAAAACAGGCTGGCCAAGCAGCACATGGCCATGCTCCACATTAGTTGCAACTGCGCTTACTCGAGCGACCTTTACAGAGCAAATTTCTGCAGAGCGACCTGTTGATCCCAGTGCATGTTCCCGACATTTCACTGCTTTTATCAGAAGCACACCACCATCTGTGCAACGACTACTGCTGCCTGCACAAGGTGCGCACCAGTGGTGGGGTTTGGAAGAGGACGGCGAGGTGTCCTCCAGTAAAAACCCACTTGGAAGGGCCTCGGTGGAGAATTGTCCTCACCCCACACTTGCTGGACGGGGCCTGGTGCGGGTGCAGCACCCACACAGAGCTGCCAAACTCGCGGGGACGGGCACAGCAAAGCGTTTTCCCCCCCAATGCACTTACTGTAGCTGTAGTTCTTGGCCAGGTAAGTCGACAGCGTTGGCTTTGTCTTTTTGCACCTGCACCGCTCTTCAAAGGAAGAGAAGGGAAACGGTTGAGGGGTGTTGGAGGGGGCCTGGCTCTGGGGAGGGGGGAGGTGGGGGGGCCCCCCGAGGCTCACCCTGGCCGCGGCTCTTGCAGTCGGGCTCCGGGTGTCTCTCCGGCACCATCACGCCCTGCGTGAAGTCCGTCCACTTCACATCTGCAAATAGAGGGGTGGCGGGGAAGGAAAGCTGTCGGGGAGAGGCTCCCGGGACAAGGGCCAATGGTGGTGGTGGTGGCGTGGAGGGGGGGGGAGGGTGCCCCGCCGCCCTCCGTGCCCCGCGGGGGTAGCGGGGGTCCTCCCCACCGCCGCCCCCGGCCCGCCGCCCTCGGGGCGCTCACCCTCCGGCAGGTCGGTGACGATGGCCTCGGGGGAGATGCAGACGCCGCGGTCGTAGACGGGGAGGTCGTCGCAGGCCAGGCTCTCGGGCCAGCTGTGGTTGTAGCGGCGCATGATGGGCTCGCAGCCGTCGCGGGCGCGCTGGCAGACGGAGCGGCAGGGCTTGATGGGGTCGTAGAGGAACTCCAGGGTGCAGATGGGGGCGTACATGGCGCAGAGGAAGAAGGGGAGGACCGGGCTGCAGCCGGTGCCCACCAGCTCCTCGTACTGCTCGATGGCGAGGACGGCGTTTTCCTGGGTGCTGTGGTGGAGGTGGTTGGGCATGCGGGTGATGTTCCAGGGCATGGAGCGGCACATGGGGATGCGCACCGCCTCGCACGGCGCGCCCTGCGCCCGCGGGCTCACCCGCAGCCACAGGGACACCGCCACCAAGGCTCGCAGCATCCTCTTCCTCCTCCCTCCTCCTCCTCCTCCTCCTCCTTCTCCGCCGCCGCCCGCCGCCGCCCCGCGGGTCGCGGCGGCCGAAGGGCGCGGAGCGGCGCTGGCTCCCTCCGCCCGGCTGCAGTCGAGTCGCGGGAGCCGCCGAGCCGACAGCCATGGACATCGCGGGACCGCATTTATACCGGTGGCACGAGTGACGTGGGGGCCGATCGCGCTCCCTTGGCAGCACCCGCTCCTCCGGGGAAGGGGGGTGTGTGTGGGGGGGGTGGTGTGTTGGGGGTGTGTGTGTGCGTGTGCGTGTGTTTTGCTGTGCAGGCACGGTGACATCACCTCCACCCCGTTTAATCCCCCCGGCGACATCACTGCGTCGCTCGTCCGCGGCTCCGTCCCCGTTTCAGTTTTCGTCTGTGTCATAAATTCCTTCAGGTGGAAGGGGCGGGCGGGGGGGTGGAGGGGAGAAAAGCAAACCCAAACCGCACGCATCTGCCCCGGGGAGAGGGGAGGAGGAGGCGGGAGGGACGCGGAGCCGCGGTTGGGCCCCCCCCCCGTCTTGCGGGGCTGAACTTCACGCTGCCTTTTCCCGAGGGACGCGGAGCCGAAACTTTTTGCGGGCTCGGGGGAAGCTCCGGCGGCTGTTCCCATCACCTCCCGGGGGTTGCGGAGTTACCCCCGCCGGCTCGGAACGGAGGGGGAAAGGCGGACGGGCAGGCAAGCGGGGAGGTTGCTTTTTTGCCCGGTTCGCTCGAGACGGGGGATGCGGTGGGGGCCGAGCCGAGCCGGGAGCGGGCGGCGGGGCCGGTGCGGGGCTGCTCGGCGGGCAGGCAGACCCCTGGTTCCACCCCACAGCCGCATCTGCAAATAGGTGGGAGAAGGGATTTCAGGCTTTTCCCAAGCTGTTCTTTACTTCTCTTTCCTGGGTGCTCCGCGGCCGCACGCCCCTGATGCAGCGGGGCGGCGAGCCCACGCGGGGAGCGAGGGGCTCCCTCCCACCCCAGTGCCTGTCCCGGGAAAGGGAACAGACCGATGGGCCCTTCTTCTGCCGGGGGCAAGTGCTGCACCCCAGCCTTTGAGGGACCCGCGGAGAAAACAAGATTAACGCGATGCCAGGTTGTTGCAGTGACCAGGGAAAGCCTCAGCGTGGCTCAGACAGCGGCTGCTGGGCTTGCCCTGGCCGGGTGCCGTGGTGCCACCCGTGTTTCCCCTCATGGACCCGCAGAGCTGAGGGCTGGGTGCCGCAGAGGGTCCATGGGGCAGAGGCTTCCCCTCTCCCTTGGTGTGCGAGGGAAGTTCATCCGGAGCGGGCAGCAAACAAGGGCTGAGAAACCCGAGAGAGCAGTGGGCGATGAAGGGGCGTGTGTGCTTGGTGACATTGTATGGCAAGGGAAAAGTAAATTCCCCCCGGGACAGCAACATTAAAGCATCATCACCCAGCAGGTCCCTCCCAAAGCTCGCCTAGAGTGCCCAGAAGCTCCCCAAGGCTCCGGCCTTCCAGGTGCCCCTCTGGCATCGCCCTTCCCGGGCAAACCCTCCCGGCTCCCCGGGGTGCAAAGGAGGGGGGTATGGTGGGGGGTGTGTGGAAGGCGAGGGTCCCCATCTCCCCACTGCCCCCTGCTCCCCCATCCCACCAGCTCCAGCAGAAACCGCCTCTCCCCGCCGAGGTGATGCGGGTTTGGAGGCGGGCCGCCCCCGCCTTCCCCCCCCGCCCCCCCTCCGCGGCGGCGCAGCGCTGCCCGCCCGCCTGCGCGCCGTGCGGGGGCGGGGGGGGGGGCGGTGTGCGGCCGTGCGCGGAGCGGGGCGCGGAGCATGGCGCGGCGTGCGGGCGGGCCGGGGCCGGGGCCGGGGCCGGGGCCGCTGGTGGTGCTGCTGGGCGGCCTCCTCCTCCTGCGGGGCGGCGTGGCCGTGCGGGGGGCGGCGGGGGCCGAGCCGTGCCAGGCGCCGCGGCAGTGGGAAGGGCGCACCGTGTCCTACGATCACGCCACGGGCCGCAACACGCGTGCCGCCGTCTCCTACGACGGCCCCAACCAGCGGCTCCGCATCCTGGAGGAGAGGAAGGCCCTCATCCCCTGCAAGAAGTAGGTGGGGAGGGGCGGGGGGGGCGCCGGTGGTCGGCACTGAGCCCGGAGGCGCCTCCCGGGGGGCGGGGGGGGGGGTGTGTGTGGGGGTGCCCATCGGCCCCCCGCGATGTGGGGCGGCACCTCCCCTGCGTGAGGCGGGGGAGCGGCTTGGGGGGGGGATGGGGGGGGGGGGCGCGGTGGGCACGGCTGCGGGGGGGCTGCCGGACACGCCGCGATGGAAAAGCTGTCGCCGACATGGCTTGTATCCGTGCTCCCTATATGTGTGTATATGTGTGTGTATATACACGTATATATGTGCATATATATATATACACATGTATATGTGTAGATATAGGTATAAAATCATAGAATCATAGAATGGTTTGAGTCGGAAGGGACCTTAAAGATCATCCAGTTCCAACCCCCCTGCCATGGGCAGGGACACCTCCCACTAGCCCAGGCTGCTCAAAGCCCCATCCAGCCTGGCCTTGAACACTTCCAAGGATAGGGCATCCATAACTTCCCTGGGCAACCTGTTCCAGTGCCTCACCGCCCTCACAGTTCCTAATATCTAACCTAAATCTGCCCTCTTTCAGTTTGAAACACCTCTCGTGCTATCATTACACTCCCTGATAAACAGTCTCTCCCCATCTTTCTTGTAGGACCCCTTTAGGTATTGGAAGGCTGCTATAAGGTCTCCCTGGAGTCTTCTGTATATACATATATATGTGTGTATATGTGCACATATATATGTATGTATACATACATACTGACGCTGTTGACCAGAAATCTCTTTATATATGTATGTGTGTATATATATGTGTGTGTATATACATATATACATATATACATACGCATATACACGTGTGTAAATATATGTGTATATATACATACACATATACATAAAGAGATTTCTGGTCAACAGCATCCGTTATTTACCTTCGGAGATACTCCTCTCTCCTAACTGTTTTGTTTTTTAAAAGCAAGTCCAAAAATACAGACCACAATGTGAGGTCTAACAGGTATAAGGCTGTATAACATGAAGAGATTACACTCGAATGCAGGAATAATGTTGTCGGAGGGTGGTTCTAGCCCAGTAATTTGTTAACAAGTTTCAGTCATGTTTTACAAGTTCTCTGCTTGTTCTTGGTTCCCACAAGTGCTAAGTCAGTGCAGGGTGTCAGGATGCATCTGTTACCTGTGGTACAGCGTCTCCATTTGCATTGCACAGGCTGCCCAGCCCCGGAGGACCTCCCTGTTTATTTATACCGTACGTGTCTGTTAAGCTCGTAACTAACCCCGAAAATCCCTGTGTCATTGTGCATTTCTTCATTTGCTGAAAAATAAGTGTAGAAAAAAGCTGACTGAAGAAGGGCCTCTTTTTTTCTCCTCAACCTGCCAAGCTCGGGCCCCGACAGGCTGGGTGGAAGAGATGATGAGCCCAGAGAGGCCTTCCTGAGTGAGATGTTTCTGGGTACCGAGCATCAGTAACTCTCAGACACTGTGTCAAGACATACCTGCCCATGTGAGGGTAGCTGGTCTGCCTGGACCTCCACCTCTCCCACCCCAAAAATTGTTCAAATAATGATGCATCGGTCCCGGGGATGTATAAGCCAAGGTGAAGACCAGCCTACAAATGCTGTGTCATCCAAACTAAATGGTCTCTGCGATTGAAAGATCAATATTCCTTTTTGCTCCTGGCTTTTTTTCCTGACAATGATCAATTTCTTACCAACATCACATAGTCATTGTTTTAGTCTTTCCAAAGTATGTGCTCTTCCTCAGTCCTTTCTTTAAGAATGTCACAAAACACTCTTAAAACTGTTTTATGAGTTTCATTTTCAAGCTTAGCTTTCCCTCATCGTGAGCTTTTTTCTTTATTACTGTTTTCACACAGGAGCCGTATGAGGAATGTTAAAGGCAACATATAGTTGTTCATTGGCAGCCTGCTAACATACAGCACAGAGTCTGACACTGTCTGTGCTCATACTCTCCTTCCTTTTAGAAGTCCTAGGTTGACCTTCACGTTGGACAAGCACAAAACTGTGCCACAAACTCCCATGCAAGCCTTTTCTATCTTCTGAGTTGAACTGAGCTCATTTCTTGAAGCTTATGTTTATTTTATTTGAAAATGTGGTGTTAAGATTGAATAATTATTTTACATTTTCCACTCTGGGCCAGGTTTTAGCTTTTGCCGGGGTCTGCTCTTTTCAAATTTTTGATAAATATTTGCTCTGGACGCAGTTTGGTCTGGGCTGATAGTGCTAGAAACAGTCAGAGCTCCGACAGGTGCACTTGAAGCATCTCTCTGTTGGTTTTTCCTGTATTATTTTTTTTGTTGTAGACAATCTCTGACTTCAGGGGTCCCTGCTGTTTCCAGGCTGACCATATTTTCTGCCATCGAAAACTGGAGGGTTGTTTTGTTGTGTGCGTAGCTAGTGTCTGCTAAGGGCGTGACCCAGCTTCCATTGAAGTCAACGGAAAGAGACTCCCATTGATTTCAATGCGTGTTGGATCAGCTCTGGAGTTGTGATCACAACTGCATTTCGCTGGGGACACAGTGAGTCATAAACTGAAGCCTTCAGAAGTTAGAGGCGAGGGGATTTATCCTGCCTTTTGAAAAATAACCTCTCCCCCACTCCGCTTTGACGTTGGCAAGAAAAGGGTAATTACGCCGAGGCAGTGGCTACAAAAGCAACATGAAAAATAGTGCGGTCCTGGTGTCTAAGGAAATTTCAGTCTAAATTCTCACGAACGGACACATTTTGCTCCTATCAGACGTAACTTACATGCAGCAATCAGGGTTGGCCAACAACCAAATTTTTACACAAAGCGTTTTCTGAAGCTTGCAAATGTGGACCTTAATCAGACACAGCCCTGTTTAAGTTAGTTGACTGAGGTTAATCAGGGACACAAAGATCTGCCTGTGTGGAGTGGCTTGCAGGCTTGTAACCGCAGGAAAACCTGAAACTTTCAGTTTTTATTGTAGATGTATGTTTCGAATTCATGTAATTCATGTAATTTGCTACATCAACCCAGTGTTTTAAGTAAACTCCCAAAAAGTAAACCATAAGGTAAATATCCCATCGCTGCTTTGTTAGCATCACTTCTCTGCTCGCCAGTCATCGCGAGAGCACCCGAGATGCCGTGATTGGGTCGGTAAAGGCCACCTGCCCCCCATCGTCCAGCTGCAGCATCATCACCTGCCACCTGGGCACACACCTCGCTTGATGTACAACCGAGTGGAACCCGGTTCGTTAAAGCCATCATTGATGATTGTTTCAGCCAGCTTGTTGGGTGTGAGTTTCTCTGGGTCGTACTGTTGACTGCCCACGCTCTGGCTTAGAGTGCAAAAACTACCAATGGTGATTCCAGGCTGAGCTTCTTAGAGGAGAACCTGTTCCAGTTGGATTCCTTACTAAACTTTCTTTTTCGCTTCTTTTACAGACCCAGCCTTAGCTACACTCTGCATCTTATGTTTTCTCCATTTTGCATTGTCCCGCAGGGATCAAAATTTTGGGGATAGACAAGGAGGGCAGGGACAGACTTCTCTTTTGGTTTCGTGTAGCGCTCAGCCATTATCAGGAGAAGAGAAGAGAAAACAAACAGAGGTTTTTATTGAGCAGATTGTGCCATTTCCTGTTTGGAAGAGGTTATGCCAGTAGAGTTATTATATGATGTGAAAGGAGAGTACTTGAAACGGTTCCCTAGAGCTCTTGAGGCAGAGCTGTGTCACGTTAACTGTTAAACATAGGACGTGGTTTTTTAATCCTTTATTGCCTACTACATGGCGTAACTTCCTTTTGTGGTCTCTGTATATTAATCCTTCCTCGCTCTTGTTCAGCACTCTGTTGACACTTCACAAAATAGATAGCAGTCATCAGCACGGTTTTGCTGTTGGGGCCAAAGTGTTTCATTTTAAGGTAACATCTGCCAGTTCAGATTTGAACATGACATGCCTGCAAACTGCTGAGAAATCCTGGCACTACAAAGGTCTAAACCAAAAATCCTACTGACTGCATTGTGGCCAGAACTTCGCATGTCCTACCTGATCATTCATTTTCTTGGAGAAAAAGAGCAAGAAGTGTTCTGCCTGGCACTGCTGAAGCCACTCAACAGGTATTAGTGCTCGGTTATGAAGAAAGAAAAGCATGAAGTGGGGAGCAGAGCAGAAATGATGCAGGTGGTGTTTGAGGGCTGGGTGTGTTGTGGTTTGGGACAGACTGGCCACTGAGATGAATGACAGATGCTCCCTCCCACCTCTCTCTCCAAGGAGAGGAGGGAGAGAAAGAGATATATGAGTTTAGAAAAAACTAAACTACTTTAATGAAAATATTAACAAATTACTAAAATAATAATTATAAAAAAATAAAAGAATGAAATATATACAATATATACAAAACCCTATCAAGCTCTCAGGATGACTGGCAGGCACGGGGAAGGTCCCAGACTGGACTCAGCAATGGATGGGAACTGTATTCTGGATCTGGGTTCAGGAACGCACAGATGGGGATCAAAGGCAGACAAACAGACAGAGCCCTTCTTGGACATCGGCCATTGAAGGAGGAGACACTGACCCTTTGATCCCTCAGCTTTTATACTGAACATGATGCAGATGGGATGGAATACCCCTGTTGGTCAATTTTGGGTCACCTCTCCTGTCCGCTGCTCCCCACAGGTGTGACCCTTCTACGCTTTTCTGCTTCTGACCCTCCAACAGGGCAAATAACAAAGTTAGCAACCTTGGTTGTTATAGCAATAAGTACAAGCAAGAGCCTCTCTGCATACCATTCCTTGGCATGAACATAGGTGTTACCACTCGGAGAACAAACAGCTTCTGCACAACATGCTGTTAATTTCCGTAGTTAGAAGAGGCTTAGCTAAAAAGTAAAATTACTGAACAGAAAATTGTTTCTTTTTTACCTCAAAGTAGGACAGGGTGTTACTTACCACATGCCATTTTCATGGAGTTTCACCCTTATCTTCCATACTGTTTTTCATAGAGTGATTTTCAGGGGAGGCCCTGTAACGGTTTGTCCTATGAGAAATGCGACGGTGGGGAGAAAAAAAATTCCATGTGGTGAGGAATGTCAGTAGAAGGAAGAAAATTCATTTCTCTCTTCTATGAGTGTATTTTAACCGTAACCTCCATGGGCCATTGTACAGTGTCCAGCACATTGGCATGCGTATGTGTTTCAGACTGCTGGGGTTATTGTCTTATCAATCATAACTGCAGAGCAGAAAAACAACCTGGAGATACCACATCGGTATTTATTTAAAAACAGAACTGGATGTTGTTAATTTCTTTAGTTCCAGTTGTATTTGCAAAAGACAGGCACAGTTATGGGCCGGATTAACTCCTTCACTTGGCAACAAAAACTGCTGGTATAGCAGAGGAACAACAAAGCTGCATTTCGAGAAATACATCTGTTATTCTGGCAGGCTGTTTGCACGCATGTGTCAATCCCTGTCCTTGACTGAAGAGAAGCGGTGTATGGTCAGGTGCAAATATAACAGCATTCATCTGGAGAGGAGGTGATGACTTTTCAAAATAAATAGAGTGTGCGCACACGTGTCTGACTTATCTCAACTACTTCTTAGTTGTTTTAGGATGTGTGATTGTAAAGGAAAAAACAGCGGTGTCTGACCTATTAAAATCGTATAATCCATCCGTTCTGTGGTCATTATGGTGACTCAACCGGCAAAGCATTGAGCTACCCTGAGTGACTGCAAATTTGTTTCCCAGACTTGGTTTTGGGAGTGGTTTCTGCAGCTTAATGTTTAGGGGAATGAACGATGGTCACGGGTAAAATTTTCAGAATTGGCCAAGTTACTTGGGAACCCAAGCCCCATTTTTTAAGATTATGTAGAGTGTGCAGACTTCTGAGACCCTTAATTTGCAGTGAAAAATAGATTTGAATTTTCAGCAGTTTCTCTAAATCTAATTTGAGTTCTTGGGATCTAAAATGCTTTATAAGCTGCTCTGCATGCAAGTCATTTTGGAGAATAAGAATGAAGGGAAGGTACTCAAACCTCCTGCATTTACTTTCCTCCCATAGGTGCTAAGTTCTTTCAGGCGTCTGCTGCTGGTAACGGCTGTGAGTTTGGAAAGGTGGCGCTGGAAAGCTGCTGTGATGGATGCGGGCTGGCAGTCAGATGGTAGGCAATAGCCTGAAGCGTGCAGAAGTTATTCTAGTGAGAGCTGTGTGCCACTGGGGTACAGAGCGTGGGCTGTACAAGCCTCAACTCTTGCATTTCCATCATAAGCTGATTTACGAGTCGGTTTACCGAGTCCCCGAGTGACGCTCCCTGCCAAGGCGGCCGTTTCCTTGGAGAAGAGCGCTGTACAAGGAGGGAGCCCTGGTCCACAAGGGCTGTGTGGAGGAGCATCTCGTCTCGCCCCGCGCTGTTCATCCCTTTGTTTCTGCCTATGAGACCCAACAGCCATTTCCCTCTCCAAGTTTTTGATGTTGTTGGATGTCGGCCAGGCCATGCAGTTCAGGGAGGCAGTGGATCTAATTGCCATCGTTGTTATGTGCGGGAAGAGATGAAAACACCGCTCAGGGGGAGGCGGTTGAAAACCTTCAGCCATTGAGCTGCAGCACTAACGAGCAAGGGGACTCTGTCCGAGGAAGCTGGGAACTGTTGGCTTAGCAATGCTTTTGCTGTCTTGTGTTTTATGCTTTCGATAACTTCCTTGGAGAGCAGCATCTTTGTCAGAGTTGCGGGGGAGGGAGGGAGAAAAAAAAAGATAACTGAGCACGAATAAAGCAGCCCCATTGCTTTGAGATGCTGTATTCTGTTCAGCGTAGTGTTCTCAGAACCTTTGTTTATGCTAATTAGTCTGGAGTTGTTTCATACGCTACCGAAACACAGCAACCAGCCAAACTGCAAAAAAATAAACTAGCTCTTAAGTTTGAAAGAGGAGGATCCACAAAACCCTTTAAAGCTGGAGGGAAAATGTAGATAAGCAGTGTCCAGTGACCCAAATTGATAACATGCTGGAGTGCTGGTTGGTGTGCTTAGAAACCACTGTCAGACACTCAGTGGGGTCATTGTTATCCCATCAGTTGTAGATCTTGTTGACTGGATGTTCTTAAAAAAAATAGAGGTTCTCATCACAAAATTTTGTTTTTCTAAAAAACATTGTTAAATGATAGCCACTGGCACCGTATTGCTGTTGATACTAGTGGATATTGATTTAAGTCTTTTATCCGTCTGAAGCCTTTAAAGTTAGGGGAATACTTTCTCTTATCATCTCTTCCTTGTCTGTTTGAACTCTTTGGAATAATGTGTGTTTGCATTGAAACTTATGGCTCATTTTGTACTATTGGACATTACAGTAAAAACTTAAAGCAAAACCAGGACTGCACTGAAGATATAATATGCCTAAATTTCTGTAACTCAGACCAGACGACCAGTTTTTTCACAAGATTAAATCACTGTCATTTTTATTCAGGATTTTTTTACTCTTTTCTTTTTTCAGAAGAGACTTAGAGTGGAGAGGAATAGAGAGAGAGAGATTCAAGTTCATAGTTTGTTCTGTGCTCGCAGACAGCATGCAGACAGTTGATGGTGACGTGACTGCACAGCTAAACAAACACGATGAAAGAAATCTTTATATTCATGATCTTAATTTGAGCTCCATTCAGCTTGAGGCCTGATGTAATTCAGATGTCACAACTGGCAACATCACACCTATTCTCACAAGACCGGATGCCGTTTGTCTGAAAAAGTATCTCCTCTGAAGGGTAAACCATAATCTAATTTAGGGCTGATCTTGCACTGCTGTGAGCTGAGAAAAGAACTGACCGTACATTGCTTTCAGAGAAATCTGAGGGATGAAAGCATCCAAGGGACACTTTACCTGTTGATGCATCAGCCCTTCAACTGTAATCTGTTTAAGTAAGTTAAGCATCCAGGTCTCCTTAATGTAAATGGGCCAATAATTTAAAACGGTTCTAGGTATTCAAGAGAGCATTTACTGAAATGCCTCCAGAAATTTGTCTGTTCGCTTGGTTAGTATACGCGCTATAACTCTCTAGCTTCTTTCCTCTCTGTAGGGTCTCCGTATCTTCCCGTCCCAGTTTGGTTCACGGCAATTACAGTGCATGACACAACCAGGTGGTTTAGGGCACAGTCTCGCCCCAATGATGTGAATCCATCTGTGTCCTCTTGTGGCGGTAGCTGTCCCTGGGGGGTGCGTGATGGGGGTCCCTTCATCACAGGGTGAGGGGACATGCTCCGGTATTGTCGCAGCAGCCGTGGCGTGTTCCCAGGAGCAGGATTTAGGAAGTACTACTGCATCCTGGAATTTGGAGAGAGTTAAGAGCAGGGGACATACTGAATTGTTCAGTCCCACTGTTTATCTTCCATGTGCAGTTGAACGGTATTTTCCTTGATATGCCAGAAGGAGAAGGGGTTTGGATATGGCAGCTGCGTATGTTACAGTTGAGAGCATACTGAAAAGCTGAAGAGTTTGGGTTAACAAGCACAAGAGGTTTTTTCATTACTTTTTGCTTACTTTTGTAATTTCAGGGCTGCAAGCTTAGTGAAGTCAATGAGAATTTTGCCCTTGGCACAAGGATCGCATCCCAGGACTTTATGTTAGATGCACATTTGTAACATATGTGGGAGGTATATACAAGAAATACATTTCTCCATTTCCAATTCAAACTCAGCCTCAGTTCCTGAGGTTGGTCCACACTGCCAAAACTGAAACCATCATTCAGCCTTTAGCCTTATTGATGACAGCAATGGTATAACTGTGGTGGACAGCTTTCAACGTTGTGTCATCTGAGTGGAATTGGAAGATGTGGTGATAAAACCTGTGCCTCTGAATCCGGCCCACACCCTGCCTCTGCCAGCACTTCCAAGGATGAATTTTGGTAGGCGATTGCCAGTTAGAGGAGAGGAAGCGTTTGGGGAAGGAGGCAGGATGTTTTAATTATAAGAACAGAAAACTATTTTTTTGTTTTTAGCCTTCTCTACGTTTCATTTCACAGTCCATTTGTTCACTAGTGTACTTAATTTTCGTGCTATTGCTGTTCAGTGGTTAGTACCGCTATTGAGTTTTTCACGTGACAAGAGAATTTATGTATGTTATAAGTTCAGTATTTTGTAGTTCAGAGGATGCTCTTTTTTGCTTTTTCCTGTCAGAAGTCATCCTGCTCTGAAAATTTTCTTCTCCAGCTAGAGAACTGATTTGTTTTACAGATCAACGAGGCTTGTCCATTTATTAACTGCATGGGACTGGTTTTCAACTGGATGACATTTTCACAGACAAGTGAAGTCAGTGAAACAATAGTAATTTATGCCCTTATTTGTATTCTGGGTCATTAGCTGATGCAAAATTGAAATGTAGGGTTCAAATATCCTTGCACCCTCTTTATTTTGCTGTGACCTGATGGCTAACTTTCACATGATCAGGTGCTTCAATTCGGGGAAGGACATTGGCATAGCTGAATTAATAAATAATAATAAATAAATAATGCTGAATTATTCAGAAGCATAAATGCACTAATCTGTCACATAATATGGGAGAAGATTAGATTTAAAGAAGCTTTGGGAATTAAGAATGCTTGCAACAGTGGCTAGGTGTTGTAAAGAGGTCAGACTAGGAAAAAGAGGAATGTAAATAAATGTGTAAGATTAGAATGGATGCAGTCTTAGAAATGGACTGTTGACAATTCAGGGATGAACATAGTAGGAAATAGGACAAAGTTTTCTTCACAAGCCAGGACTTAGGCATCAAATCTGTGCAAAGACTGGAGGAAAGAGTCTTTTCCCATGCCTGTCACGCTAGGGCTGCTTTCTGGAGAAATGGACTTGTGGCCATCCTACCAGTGACTTTTGGGCTGTGGGTCTGTGTAGCTGAAGCAGCAGCAGTCCAACTCCAGACCCTCATGCTGACCAACTTTATCCCTGTCTTCAGACGACCTTCAGCTTGGCCTTCCCCATAGATCTGCAAGGAATTGCATGTTTAGCAACTTGCCGAGTTCTCTCTCTCAAAGTATTTTTACCCGTTAGTCGTCTTAACTCAAAGGGTAAATTATTTTCTCCTCCAAAGTGTTTTTAAGGCATGGTATAGTGTCTGGCGTGCTGGGGAGGGGGTGATGTCTGGGTGGAACAGGGCCACCTTGTCCAATATTTTGGCTCCTCTAGAATGAAGAGCATTATGCCCGGCATGGCATTGCGTAACCTGAAGGTACCACTGGCCAGTGAAACTTCTCCTCTGCCAAGCAGACCTGTTTCTTTCGGCTGTTGTTGTTTACTGCCTCACTTTTATGGTCCTGGGGGAGATGCACGTATGTTAACAAGAGATCTGATATTCCACACGGAAACTCTGTGTCCCTCCTGAGGCTCCGGCAGATGGCTTTTTGCCTGTATCATGGTCACTCTCTGATACCTGGGAGTCACAGGTCAAGGACAGGATTTTCTGCCAAGAGTTTGTTGCCATGCGTGAAAGTACAGAAGGCTCAAGATGTGAGACGCTCCTTGTTTTCAGTAGTGTATTAATTTCCGGAACTGGTACCTTTTATACTTTCATACCCAGGAGTAAACTAGGGGTTTCCAACAGCAGCATAACTGTCCTTGTCCAAAACCTAATTTATGACAGGTGGTAGTAAGAAAGAAAGAATCACTTGTTTTCATCTGAGCTTGTACTTTTTTTTCATCTTTTTAAAATATAGATCCTTGACAAGCATTTATTTCAGAATCCGTTTAATCATTCTTTTGAAGCTTATGTGCACGTTTGGCTTTATGTCCCACTTGATTATTAAAAGATACTTCCCTTGTACCACAAAGACTGAATAAGGTAAGAGTAATTTTTGCAATTCTTGCTTTTGCTCTGAGAATTTTATTAGCAACATTCCTACAGTTGGTACGGCTGTTCTTCTAACTTAGCAATGTCCATATTTTTGCTCTTTCAGATTTTGTCTTCAGATTTTCATGATTTCCAGAATTTCTGGCATCAGAATGTGAATTTGGCAGGCGCTTTCTTCTTGTACAGTGCTCACACTGTAGTAGTTACAATTTTTCAGTCTTTGGCTACTAAGATTTCATATGTCTTGGGACCTACTTAGCTATTCATTCCATGAAAGCCTATTTTATCCCTTTCACTACTTATGAAATTTACCCTTTCATGCTGGCATCATCCAGGCTATATTTTGTGGGCCAAGTCCAGCCCCGAGGCAACTTCCATCCAGCCTTCTGCCTTTCCCTGCTGAATAGCTCCTTGTTGCTTTAGTAATTGTCTGGCACTTGGATTCTCCCTGTGTTGCTCCTCTTGTGTCCATGTTGAAGGAGCAGAAGGGACTGGATGCATAGGTTGGAAATTACCCCAGTCAGTCACCCCTGGGGATGAGGGTATGCGATTCCAATATGCATGGATGAGGGTATTCCAACATAGTAGGCACTGCCATATTGGAAGAGTAATGGAAAAGGCACCGGTAATACGTGCAGATGCTGCGCTGCATGTCTTTAACTTATTTCTTTTGCATATAAAACAACTCAGGGTTGAGTGGTCTTAGGACATTATTAACTTTTCGTCTGACAAAAAAAAGCCCTATAAGATTTTGGCAGTTAAGAAGATATGGATTATCAAGATACCTTTGATAGATACCAAATTATTCTAAACCTGGAGCTCGGTCTGCATTTTTTTGTAAATGAAAAAAGAACATGTTTCAAAACTTAATACAAATAAGCGTAGAACTGTGTAACTGTCTGATTCAACCGAATGTCCCCAAAGAGCCATCTAAAAGCTACACGTGTAAAAGCATGTAAGGTTTCTAGAATTCTCGAAGAGTAGTAAAAATCTCAGTTGCTGCCTTCTTTTGGATCTTAGAAAGCTGCAACTGTTTTGCTTTAGCTCCTCCCTAAATTACAAACAAAAGCAATCCCTTCATTGCAGTTGAAATTGTCTTTTAATATGAAATATCCAAGAAATGGCTTATCCTTAAGTTAACTAAACTCACTTGCCCTTCTCAAATGGAAGGTAATATTGCATACTTAACTCGTTATCTTATTTTCTACATGTATTATTTGTCCTGAGGACAGTTCATAATGTAATGTGATATTGTGACTGATAGCAAAACAACGCAGAAGACCAAAATTACCATATGTATTGCAACACCCCATCTTAAGGTTACTTATGATGAGCCTTGGTTTTTTACTCTATTTAAAAAATATCATTGTGATAACGCCCTGCATATTTACCTCTTGGTCAGTTGAATAGTTCACAAGTAATTCATTCCAAAAATGGCTTCACTGATTGCTTGCTGATTGACTTCTTGTGCAGTAATGTGCTCTTCAGAATCTGCTCCTTTATAGCTATTGCCAAATATTATTTCACATTTTTGAGTGTATGTTCAAAACACACTGTCAGCTGCTTCACTGGAGTTAGCAGTAAAGCAAGAAGTTTTATGACATCTGTGACTAATATCCCAGGTTGTCTATTGGGAACAAACTTTTTTCTAATGGATTTTTTTTTTTTTTAAGAACTAACTTAC